>NC_080380.1:121470403-121802729 GCF_014773155.1 Arachis stenosperma | reverse complement strand
CCAGTATACCACCGGATACATACATGCCACAGACACATAATTGGGTGAACCTTCTTGGATTGTGACTCAGCTTTGCTAAAGTCCCCAATTAGAGGTGTCCAGGGTTCTTAAGCACACTCTTGTTGCCTTGGATCACAACTTTATTTCCTTCTCTCTTTTTTCTTTTCTCTTTCTTTTTCTTCCCTTTTTTTTCGAATTTTTTTTTTGAATATTCACTTTTTTTGCTTCAAGATCAATTTGATGATTTTCAGATCCTCAATAACAGTTCTCTTTTTCCATCATTCTTTCAAGAGCCAACAAATTTAACATTCTTAAAACAACAAATTCAAAAGACCATATGCACTGTTCAAGCATTCATTCAGAAAACAAAAGTATTGTCACCACATCAAACTAATTCAACTAGTTCAGAGATAAATTCGAAATCCTGTACTTCTTGTTCTTTTATGATTAAAGCATTTTTCTTTTAGAGAGGTGATGGATTCATAGGACATTCATAGCTTTAAGGCATAAACTTTATTAATTTTATTAATTACGAACTAAGAACAAGACTCAAATATAGATATAAGATGAGACTAGAAATAGAAAAACAAGAACAAAAACGAAAAAAATAGGCTCCTAATGATAGAGGTGTTCACAGAGTTAGAACTCAACAACCTTGATTTTGAGAAGTGGATGCTCCCTCAGCTTGAGAGGAGAGCTTTTGGCGCTTCATCTCTTGGATTTCACGCCCCTGCTTCTCTTGTTCCTTCAGCAGTTTGCAGAGCATGCAGTTTTGATTCTGCTGTTCTTCCTTCAGTTGCTCCATAGTCTCTTGCAACTTGTTAATAGATGCTTCCAGGTTGGACCAGTAGTCAATTCTTGGAAATTCAGGGAGGAATTCCTGCGCCCTCCTCTTGATGGAGTTGTCTTGCACTTGTCCTTCCATTGACTTCTTAGTGATTGGGTGTTCAATGGGTATGAACTCATCTACTCCCATCTTCACCCCAGCCTCTTTACAGAGCAAGGAAATCAAGCTTGGATAAGCCAATTTGGCTTCAGTGGAATTCTTATTTGCAATTGTGTAGATCTCACAAGCAATCACATGATGCACCTCCACTTCTTTTCCAAGCATGATGCAATGAATCACTGCTCTCTTGATGGTGACCTCAGAACGGTTGCTAGTGGGCAATATGGAATGCCCAATGAAGTCTAGCCAACCTCTTGCAATTGGCTTGAGGTCTCCCTCTTGAGTTGGTTTGGGACACCCTTAGAATTGGTATCCACTTAGTTCCAGGGAGGCATGTCCTCTAGAACTTGATCCAACCCCTTATCTACTCTCACCATCCTCCTATTAAAGGAATCAGGATCATCTTGCAGTTGAGGCAACTTGAAGATTTCTCTTATTTTGTCCAGATGGAAGTATATATAACTTTCCCTCTGACCATGGTTCTATAGGTATGGTAAGCAGTTCCAGTCATTCTCTGCTTATCTGTTAGCCACAGATTTGAGTAGAATTCCTGAACCATGTTCCTTCCAACCTTTGTTTCAGGATTGGTTAGAACTTCCCATCCTCTGTTTCGAATTTGCTCTTGGATCCCCGGATATTCATCTTCCTTCAGATCAAATTTAACTTCCGGGATCACTGACCTCAGACCCATTATTTTATGATAATGGTCTTCATGTTCTTTGGTTAAGAACTTCTCTTCATTCCAAAGATTCTTTGGATTATTCTCTTTCTTGCCTCTTAAATTGGTTTGTTTTCCCTTAGGAGCCATGATATTGATGAATCTTGGCTTAGTGATCACGGAAAAGCACACCAAACTTAGAGGTTTGCTTGTCCTCAAGCAAAATAAAAGAGAGAAGAGAGGGGGAGGAAGAGAAAATTCGAATGGTATGGTGGAATGAGGGTGCCAAACGTGTATTTATAAGGTGGGGAGGGGAGTTTTTTCGAAAAAAGAGAGAGAGATTTGAAAAGATATGGAAAGAAATTGAGAAAAGGGTGAGTTTTTTGAAGAAGATTTGAGATTAATTTGAAATAGATTTGAAGAGTGAAGATTTGAAAGTGAATGATGAAGGGTTGAAGTGCATTTATGTAGAAGAGTATGGTTAAAAAGAGGAAAGTTTGAAAAAAATTGAGTTGAAAACAAAAATGTGGTCCCCCCACCTTTCTGGCGTTAAACGCCAGAAATCCTTTATCACTGGGCGTTTTTCCAAAACGCCCAGGATGCTGCACACCTGGCGTTAAACGCCCAGAATGGTGCCCATTCTGGCGTTTAACGCCCAAAATGCTCCTTACTGGCGTTTTTTCGCCAGTAAGCTCATTTTCTCTGCTTTTTGAGCTGAATCCTTCTGTAACTCTGTGAATTCCTTCATTTTTGATACTTGCCTTTGTAAGAACAATTCATACAACCTTCTAATGACTGGGTTGCCTCCCAGCAAGCGCTTCTTTACTGTCTTTAGCTGGACTTTCACTGAGAATCACTCAAGTCTCAGTTTTGAGCATTCCTGCTCAAAATTTCCTTCAAGATAGTGCTTGATTCTCTGTCCATTAACAATGAACTTCTTGTCAGAATCAATATCCTGAAGCTCAACATATCCATATGGTGATACTCCTGTAATCACATACGGACCCCTCCACCGGGATTGAGTTTTCCTGGAAACAGTTTGAGCCTGGAGTTGAAGAGCAGAACTTTTTGTCCTGGCTCAAAGACTCTGGTTGACAATCTCTTGTCATGCCACTTCTTTGCCTTTTCCTTATAAATTTTTGCATTTTCAAAGGCATTGAGTCTGAACTCCTCTAGCTCATTTAGCTGGAGCAGTCTTTTCTCACCAGCTAACTGTGCATCCATGTTTAGGAATCTGGTTGCCCAGTAGGCTTTATGTTCCAGTTCCACAGGCAAATGACAGGCCTTCCCATACACCAGTTGGTATGGAGAGGTTCCTATAGGAGTCTTGAATGCTGTTCTGTATGCCCACAGAGCATCATCTAAGCTCTTTGCCCAATCCTTTCTTCGGGCCATTACAGTCCATTCTAGGATTCTTTTTAGCTCTCTGTTAGAGACTTCAGCTTGCCCATTTGTCTGTGGATGATACGGAGTTGCCACTTTATGGCTGATTCCATATCTAACCATAGCAGAGTATAGCTGTTTATTGCAGAAATGAGTGCCCCCATCACTGATTAGCACTCTGGGGACGCCAAACCTGCTGAAAATGTTTTTCTGGAGGAATTTCAGCACGGTCTTGGTATCATTAGTGGGTGTAGCAATTGCTTCTACCCACTTAGATACATAGTCCACTGCCACCAGAATGTAAGTGTTTGAGTATGATGGTGGGAATGGCCCCATGAAGTCAATTCCCCATACATCAAACAATTCTATCTCTAATATTCCTTGTTGAGGCATGGCATATCCGTGAGGCAGGTTACCAGCTCTTTGGCAACTGTCACAGTTACGCACAAACTCTCGGGAATCCTTATAGAGAGTAGGCCAGTAGAAGCCGCACTGGAGAAATTTAGTGGCTGTTCGCTCACTTCCAAAATGCCCTCCATACTGTGATCCATGGCAGTGCCATAGGATCCTTCGTGCTTCCTCTCTGGGTACACACCTGCGGATCACTCCGTCAGCACATCTCTTAAAGAGATATGGTTCATCCCAAAGGTAGTACTTGGCATCTGAAATTAGTTTCTTTCTCTGCACATAACTGTACTCTTTGGGTATGAACCTCACAGCTTTATAGTTTGCAATATCTGCAAACCATGGAGCTTCCTGAATGGCAAAGAGTTGCTCATCTGGGAAAGTCTCAGAGATCTCAGTAGAAGGGAGGGACGCCCCAGCTACTGGTTCTATCCGGGACAGATGATCCGCCACTTGGTTCTCTGTCCCTTTTCTGTCTCTTATTTCTATATCAAACTCTTGCAGAAGCAACACCCATCTTATAAGTCTGGGTTTTGAATCCTGCTTTGTGAGTAAGTATTTAAGAGCAGCATGGTCAGTGTACACAATCACCTTTGATCCCACTAGGTAGGATCTAAACTTGTCAATGGCATAAACCACTGCAAGCAACTCTTTCTCTGTGGTTGTGTAATTCTTCTGTGCATCATTTAGAACACGGCTAGCATAATAAATGACATGCAGAAGTTTGTTATGCCTCTGTCCCAACACTGCACCAATGGCATGATCACTGGCATCACACATTAATTCAAATGGTAATGCCCAATCTGGTGCAGAGATGACTGGTGCTGTGACCAGCTTAGCTTTCAGGGTCTCAAATGCCTGCAAACACTGTGTGTCAAACACAAATGGCGTGTCAGCAGCTAGCAGGTTACTCAAAGGTTTAGCAATTTTCGAAAAATCCTTGATAAACCTTCTATAGAATCCTGCATGCCCAAGAAAGCTTCTGATTGCCTTAACATTGGCAGGTGGTGGTAATTTTTCAATTACCTCTACCTTTGCCTTATCCACCTCTATCCCCCTGCTTGAAATTTTGTGCCCAAGGACAATTCCTTCAGTCACCATAAAGTGACATTTCTCCCAGTTTAAAACCAGGTTAGTCTCTTGGCATCTTTTCAGGACAAGTGATAGGTGGTTAAGACAGGAGCTAAATGAGTCTCCATATACTGAAAAGTCATCCATGAAGACTTCCAGAAATTTCTCTACCATATCTGAGAAGATAGAGAGCATGCACCTTTGAAAGGTTGCAGGTGCATTGCACAGACCAAAAGGCATTCTCCTATAGGCAAACACGCCAGAAGGGCATGTGAATGCTGTTTTCTCTTGGTCTTGAGGATCTACTGCAATTTGGTTGTAGCCTGAGTAGCCATCCAAAAAGCAGTAGTAGTCATGACCAGCTAGTCTTTCTAGCATTTGGTCTATGAATGGTAAAGGAAAATGATCCTTTCTGGTGGCTGTATTGAGTCTTCTGTAGTCAATACACATGCGCCACCCTGTGACTGTCCTTGTGGGAACTAGTTCATTTTTTTCATTATGAACCACTGTCATGCCTCCCTTTTTGGGAACAACTTGGACAGGGCTCACCCAGGGGCTATCAGAAATAGGATAAATAATCCCAGCCTCCAGTAATTTAGTGACCTCTTTCTGCACCACCTCCTTCATGGCAGGATTTAGCCTCCTCTGTGGTTGGACCACTGGTTTGGCATTATCCTCCAATAGGATCTTGTGCATGCATCTAGCTGGGCTAATGCCCTTAAGATCACTTATGGACCACCCAAGAGCTGTCTTGTGTGTCCTTAGCACTTTAATCAGTGCTTCCTCTTCCTGTGGATTTAAAGCAGAGCTTATAATCACTGGAAAAGTGTTACCCTCTCCTAGAAATGCATATTTCAGGGATGGTGGTAGTGGTTTGAGTTCAGGCTTAGGAGGTTTATCCTTCTTCTGAGGAATTTTCGAAAATTCCTTTGCCTCCTCTGGCTCTTCCTGATCAGTTTGAGTATCCTTGAAGATGTCCTCAAGCTCTGATTCTAGGCCTTCAGCCATATTGATCTCTTCTACCAGAGAGTCAATAATGTCAGCGTCCATACAGTCCTCTGGTGTGTCTGGATGCTGCATAGCTTGTACAGCATTCAACTTGAACTCATCCTCATTGACTCTCAGGGTTACTTCCCCTTTTTGTACATCAATGAGAGTTCGTCCAGTTGCTAGGAAGGGTCTTCCTAGAATGAGAGTTGCACTCTTGTGCTCCTCCATTTCCAGCACCACAAAGTCAGTTGGAAAGGCAAATGGCCCAACCTTGACAATCATGTCCTCTATTATGCCTGATGGGTGTTTAATAGAGCCATCAGCAAGTTGGAGGCATATCCTGGTTGGTTTGACTTCTCCAATCAACCCAAGCTTTCTGATAGTGGATGCAGGTATTAAATTGATACTTGCTCCAAGATCACATAAGGCTATCTTGGTGTAAGTGCCTTCCAATGTGCATGGTATCAGAAAGCTTCCAGGATCTTGAAGCTTTTCTGGTAAGCTTTTTAGAATGACTGCACTGCATTCTTCAGTGAGAAACACTTTTTCAGTTTCTCTCCAGTCCTTCTTATGACTTAAGATCTCTTTCATGAACTTAGCATAAGAAGGTATTTGCTCAAGTGCCTCTGCAAAAGGAATCTTTATTTCAAGAGTCCTTAAATAATCTGCAAAGCGGGCAAATTGCTTATCCTGTTCCGCTTTGCGGAGTTTCTGAGGATAAGGCATCTTGGCTTTATATTCTTCAACCTTAGATGCTGCAGGTTTATTCCTTACAGAAGTGGTTGAAGAAGCCTTGTTAGAGGGATTACTGTCAGCACTCTCAGGTGTCTGATTTTCCCTTGGCGTTTGGACGCCAGGAATGGGTGGAAAATGGGCGTTTAACGCCAACTTTTTCCCCTTTTCTGGCGTTTGAATGCCAGAACTGGGCAAGGAATGGGCGTTTAACGCCAGCTTTCCTTCCCTTTCTGGCGTTTGAATGCCAATATTCCTCTCTGGGCTCTTACTGTCCTCAGAGGGATTTTGAACAGTGGGTTGGTTGTCCTCTGTCATTTGTTCCTTATTTGGCTTTTTGCTCTTTTGAACAGTGTTATTCAAGGTCTTTCCACTCCTCAATTGAACTGCTTGGCACTCCTCTGTTATCTGTTTAGATATTTTCTGTTTTGCTTGATTCAACTGTAGTTCTATGCTTTTATTAGCAACTTTAGTTTCATGGAGCATCTCTTTAAATTCTGCTAACTGTTCTGACATCAGGAGTAGTTGTTGATTAAGCTCCACTATCTGTTCTTGAGGATTAGAGTCAGTGACTACTGTCATGACTTCCTCTTCTGGAGAGAACTCATTGCTAGAGTACAGATATTGGTTTCTAGCAACAGTGTCTATAAGCTCTTGAGCTTCTTCAATTGTCTTCCTCATGTGTATAGATCCACCAGCTGAGTGGTCTAAAGACATCTGAGCTTTTTCTGTAAGCCCATAGTAGAAAATGTCTAACTGTACCCACTCTGAAAACATTTCAGAGGGACATTTTCTTAGCATACCTCTATACCTCTCCCAGGCATTATAAAGGGATTCATTATCCTCTTGTTTAAAGCCTTGGATGTCCAGCCTTAGCTGTGTCATCCTTTTTGGAGGGTAAAAATGATTCAGGAATTTGTCTGATAACTGTTTCCATGTCTTTATGCTTGCTGTAGGTTGGTTATTTAACCACCTTTTAGCTTGATCTTTTACAGCAAATGGAAACAGTAATAGTCTGTAGACATCCTGATCTACCTCTTTATCATGTACTGTGTCAGCAATTTGTAAGAATTGTGCCAGAAACTCAGTAGGTTCTTCCTGTGGAAGACCGGAATACTGGCAATTTTGCTGCACTATGATAATAAGTTGAGGATTTAGCTCAAAGCTGCTTGCTTTGATGGGAGGTATACAGATGCTACTCCCATATGCAGCTGTGATGGGGTTAGCATAAGACCCCAGAGTCCTCTTGGACTGATTAATTCCACTTAAGTCCATAATGGACAAAAGGGAAATGAGAATGATTGCAAAGAGATAAATTTTGTTTATTTTTATTTTATTTTTTTTTTGAAATAACCGAAAAAAATTAAAATAAAATAAAATAAAACAAAAGGAAAATAAAATAAAATTCGAAAATTAAAAATAAAATAAGATCAAAGCAAATTGAGAACTAAATCAATTAGTAAAGAAAAAGATTTTGAAAACAGCAATTAAGAGGATATGATTGAAAGATTTTTATGAAAAAGATTTGATTTTTATAAAGAGGAAAGAGAAAAACAGCAAAAAGACACCAAACTTAAAATTTTTAGAAATCAAACACTAATGTTTTCGAAAATTTTAAGAGAAAAACACAAAGAGGACACCAAACTTAGAACTTTTGTGAATCAAAAAGGGACTAAGAACAAGAAAAAAATTCGAAAATTTTAAAAGAAAAACAAAAGCATGCAATTGACACCAAACTTAGAATATAAAACTAGACTCAACTAAAAGACTCTAAACCAACAAAAAGAAAACAGTCCTAATCTAAGCAACAAGATAAGCCGTCAGTTGTCCAAACTCGAACAATCCCCGGCAACGGCGCCAAAAACTTGGTGCACGAAATTGCAATAACACTTTTGCAATCCCGCACAACTAACCAGCAAGTGCACTGATGCAAGTGCATATTTGCTTTATTAGTTAGTTAGTTTAGTTAGTTTTAGCTTAATTTCACTCATTTTCTCTAAATAAACAAGTCCTTATGAGTTTTGTTTCCATGCATGAGAGTACTTAGGAATGTGTTGATTCTAGCCAAATTCATGCACATGATTTAAGGAATGCATATATGAATGAGTATGAATGAATCTCATGAAATTTATTGCATGAATTGGTAAGACTTTGAAGCTATTTCCCTTGTTGATGGTAGGTGATGAAACAAGGATGCATGGAAGCAAGAATGATGCAAGCTGGGCAAGAAGTTGGCGTTGCCAACTTGGACATAAGGGGCGTTGTTCTTGGCAACGCCAGGAAGAGGAGTTGGCGTTGCCAACTTGGAGGATAAGGGGCGTTGTTCTTGGCAACGCCAGGCAGCCTTGGAAGCAAAGTTGGCGTTGCCAACTCTAGAACCAAGTTGCCAACGCCACACACAAGCCACAAGCAAGCAAGCTTGGCCCTGGAGGAAGACAAGAAGCAAAGTTGGCGTTGCCAACTTGAGAAGGGCGTTGCCAACGCCACACACAAGCCACAAGCAAGCAAACTTGGCCCTGGAGGAAGAGCTGGCGTTGCCAACTCTAGAACCAAGTTGCCAACGCCCACACAAGCAAGGAACTTGAGCCATGAAGGAGTGTCGAGGGCGTTGCCAACGCCAAGAACCATGGGCGTTGTTGAAGGCAACGCCACACACACAAGCTTAGCCCTGGATGAAGTGAAGCACGTTGCCAACTTGAGGAGGGCGTTGCCAACGCCACACACAAGCAATTTTGGCACCAAAAGGAGCTCGAGCACGTTGTTGGAGCTAGGAAGCATTGGCGTGTTTGGCAACAACGCCAGGAATGGTTGCTTGGCTAGGCACCAAGTCTTGGTGCCAACCAAGTTGCCAACGCCCAATGGCCTCACCATTCACGTTGCCAACGCCAAAATCAAGTTGCCAACGCCAAGCCTTGCCAACCAAGTTGCTAACGTCCCCAAGCCTTGCCAACCAAGTTGCTAACGTCCCCAAGCCTTGCCATGCACGTTGCCAACGCCCATTGGCCTTGCCATGCACGTTGCCAACGCCCATTGGCCTTGCCATGCACGTTGCCAACGCCAGGAAGCAAACATGGAGCCTTGAGAAAGGCTCGAGCACGTTGCCAACGTGCTAAAGAGAAGGAGTTATTCACAACAACGCCAGGAAATTATGGTGCACGTTGCTAACTTGAAATGTATGGGCGTTATTCACAACAACTCCAACAAGGCAGCCTGACCATGTCCTCTTCAATGGAAGATATCTTGAGCTACAGAGATCCAAATTGAGTGCTTCCAGTTGCATTGGAAAGCTGACATTCAGAGCTTTCCAACCATATATAATAGTCTATGATGGAGCACAAAATTGAAGCCAAACCAGAGTCATCTTTAGGCCCTAAAAACAAGAACATGAAGTGAAATTCAAGAAGGCTAGAGATTAGCCTTGGGGTGTGCCTCGAGCACGTTGCCAACGTGCCACAAGGGGGGCGTGTTTTGCAACAACGCCAGCCCCAAGCCCTTGCCTTGGGAGAGTGTGGCACGAGCACGTTGCCAACTTGGGGTTTAAGGTGCGTTTTTGGCAACAACTTGGCAACAACTTGGCAGCTTGACCTTACCTTCTTTGAGGAACCATAACTTGAGCTAGGAAAGTCCAATTGAGGTGATTCCAGTGGCATTAGAAAATAGACATCAAGAGCTTTCCAATGATGTATAATAGTCCATATTGAGGCTGAAGGTTGACACTCAAATTCTGGGCCACATTTAGCATGAAAGTAGAGCTAAGAAGAGGAGAAGCAAGTTGTTGGCAACAACTTGGGCTAGCAACGCCCAAGTCTCATACTTCACTTCCAGGAAAATGTCTTGCACGTTGCCAACGTGCATTTGGCCTGGAGTTAGTGCCAATAACGCCAAGCCAATGGGCCAGAATCATGATGAATGAACTCTTCCTTTCCAAGTCTAGCAACACTTCCAATTGAGCCAAGAATTCAACAAAGAGGAAGCCCATATTGCCAATCCAATTCAAGATCTTTGAATGAGTTTTAGGAGTAGTATAAATAGAAGAGATTGATGTACTTTGTAGGGGACTTTTTTTTACACTTTTTGAGTACTTTTACACTTTTTAACACTTAGAATTTTTATACACTTTTAGCACTTGTACTTGGCTTTGGTTAGAACTTCCGGGTACTCTCCCGGAAAGCTCATCTTTGGTTTTCTATTGGAATTCTTCTTCTTCATTTTCAAGTTTTAAGCATTTCATTCTTCTTCTTCTTCTTCTTCTTCTTCCTTTACATTTAGTTTAATTTTGATTTATGGCAATTGTTGTTGAAATTGGAGCAATGACTCACTAAACCCCACTTTCATTAGGGGGAGGAGCTCTGTTTGTTGGAATGAATTGGTGAACCCATCTTCTCCTCCTCAATTCTAGTGGTTGATCTAAAGAGGGAACTCTTGCTCTTCATAGATTCAACCACCATCGAGAGAGGGGTTAATCTACATGAATTATGTGGTGAATTTGAGGAATGAGCCACATAATTCAGTTTAGAGTTCATCCTTTCATGATTCCTTTAATCAATATACCTTGGTTAGTATGTGAGATGTAACTCTCCTTGGTTGAGATTATAGGAATTGTGTGGCTGGATTAGATTTGAGCTTCATCTCTTCTCATGAACAATTAGATCACGAGAGTGGCAATTGGTTATGTTGAGAGAGATTGAATCACCAAGAGATTGGGATTCAATCACCCACTTGCCATGGATCTATACCCATGATTGAGGAAGATTTGACTAACATCAATTCATGAAAACTAGCATCTCTGATCCCTAATGATCCTCTCTATCATTAATTCTCATCTCTCTTGTTCTTAGTGTTTGAAAACCCATTGCCCAACTCCCTTCTACATTCTGTCAATTTACTATTCTTGTTATTACATTCTGTTCCTTTATTTCTTGTCATTTACTCTTATGTTCTTTAAATTTCTGCAACCTTTAATTCCTTGCAATTTATCTTTGATGTCATTTAAGTTTCTTGCACTTTAAGTTTCCGTCATTTACTTTCATTTTATTTCTATGTTCTTGTTCTTAATTGCCATTTAAATTCCTGCAATTATGTTCAAAAGTTACATTACTCACAAAATCAAAAATCTTATTCGCTTAACTAAGTTTACCAATTAACTAAAGTTGCTCGATCTACCAATCCTCGTGGGATCGACCTCACTCTCAGTGAGTCTTACTACTTGATACGACCCGGTATACTTGCCGGTTGTACGTGAAATCTAATTTTTACGTATCAAGTTTTTGGCGCCGTTGCCGGGGATTGGAAAGATTGACAATGATTAAGTGAAAGGTGGTTTAGATTAAGCATTTTTTTTAGTATTTTTGTTAAGCCCACTAACTGTTTGATACTTTGTTTCATTAACTCCAATTCCACTCTAGTTCTAGAATATTTCACTTGTGATTTTGGTTTTGTTTGTGTATGTCAGGAGCTAATAGACATAATATTGAGGACGAGAGAACCCGCCGAAGGATAAGGAGAGCAGAAAGAGGAAAGTTCATAGTTGGTGAAGAAGGGTCAGAGGAATCAGAGGGAGAAGATCAAGTCATGGAGGATGAGATGCACAACCCTCCTGGAGGGGTCAACAATAATGGTGGACAAGCTAGAAGGGTGTTATCCTCGTATACTATCCCTGATCCAAGACATTGTGGGAGCAGTATTGCTACACCAAATGTTCAGGCCAACAACTTTGAGTTGAAACCTCAGCTCATCACTTTGGTACAGAACAATTGCTCTTATGGAGGGGGACCTCTTGAAGACCCAAATCAACATCTCTCTGTTTTTCTGAGGATATGCAATACAGTGAAGACAAATGGAGTGCATCCAGATGTCTACAAGTTGTTGCTATTTCCATTCTCTTTGAGGGACAAAGCCACTCAATGGCTAGAGTCATTCCCCAAGGAAAGCCTCAATGATTGGAATGAAGTGATGAGAAGATTTCTAGCAAAGTTCTACCCACCTCAAAAGATCATCAAGTTGAAGACAGAGGTTCAGACTTTTAGGCAAATGGATGGGGAGTCATTATATGAAGCCTGGGAAAGGTACAAGGCACTAATGAGAAGATGCCCACCTGACATGTTTAGTGATTGGGTCAAACTCCAAAACTTCTATGAAGGCCTAAATCCAGAAGCAAGGAAGGGACTAGATTACTCATCAGGAGGATCACTCAACATGATGAAAACTGCTGAGGAGGCTCAAGACCTCATTGAGATTGTGGCAAACAATCAATATTATTACTCATCAGAGAGGCAGCATAATCCACCCCCAAAGAAAGGTGTAATGGAGCTTGAAGGTGTTGATGCTATCTTGGCACAAAACAAGTTAATGCACCAACAAATTCAACAACAAATGGAGATGATAACAAAGAGAATGGATGGTATGCAACTTCCATCTGTGAACACAACAAATCAACCATCACTTGAATGGAGCCAAGGTGAAGGGACCAATGTTGAACAACCACAAGAACAAGTCCAATACATGCAGAATTCCTCAAATCCTCAGGATGAATTTCATGGTGATACATACAACCCATCTTGGAAGAATCATCCCAATCTAAAGTGGGGTGAAAACCATTGGCAAAAGAACAACAACCACAATCACACCCGCAACACAAATAACCAAAATCACCATGCCAACAACACTAACCAATATAGAAAAACACAAAACACATATCAACACCCCCATCATAACTCACAAACTCACCAAAATAACTTCTCTGCGCCATCATCCAACTCACAAAACTACCACAATAATCCACCCAACAACTTCCAACAACAATCAACCCCCATCATACCTCCAATTGACCATCATGAGGCCAGAATCTCAAGTCTGGAAGCAACCTTGCAAGCACTTGCTCAAACCACTCAAGCTTTAGCTAAGGGACAACAGGAACAAGCGGTCACTATGAAGAACATTGAGAGACAAGTGGGACAATTGGCCAAACAAGCCGAGAAACCAACCAATGTTCTCCCAAGTGACACAATACCCAACCCAAGAGAAGAATGTAAGGCTTTGCAGTTAAGGAGTGGCAAGGTAGTTGGTGAAAGTTCAAATAAAGAAGCAACAAAACCCAAAGAGCAAGACATAGTGGAGAGGCAAGATGAAGAAAAGGCTTCAACATCTAACAAAGGCAAGGAGGTTGTCAAGCCACAAGGCAATCCACCAAGTCAAGGAGGCAACCGTGATGGCAAGGAGAGTATGAATCCACAAAAAGAAAACAAAAATGAAGGGGTAAAAGCTTATGTACCCAAGCTTCCATACCCAACTAGGATACACAAAGGAGCAAAGGACCAACAATTCCCAAGGTTTTTAGAGATCTTCAAGAAACTTGAAATCAACATCCCATTGGCAGAGGCTCTAGAACAGATGCCATTGTATGCAAAGTTTCTTAAGGAGTTGATCACCAAGAAGAGGAGTTGGCAAGAAAAAGAAACCGTGGTTCTCAATCAAGAGTGTAGTGCCATCATTCAACAAGGGTTACCTCCAAAACTCAAAGACCCTGGCAGCTTTCTCATACCTTGCACGATTGGGAGCATGGCTGTTGACAAGTCACTTTGTGATCTGGGAGCAAGCATTAACTTAATGCCCCTTACCATGATGAAGAAAATGATGATTGAAGAGCTCAAACCCACAAGGATGTCACTCCAACTTGCTGACAGATCCATCAAAGTACCAAATGGAGTAGTTGAGAACCTCTTGGTGAAGGTGGGAAACTTCATATTCCCAGCTGATTTTGTGGTCCTAGACATGGATGAAGAGGGAAACAATTCAGTCATTCTTGGTAGACCCTTTTTGGCTACAGCTAGAACAATCATTGATGTGGAAAAGGGAGAGATGATTTTCAGAGTGCATGATGAGCAAATGACCATAAATGTCTTTAAAGCAATGCAACACCCTGTTGAGAAAGAAAATTGCATGAGGATTGATGTGGTAGATTCTTTGGTTGAAGAAGTGCTTGACACAAACCATCAAATGAAACAAGAGGAAGTCCATAACATCAAGGGACAAGAAGAGAACAAATTGGAAGCATCAAAGGAACCAAGTGAAGCTACCAAAGAAGAGGCACCACAACAAGAGTTGAAACCACTACCCCCTCATCTTAAATATGCATTCCTTGGTGAGAAAGACAGCTTCCCAGTGATCATCAATTCCACATTGAATGCAGAGGAAGAAGAAAAGCTCCTTGTGGTTTTGAGAGCTCACAAAGAGGCTTTGGGGTGGACCATTGATGACTTGAAAGGCATAAGCCCTGCCATATGCATGCACAAGATACTCTTGGAGGAGAATTCCAAACCTGTAGTACAACCTCAAAGAAGATTGAATCCCACAATGAAGGAGGTTGTTCAAAAGGAAGTTCTGAAGTTGTGTAAAGCTGGGATCATCTACCCTATATCTGACAGCCCATGGGTCAGTCCAGTGCAAGTAGTACCCAAGAAAGGGGGGATGACTGTCATTGTGAATGAGAAGAATGAGCTTATCCCAACACGAACAGTGACAGGGTGGAGGATGTGCATAGACTATAGGAGGTTGAATGATGCCACAAGGAAAGATCACTTTCCTCTACCTTTCATTGACCAGATGCTTGAGAGGTTGGCTGGCCATGCTTATTACTGTTTTCTTGATGGATATTCTGGGTATAACCAGATTGTGGTTGACCCCATGGATCAAGAGAAGACTTCCTTTACTTGTCCCTTTGGAGTCTTTGCATATAGGAGAATGCCATTTGGACTGTGTAATGCCCCAGCTACCTTTCAAAGGTGCATGCTATCAATCTTCTCAGACATGGTAGAAAAATTTATTGAAGTCTTTATGGATGATTTCTCTGTTTTTGGTGATTCCTTCAATACTTGCTTGCATCATCTTACCCTAGTCTTGAAAAGGTGCCAAGAAACCAATTTAGTTTTGAATTGGGAGAAATGCCATTTCATGGTACCCGAAGGCATTGTTCTTGGTCACAAAATTTCAAGAAAGGGTATAGAAGTTGACAAGGCAAAAGTAGAAATCATAGAAAAACTTCCTTTGCCAACTAGTGTGAAAGCTGTTAGAAGTTTCTTAGGGCATGCTGGATTTTATAGGAGATTCATTAAAGATTTTTCCAAAATAGCAAAGCCACTAAGCAATTTGCTGGTGGTAGGCAATCCTTTTATCTTTAATGATGAATGCAAACATGCTTTTGAAACTCTAAAGGCTAAGCTCACCACAGCACCAATCATCACACCCCCAAGTTGGGGACCACCTTTTGAACTCATGTGTGATGCAAGCAACCTTGCAATTGGTGCTGTGTTGGGGCAGAGGAAGGAAAAGAAGCTTCATGTTATCTACTATGCAAGTAAGGTATTGAATGAAGCTCAAAGAAACTACACCACAACAGAGAAAGAGCTACTAGCTGTGGTATATGCTTTTGATAAGTTTAGACAATACTTGATTGGATCTAAAGTCTTAGTGTATACTGACCATGCTGCTCTTAAGTATCTTATGTCAAAACAGGATGCAAAACCAAGGCTAATCAGATGGGTGCTACTCCTACAAGAGTTTGACATTGAGATCAAAGATAGAAAGGGCAATGAAAATCAAGTTGCTGATCACTTATCAAGGGTACCACAAGATGCATGTCAAGACAACTTTCCATCAATCAATGAAGAATTTCCAGATGAACATCTCTTGCACATTCAACATGTCCCTTGGTTTGCAGACATGGCCAACTACAAGGCAGGAAGAATCATTCCACAAGAGTACACAAAACAACAAGTCAAGAAGCTGTTGCATGAGGCTAAGTTCTTCTTCTGGGATGACCCATTCTTGTTCAAAAGATGCCCAGATGGAATGATAAGAAGATGTGTGTCAGAGGATGAGATGAAGGACATACTATGGCATTGTCACAACTCCAATTATGGTGGTCATTTTGGGGCTGAAAGAACGGCTGCAAAGGTCCTACAAAGTGGTTTCTATTGGCCTTCAATCTTCAAGGATGCTAGAGAGTTTGTGAGCCATTGCAATGAATGTCAAAGAACAAGGGGTTTGTCAAAGAAAAATGAGATGCCTCAGAAGTTCATTTTGGAAGTGGAACTCTTTGATCTATGGGGAATAGATTTCATGGGACCCTTCCCTCCATCTTACACATTCAAATACATTTTGGTAGCAGTAGAGTATGTCTCCAAATGGGTAGAGGCTATAGCCACCACCACATGTGATACCAACGTGGTCTTGCAATTCCTCAAGAAGAACATCTTCACTAGATTTGGAGTGCCCAAAGGACTTATAAGTGATGGGGGAAGCCACTTCTGCAACAAGCAACTAAACTCTCTACTCCACAAATATGGTGTTACTCACAAAGTGGCTACACCATACCACCCACAAACCAATGGGCAAGCTGAACTTGCCAACAGAGAGCTAAAAAGGATCTTGGAGAAGACTGTGGGAACAACAAGAAAGGACTGGGTTAGGAAGCTGGATGATGCACTTTGGGCATATAGGACAGCCTTCAAGACACCCATAGGAAAATCTCCATTTCAGCTGGTGTATGGAAAGGCATGCCATCTCCCTGTGGAGCTTGAACATAAGGCCTTTTGGGCCACCAAACTTCTGAATTTAGATGCTCAAGCAGCAGGAGAGAAGAGGTTGCTACAACTCAATGAACTTGAGGAGTTCAGATTGGAGGCATATGACAATGCCAAAATATACAAGGAGAGAGCAAAGAGATGGCATGATAAGAGGATCTCTCAAAGAACATTCGAACCAGGCCAAAAAGTGTTGTTATTCAACTCAAGATTGAAGTTTTTCCCTGGGAAGCTGAGGTCTAGATGGACTGGTCCATACACCATCACCAAAGTATCACCTCATGGCTATGTCGAATTACTTGATGAAGCCTCAAAACAAACCTTCACAGCTAATGGACATAGGGTGAAGCACTATTTTGGTGGCCCTTGGAGCAAGGAAGAGAGTGTGCAACTCTTAACATGAGCAAAGAAGCTGCATTGTCAAGCTAAGGACAATAAACAAGTGCTTCATGGGAGGCAACCCATTGGTGGACGAAATTGTGATCACTTGTTATTTTGTTTATAAAGGATGTATACTCTTATGGCACTGTTTATTTTCTTCACAACTCCGTTCAACTAACCAGCAAGTGTACTGGGTCGTCCAAGTAATACCTTACGTGAGTAAGGGTCGAATCCACAGAGATTGTTGGTATGAAGCAAGCTATGGTCACCTTGTAAATCTCAGTTAGGCTGATTGAACATTTGTAATAGTGATAATTGGATTGTTCTAATAAAAAGGAATAATAAAAGGGATAGAGATACTTATGCAGATTCATTGGTGGGAATTTCAGATAAGCGGAATGGAGATGCTGTAGAGCTCTCGGACGCCTGCCTTCCCATTGCTTCTACTCAATCCTTCTTACTCCTTTCCATGGCAAGCTTTGTATAGGGGTTCACTATCAGCTGTGGCTACTTTCATTCCTCTCGGGAAAATAACCTGTGCGGCTGTCACTCGCACAGCTAACCAGTCTGGAGGCATCACCCATGGTTGATAGCTACATCCCATCCTCGCAGTGAAAGCTAATGCACGCACTCTGTCACAGTACGGCCAATCACCGGTTGGTTCCCGCTCCTACTGGAATAGAATCCCTCTTTTGCGTTTGTCACTAACGCCCAGCAGGTTAAAGTTTGAAGCACGTCACAGTCATTCATGAACGGAATCCTACTCAGAATACCACAGACAAGGTGAGACCTTCCGGATTCCCAGGACCCTACTCGGAACACCACAGACAAGGTTGGACTTTCCGGATCCAGATGAATGCCGCCATCTATCTAGCTTATACCACGAAGATTCTGTTGGGGAATCTAAGAGATACACATTCAAGCTTCTTTGCATGTAGAACGTAAGTGGTTGTCAATCACGCGCGTTCATGAGTGAGAATAATAATGAGAGTTATTAGCTCATCACATTCATCATGTTCTTGAGTACGAATGAATATCTTGGAATAAGAATAAGATAGGGAATTGAATAAAAGAAAATAGAACTTCATTAATCTTTGAGGTACAGCAGAGCTCCACACCCTTAATCTATGGTGTGCAGAAACTCCACCGTTGAAAATACATAAGTGAAGGGTTCAGGCATGGCCGAATGGCCAGCCCCCTAAACGTGATCAATGATCTCCTAAGATGAAGAATAAAACAAAACTGAGACCAAAGATGATTGATACATTAGTAAATCATCCTATTTATAATAAACTAGCTCCTAGGGTTTACATGAGTAAGTAATTGATGCATAAATCCACTTCCGGGGCCCACTTGGTGTGTGTTTGGGCTGAGCTTGATCAATCCACGTGTAGAGGCATTTCTTGGCGTCAAACTTCAGGTTATGACGTGTTTTGGGCGTTTAACTCCGAATCATGACGTTTTTCTGGCGTTTTACTCCAGACAGCAGCATGAACTTGGCGTTTAACGCCAAGTTACGTCGTCAATCTTCGAATAAAGCATAGACTATTATATATTGCTGGAAAGCCCTGGATGTCTACTTTCCAACGCCGTTGAGAGCGCGCCAATTGGAGGTCTGTAGCTCCAGAAAATCCATTTCGAGTGCAGGGAGGTCAGAATCCAACAGCATCAGCAGTCCTTTTGTCAGCCTTTTTCAGAGTTTTGCTCAAATCCCTCAATTTCAGTCAGAATTTACCTGAAATCACAGAAAAACACACAAACTCATAGTAAAGTCCAGAAATGTGAATTTAACATAAAAACTAATGAAAACATCCCTAAAAGTAGCTTAAACTTACTAAAAACTATATAAAAACAATGCCAAAAAGCGTATAAATCATTCGCTCATCACAACACCAAACTTAAATTGTTGCTTGTCCCCAAGCAACTGAAAATCAAATAGGATAAAAAGAAGAGAATATACTATAAAGTCCAAAATATCAATGAATATTAATTTAATTATATGAGCGGGACTTGTAGCTTTTTGCTTCTGAACAGTTTTGGCATCTCACTTTTTCCTTTGAAGTTTATGAATGATTGGCTTCTCTAGGAACTTAGAATTTCGGATAGTGTTATTGACTTTCCTAGTTAAGCATGTTGATTCTTGAACACAGCTACTTATGAGTCTTGGCTGTGGCCCTAAGCACTTTGTTTTCCAGTATTACCACCGGATACATAAATGCCACAGACACATAACTGGGTGAACCTTTTCAGATTGTGACTTAGCTTTGCTAAAGTCCCCAATTAGTGGTGTCCAGAGCTCTTAGGCACACTCTTTTGCTTTGGATCACGACTTTAACCACTCAGTCTCAAGCTTTTCACTTGGACCTTCATGACACAAGCACATGGTTAGGGACAGCTTGATTTAGCCGCTTAGGCCTGGATTTAATTTCCTTAGGCCCTCCTATCCATTGATGCTCAAAGCCTTGGATCCTTTTTACCCTTGCCTTTTGGTTTTAAGGGCTATTGGCTTTTTCTATTGCTCCTTCTTTTTCTATATACTCTTTTTAGATCTCTTCTTTTTTTTTTTTTTCACTGCTTTTTCTTGCTTCAAGAATCAATTCCATGAATTTTTCAGATCATCAATAACATTTCTCTTTGTTCATCATTCTTTCAAGAACCAACAATTTTAACACTCATAAACAACAAGATCCAAAGACATATGCACTGTTCATTCATTCATTCAGAAAACAAAAGCATTGTCACCACATCAATATAATTAAACTAAATTCAATAATAATTTCGAAAATTATGTACTTCTTGTTCTTTTGAATTAAAACATTTTTTCTTTTTAAGAGAGGTGAAGGATTATTGGAATTTATTCATAGCTTTAAGGCATGGTTACATACTAATGATCATGAAATAAAGACACAAAACATGGATAAACATAATAATTAAAAACCGAAAACAGAAAGAAATAAAGAACAAGGAATGAATCCACCTCTAGTGGCGTCTTCTTCTTGAAGGACCAATGATGTTTTTCAACTCTTCTATGTCCCTTCCTTGCCTTTGTTGCTCCTCCCTCATTGCTCTTTGATCTTCTCTTATTTCTTGAAGAGTGAGGGCGTGTTCATGGTGTTCCACCCTTAGTTGTTCCACATTATGGCTCAAATCTTCCAAGGAGGTGCTAAGTTGCTCCCAATAGTTGTTGGGAGGAAAGTGCATTCCATGAGGCATTTGTTGATGATGCACTTCCTCATGTTCTTCTTGGAGGCCGTGAGGAGCTTCCCTTGTTTGCTCCATCCTTTTCTTGGTGATGGGCTTGTCTTCTTCAATGGAGACATCTCCATCTATGATAACTCCAGCTGAATAACATAGATGGCATATGAGGTGAGGGAATGCTAGCCGTGCCATGTATGAAGGCTTGTCAGCTATTTTGTAGAGTTCATTGGCTATGACTTCATGAACCTCTACTTCTTCACCAATCATGATGCTATGAACCATGATGGCCCGATCCACAGTAACTTCAGATCGGTTGCTTGTAGGGATGATGGATCTTTGAATGAACTCCAACCATCCTCTAGCTACAGGCTTGAGGTCCAGTCTTCTTAGTTGGACTGGCTTGCCTTTGGAGTCTACTCTCCATTGGGCGCCTTCCACACATATGTCCATAAGGACTTGGTCCAACCTTTGGTTAAAGTTGACCCTTCTTGTGTAGGGGTGTTCATCACCTTGCATCATAGGCAAATGAAATGCCAACCTCACATTTTCCGGACTAAAATCCAAGTATTTCCCCCTAACCATTGTGAGATAATTCTTTGGGCTTGGGTTCATGCTTTGGTCATGGTTTCTAGTGATCCATGCATTGGCATAGAACTCTTGAACCATTAAAATTCCAACTTGTTGTATGGGGTTGGCTATGACTTCCCAACCTCTTCTTTGAATTTCAAGTCGGATTTCCGGATACTCATTCTTCTTGAGTTTGAAAGGGACCTCATGGATCACTTTCTTCTTTGCCACAACATCATAGAAGTGGTCTTGGTGGCTCTTGGAGATGAATCTCTCCTTCTCCCATGACTCGGAAGTGGAAGCTTTTGCCTTCCCTTTTCCTTTTCTTGAGGAAACTCCGGCCTTGGGTGCCATTGATGGTGAATGAAAAATAAAAAGCTTAGGCTTTTTACCACACCAAACTTAAAATTTGCTTGTCCCCAAGCAAAAAGAAAAGAAGAGTAGAAGAAGAAGAAGAAAATATGGAGAGAGGGAGAAGAGAGGGTTCGGTTATGTGGGAGAATGTGGGTTTGTGTTGTGTGAAAATGTAAAAGAAAAGAAGGGTATTTATAGGGAGGGGGGAGGGTATAGGTTCGGCCATGTTGGGTGGGAAAGGGTGGGAAATTGAATTTGAAAGTAGTGGGGGTAGGTGGGGTGTATGGGGAAGAGGGGTTGATGTGAATGGTGAATGGGGTAATTGGGAAGAGGAATTGAGGTGATAGGTGAAGGTTTTTGGGAAGTGTGACATTGAGAATGAGATTTGGATTAGAAGAGTGTGATTAGGATTAAAAGGAATGTGGTAGGTGGGGATCCTGTGGGGTCCACAGATCCTGAGGTGAGGATCCTGTGGGGTCCACAGATCCTGAGGTGAAAACAAATACCATTCTTTCACCATATAGGCATGTAACATGCCTTGATGCATCATTCTGGCGTTCAAACGCCCATTGATGCTAGTTCTGGGCGTTAAACGCCCATGTTATGCACGTTTCTGGCGTTGAACGCCAGTTTCATGCTTGTTTCTGGCGTTCAGCGCCAGATTGTCCTCTGTGTGCGCATCCTGGCGTTAAACGCCAGGTTGTTGCTTGTTTTGGGCGTTCAACGCCAGAAAGATGCTCTGTTCTGGCGTTGAACGCCAGAAAGATGCTCCTTCTGGGCGTTGAACGCCAGCCTGTGCGCCTCCAGGGTGAAAAAAATTTTTCTTCTGTTTTTGACTCTGTTTTTAATTTTTTTTTGATTTTTTTCGTGACTCCTCATGATCATGTACCTAATAAAACACAAAAATAACAAAGAAACAAAATAAAATAAAATTAGATAAATAAAATTGGGTTGCCTCCCAACAAGCGCTTCTTTAATGTCAATAGCTTGACAGTGGTTCTCATGGAACCACAAGGTGATCAGGTCAATTTAAGTGTGGTATTCCCAACACCAAACTTAGAGTTTGGATATGGGGGTTTGAACACCAAACTTAGAGTTTGGTTGTGGCCTCACAACACCAAACTTAGAGTTTGACTGTGGAGGCTCTTCTTGACTCTGAACTGAGAGAAGCTCTTCATGCTTACTCTCTTTTGCCATAGAGGGATGGCCATGTGCTTGAAACACAAGGTAGTCCCCATTCAATTGAAGGACTAACTCACCTCTGTTGACATCTATCACAGCTCCTGCTGTGGCTAGGAAAGGTCTTCCTAGGATGATGCATTCATCATCTTCCTTCCTAGTATCTAGGATTATGAAATCAGTAGGGATGTAAAGGCCTTCAACCTTTACTAGCACGTCCTCTACTAATCCATAAGCTTGTCTCACTGACTTGTCTGCCAGTTGTAATGAGAACAAGGCAGGTTGTACCTCAATGATTCCCAGCTTCTCCATCACAGAGAGTGGCATAAGATTTATCCCTGACCCAAGATCACACAGAGCTTTTTCAAAGCTCATGGTGCCAATGGTACAAGGTATTAAGAACTTGCCAGGATCTTGTTTCTTTTGAGGTAGAGTTTTCTGAATCCAAGTGTCTAGTTCACTAATGAGTAAGGGAGGTTTACTTTCCCAAGTCTCATTACCAAATAGTTTGGCATTCAGCTTCATGATAGCTCCTAAATATAGAGCAGCTTGCTCTCCAATCACATCTTCATCCTCTTCAGAGGGTGAATATTCTTCAGAGCTCATGAATGGCAGAAGGAGATTTAATGGGATCTCTATGGTCTCTAGATGAGCCTCAGATTCCTCTGGATCCTTAATAGGAAACTCCTTCATGCTTGAAGGACGTCCCAGGAGGTCTTTCTCCTTAGGATTTTCGTCCTCCTCCTCCCTAGTGCATTTGGTCACTTTGATTAAATCAATGGCCTTGCACTCTCCTTTTGGATTCTCTTCTGTATTGCTTGGGAGAATACTGGGAGGAGTTTCAATAACTTTCTTACTCAGCTGGCCCACTTGTGCTTCCAGATTTCTAATGGAAGATCTGGTTTCATTCATGAAACTGAAAGTGGCCTTTGACAGATCAGAGACTATGTTGGCTAAATTAGAATTGTTTTGTTCAGAGTTCTCTGTCTGTTGCTGAGAAGATGATGGATATGGCTTACTATTATTCAGCCTTGCACGTCCACCATTGTTAAAACCTTGATGGGGTTTTTGTTGATCCTTCCAGGAGAAATTCGGATGATTTCTCCATGATGAGTTATAGGTGTTTCCATAAGGTTCACCTAAGTAATTAACTTCTGCCATGGCAGGGTTTTCAGGATCATAAGCTTCTTCAGAAGCTACCTCTCTAGTACTGTTGGATGCATGTTGCAGTCCATTCAGATTCTGAGAGATCATGTTGACCTGTTGAGTCAACACTTTGTTCTGAGCCAATATGGCATTCAGAGCATCAATTTCAAGAACTCCTTTCTTCTGAGGTACCCCATTGTTCACGGAATTCCTCTCAGAGGTGTACATAAACTGGTTGTTTGCAACCATGTCAATGAGTTCTTGAGCCTCTTCAGGCGTTTTCTTCAGGTGAATAGATCCACCTGCAGAGTGGTCCAATGACATTTTCGAAAATTCAGAGAGACCATAATAGAATATATCTAATATGGTCCATTCAGAAAACATGTCAGATGGACATCTCTTGGTCAGCTGCTTGTATCTTTCCCAAGCTTCATAGAGGGATTCACCATCTTTTTGTTTGAAGGTTTGAACATCCACTCTCAGCTTGCTCAGCTTTTGAGGAGGGAAGAACTTGTCTAAGAATGCAGTGACAAGCTTATCCCATGAGTCCAGGCTATCCTTGGGTTGTGAATCCAACCATACTCTAGCTCTGTCTCTTACAGCAAAAGGGAAAAGCAAGAGTCTGTAGACTTCAGGATTAACTCCATTTGTCTTTACAGTGTCACAGATCTGCAAGAACTCAGTTAAAAACTGATAAGGATCTTCAGATGGAAGTCCATAAAACTTGCAGTTTTGTTGCATTAATGCAACTAGTTGAGGCTTAAGCTCAAAGTTATTGGCTCCAATGGCAGGAATGGAGATGCTTCTTCCATCAAACTTGGATGTTGGCTTTGTGAAGTCACCAAGCATTCTCCTTGCATTATCATTATTATTTTCGGCCATCTCTTCCTCTTGTTCGAAATTTTCTAAAAGGTTGCTTCTGGATTGTTGTAATTTAGCTTCTTTTAATTTTCTCTTCAGAGTCCTTTCAGGTTCTGGATCAACTTCAACAAGAGTGCCTTTGTCCCTGTTCCTGCTCATATGAAAGAAAAGGGAACACAAAAAAGAAAGAAGGAATCCTCTATGTCACAGTATAGAGATTCCTTTATGTTAGTAGAAAAAGAAAGGGGTAGAAGAAGAGGAATGGATTCGGATTTTTGATGAAGAGGGGTGAAGAGAAGTGTTAGTAATTAAATAATTAAATAGAAGAGGAAGAGAGAAGAGAAATTTCGAAAATAATTTTGAAAAGGAGTTAGTGATTTTCGAAAATTAGAGATAAAATGTAATTAAAATTAAAACATGAAACAATTAATTAATTAAAAAGAACTTTTTGAAAAAGAGAGAGATATTTTCGAAAATAGAAGAGGAAAAAGTAGTTAGGTGGTTTTGAAAAAGATAAGAAACAAACAAAAAGTTAGTTGGTTGATTGAAAAAAGATTTGAAATCAAAATTTAAAAAGATAAGAAGATAGTAAGTTGGATAAGATATTTTAAAATCAAATTTTAAAAAAAAAAATAAAATTTTTGAAAAAGATAACATAAAAGATAAAAAGATTTAATTCAAAAATTTAAAAATTATTTACTTCACTAACAAGAAACTACAAGATAAGATTCTAGAACTTAAAGATTGAACCTTTCTTAACAAGAAAGTAACAAACTTCAAATTTTTGAACCAATCACATTAATTATTAGTGAATTTTCGAAAATTACATATAAAGATAAGAAAAAGATTTTGAAAATATTTGAAAAAAAATATTTTTGAAATTTTCGAAAATAAATAAAAAAAGATGAAAAAGATATAATTTTTGAAAAAGATTTTGAAAAGATAAGATTTTTAAAATTGAAATTTTGACTTGACTTGTAAGAAACAACTAATTTTGAAAATTTTTGACCAAGTCAACCCAAAATTTCGAAATTTTGGAGGGAAATAAGGAAAAGATATTTTTGATTTTTAAATTTTTAAAGAAAAACACAAAAATGACCCAAAACATGAAAATTTTGGATCAAGACACAAGATGCATGCAAGAATGCTATGAATGTCAAGATGAACACCAAGAACACTTTGAAGATCATGATGAACATCAAGAACATATTTTTCAAAAATTTTTGATGCAAAGAAAACATGCAAGACACCAAACTTAGAAATTTTTAATGCATGGAAAATATGAATGCAAAAATGCACATGAAAAACATCAAACAACACAAAACAAGAAATCATCAAGATCAAACAAGAGGACTTGTCAAGAACAACTTGAAGATCATGAAGAACACTATGAATGCATGGATTTTCGAAAAAATGCAAGAAAAATTTTAAAAGCATGCAATTGACACCAAACTTAAAAATTGACTCAAGACTCAAACAAGAACACAAAATATTTTTGGATTTTATGATTTTCTAATTTTTTTGGATTTTTTATTAATATTTTCGAAAATAAGGTTTTGAAAAACGAAAAATAAAAGAAAAATTTTGAAAAAGATTTTTGAAAAGAAAATTACCTAATCTGAGCAACAAGATGAACCGTCAGTTGTCCATACTCGAACAATCCCCGGCAACGGCGCCAAAAACTTGGTGGACGAAATTGTGATCACTTGTTATTTTGTTTATAAAGGATGTATACTCTTATGGCACTGTTTATTTTCTTCACAACTCCGTTCAACTAACCAGCAAGTGTACTGGGTCGTCCAAGTAATACCTTACGTGAGTAAGGGTCGAATCCACAGAGATTGTTGGTATGAAGCAAGCTATGGTCACCTTGTAAATCTTAGTTAGGCTGATTGAACATTTGTAATAGTGATAATTGGATTGTTCTAATAAAAAGGAATAATAAAAGGGATAGAGATACTTATGCAGATTCATTGGTGGGAATTTCAGATAAGCGGAATGGAGATGCTGTAGAGCTCTCGGACGCCTGCCTTCCCATTGCTTCTACTCAATCCTTCTTACTCCTTTCCATGGCAAGCTTTGTATAGGGGTTCACTATCAGCTGTGGCTACTTTCATTCCTCTCGGGGAAATAACCTGTGCGGCTGTCACTCGCACAGCTAACCAGTCTGGAGGCATCACCCATGGTTGATAGCTACATCCCATCCTCGCAGTGAAAGCTAATGCACGCACTCTGTCACAGTACGGCCAATCACCGGTTGGTTCCCGCTCCTACTGGAATAGAATCCCTCTTTTGCGTTTGTCACTAACGCCCAGCAGGTTAAAGTTTGAAGCACGTCACAGTCATTCATGAACGGAATCCTACTCAGAATACCACAGACAAGGTGAGACCTTCCGGATTCCCAGGACCCTACTCGGAACACCACAGACAAGGTTGGACTTTCCGGATCCAGATGAATGCCGCCATCTATCTAGCTTATACCACGAAGATTCTGTTGGGAAATCTAAGAGATACACATTCAAGCTTCTTTGCATGTAGAACGTAAGTGGTTGTCAATCACGCGCGTTCATGGGTGAGAATAATAATGAGAGTTATTAGCTCATCACATTCATCATGTTCTTGAGTACGAATGAATATCTTGGAATAAGAATAAGATAGGGAATTGAATAAAAGAAAATAGAACTTCATTAATCTTTGAGGTACAGCAGAGCTCCACACCCTTAATCTATGGTGTGCAGAAACTCCACCGTTGAAAATACATAAGTGAAGGGTTCAGGCATGGCCGAATGGCCAGCCCCCTAAACGTGATCAATGATCTCCTAAGATGAAGAATAAAACAAAACTGAGACCAAAGATGATTGATACATTAGTAAATCATCCTATTTATAATAAACTAGCTCCTAGGGTTTACATGAGTAAGTAATTGATGCATAAATCCACTTCCGGGACCCACTTGGTGTGTGTTTGGGCTGAGCTTGATCAATCCACGTGTAGAGGCATTTCTTGGCGTCAAACTTCAGGTTATGACGTGTTTTGGGCGTTTAACTCCGAATCATGACGTTTTTCTGGCGTTTTACTCCAGACAGCAGCATGAACTTGGCATTTAACGCCAAGTTACGTCGTCAATCTTCGAATAAAGCATAGACTATTATATATTGCTGGAAAGCCCTGGATGTCTACTTTCCAACGCCGTTGAGAGCGCGCCAATTGGAGGTCTGTAGCTCCAGAAAATCCATTTCGAGTGCAGGGAGGTCAGAATCCAACAGCATCAGCAGTCCTTTTGTCAGCCTTTTTCAGAGTTTTGCTCAAATCCCTCAATTTCAGTCAGAATTTACCTGAAATCACAGAAAAACACACAAACTCATAGTAAAGTCCAGAAATGTGAATTTAACATAAAAACTAATGAAAACATCCCTAAAAGTAGCTTAAACTTACTAAAAACTATATAAAAACAATGCCAAAAAGCGTATAAATCATTCGCTCATCACCCATGCACAGGGAGTCTTTTATTTTCATACTTTAGTAACCAATAATGATTAAGTAGACTAGTACATGGTGTATGCAAGGCACTAAGTTTGGTGTGGCCAATCTTGAAGTAATGACAAAAGTGTGTTCTACAACACTTAGCCACAAACTAAGTTTGGTGTCCATACATACACGAAAATGCTAGACTATGGAAAGATAGTCATCTATTTTATTCAAAAAAAAAGAAAAAAAAAGAAAAAAAAAGAAAAAAACGTGAAATATCATATAATGTAGGTAAAATACTAAGTTTGATGTGGCTATCTTTGGAATTAATTCCATAGAGCACTTAGTCACAAACTAAGTTTGGTGTCTTTACTTACATTAATAATGCTAGAAAAAATAGATTAGGGAATCAATTCATAAATTTTAATTTTAGTTTAGTCAATTTTGCATAGGAATATAATCATAAGTTGTGAGCTACTTTAAGAATCTTAAGCTTTTGGACTTTTGTTGCAGGAAAGAAAGAAAGATGTGATGGGGAATCTTGGAAGCATATAATGAAAGAAAGAAAGAAATGATGGAGAATCATGGTGAATGAGCTCACGGATACACAAGGATAGGAAGTCACATAAGTATTAAACTTTGTGCATTGGAAAGAAGTGGACTCAACATGCATTGGGCACAAGCAAGCATGCTCCCCATGCCATGACCGAGCCTTAAATGCCAATAGAACCATGCCTCCCCACCAACTTTCACATTAAATACTTCAACCATATTCATCAAACCTCATTCTTCATCATTCATTCCTCTACCCCCATAACCTCACTTAAGTACCCGAACTCATACTTAACCTCCAACCTATTCCATGTTTCACAAATTCTAGCCTTGAACCTCATATTTACCCAACAAAACTCTTGGAGCATCACATCTCTCACATAACCGAAACACTCAACATCCTTCACCATCATTTTCTATTTTCTCTAAGTCACCGTGCTCATCCTATACCCCTCTCATTCACAACTATTTTCTTTATGCTTGAGGACAAGCATTGATCTAAGTTTGGTGTGGAAGATTCAACCCTTGCAAGTGAATTTCAATGGCCTCATCATCAAGGGATAGGAGAGGAGATGAAGGACAAGATACCTTTGATGAAAGAAGATTTAAATCCAAGCATAATGAGCGCATCTTTAGTTGGATGTCAAGCAAAGATGTTGTTCCGGAGTTACCTTTCAAGCTAAAGAAAGATGAGTACCCTGAGATACAAAAAATAATCAGAAAAAGGGGATGGGAGCTTCTCTGTGACCAACCTCAAGAAGTGAGCATGCTTCTCATCCATGAGTTCTACACTAATGTGATAAGAGAATATGATGATGAAGAACCATACATGAGCTATGTAAGAGGTGTGGATGTTGATTTTAGCCCGGACACCATCAATAGGGTGCTAAGGGTCAAGCACAAACAGTTCAAACGAGCTAGCTATGAAGAAAGGGTTGAAAATAACCCAAGATATGTGGATGTGGTGAGTGACTTATGCAGAATAGGCACGGATTGGGTGTTGGATTCACATGGACAACCACTCAAGCTTCGGAGAGGTGATCTCATACCTCAAGCAAAAGGATGGCATGACATAGTGAGGAGATCATTGATGTCCACTTCAAATAATTCTGAGGTAACCGTGAATAGAGCAATAATGATCCATTGTATAATGAAAGGAGGAGAAATCAATGTTGGAGACATTATAGCCAAGAACATCATTGACATAGCTCAAAAAGTCAAACAAGACAGCTGGCTAGGATATCCTAGTACTATTCTGCGCCTATGTGAAGAAGCTGGAGTGCCTCTTGAAGAATTTGGAGAAACTGATTTGGTCTCTATTGGAAAGCCTCTCACCCGAGAAAGGTTGGAGTTTATCACCACAACCCAATTGGAAAGGCAACCTTTAGCAAGAAGGAAGAAAAGGAAAGAAGCAAGACAAGAGGAGGAGCCTCAAGAAATGGAAGAACCCCACACTTTAAACATGAACCAACTCCAAGCCGCCTTAGAAGGGATTTCTGGGCAAGACTCACAAATTCAAAGAAGCCAACAGGAACAAGCACAACAACAAAGGGACCTTTGGCAATTGATGGATCAACAAAGAGGGGTTCAAGTTCAATGGATGAACCAACAAAATGAGTACCAAGCACACATGATGGAACTACAACAAGAACAATATGCCAAGATGCAGGAAGCCATCAACAATTCAACTATGGAACATGAAAAAGCCATGGAGAAAGTGATACAAGAACAAGCTCAACTAAGGATAGAGCAAGCTCAGTAAAGAGAACTTCTCCATAGGTTGGATGCTAGACATGAAACACTCTACAGAGATTTCAATGAAAACAGAATGTTCAGGGAAGCCAGGCACAAGGACAGACTTGACTATGACATATGCACCCAAGAAAAGCTCAGTTACCTCTGTTCCACACCTCCATTACTCAACCCACAAATCAAAACCTTTAATGAAGTTCGCAAGATATTTGAAGAGCAGGAACTTGCAAGGGTGAGATTTAATCAACGGAGGCTAAAGGAGACAATGATAAGCTCAGGAATTTGGCAAGAAGAGGGGGATGCAACAACAATGCAACAAGGAGAACGGAGGAGCAAAAAGAAAGAAGATCCAAAGGGAGATTCAACAACAAAGCAACAAGGAGAGTTAAGAAGCAAAAAGAAACAAGATCCAAAGGGCAAAGGAAAGCAAGGAGAATCAAGCAAAGGAAAAGGGACATGAAGACTAAAGGTGGTGAAGTTCCTATGTTTTTCTTTATGTTTTATTAAATAAAGAAGATGTATGTCTGAAATATGGTATACCTTCTAGGATGCATTTTCTTTTTGAAGCATTGTCTTTTATGTTACCCATTCCATGCATCACCACTCACAGATTTGGAATGGTTGCTTGTCTTTAATACTTTTACTTGTCATTGGAATAAAAGATGTAGTTTGAGCAAGAACAGAGAGAAATCTAGCTTAAAAAGGATCATGTTGTCCCATAGGAAAAGTGCTAGTATATTTATTGTGAAAGAATCAAGGCTCAATGATTTCAAAAGAATGCTTGCTTACACAAGACTAGTTTGGTTAAGGATCACAAAGACTTTAACAGTAAAAGCACAAATAACCTTGACAATAAAGAAAATAGAGTACAAAGAATGAAAGGCTAGGCATCAATGACAAAATTTGGATATGTGTCTGTGGTGATTGATGTTAAGAGACATACTTGGGCTAGTAAATCCGAGGGGTGCTTCATCACCCGGTAACTTGAGTTAACTAACTCGGGATTATCGATTGAAAACCCACAATCAAGAGTAGCTCTATAACAGAACATTTAGCAACCCAAAGAGGTGCTGGACACCACTATCCAAACAAAATTTCAATGTTATATGCCTGTGACTGAATGTGTTAAGGAAAGAGGCTTGAGTGAGTAAATCTTTAAGAGTGTCTCAACACTTAACAACTTGAACCAACTGGTTTGGGATTGTTGATTGAAAGCTTATGCTAAAGAGCCGCCTTAAGACAAGATTTCGAGCTTAATTGAAAAAAAGGGAAAGAAAAAAAAGAAGGAAAAAGAAATAAGCAGAAAAAATTGGTTCAAGGATCATGTGCTAAGGTATGAAAGAAGTCTAGTGAAGTTAACCAATTTAGTAGTGAAGCACGCATTTTAATTGAAAAAGTTGAATAGTTGTGTTCAATTACAATAAATTAATGATCACACAAGTGAGGATGACATGCTCAATGGGAAATTACTCTCTGGAAGAACATTCAAGTCTTACATCTTAAATTCTTGTGACAAAGTCCTTTATATTTTGCTTGAGGACAAGCAATACTTTAAGTTTGGTGTTGTGATGCAAGTGCATATTTGCTTTATTAGTTAGTTAGTTTAGTTAGTTTTAGCTTAATTTCACTCATTTTCTCTAAATAAACAAGTCCTTTTATGAGTTTTGTTTCCATGCATGAGAGTACTTAGGAATGTGTTGATTCTAGCCAAATTCATGCACATGATTTAAGGAATGCATATATGAATGAGTATGAATGAATCTCATGAAATTTATTGCATGAATTGGTAAGACTTTGAAGCTATTTCCCTTGTTGATGGTAGGTGATGAAACAAGGATGCATGGAAGCAAGAATGATGCAAGCTGGGCAAGAAGTTGGCGTTGCCAACTTGGACATAAGGGGCGTTGTTCTTGGCAACGCCAGGAAGAGGAGTTGGCGTTGCCAACTTGGAGGATAAGGGGCGTTGTTCTTGGCAACGCCAGGCAGCCTTGGAAGCAAAGTTGGCGTTGCCAACTCTAGAACCAAGTTGCCAACGCCACACACAAGCCACAAGCAAGCAAGCTTGGCCCTGGAGGAAGACAAGAAGCAAAGTTGGCGTTGCCAACTTGAGAAGGGCGTTGCCAACGCCACACACAAGCCACAAGCAAGCAAACTTGGCCCTGGAGGAAGAGCTGGCGTTGCCAACTCTAGAACCAAGTTGCCAACGCCCACACAAGCAAGGAACTTGAGCCATGAAGGAGTGTCGAGGGTGTTGCCAACGCCAAGAACCATGGGCGTTGTTGAAGGCAACGCCACACACACAAGCTTAGCCCTGGATGAAGTGAAGCACGTTGCCAACTTGAGGAGGGCGTTGCCAACGCCACACACAAGCAATTTTGGCACCAAAAGGAGCTCGAGCACGTTGTTGGAGCTAGGAAGCATTGGCGTGTTTGGCAACAACGCCAGGAATGGTTGCTTGGCTAGGCACCAAGTCTTGGTGCCAACCAAGTTGCCAACGCCCAATGGCCTCACCATTCACGTTGCCAACGCCAAAATCAAGTTGCCAACGCCAAGCCTTGCCAACCAAGTTGCTAACGTCCCCAAGCCTTGCCAACCAAGTTGCTAACGTCCCCAAGCCTTGCCATGCACGTTGCCAACGCCCATTGGCCTTGCCATGCACGTTGCCAACGCCCATTGGCCTTGCCATGCACGTTGCCAACGCCAGGAAGCAAACATGGAGCCTTGAGAAAGGCTCGAGCACGTTGCCAACGTGCTAAAGAGAAGGAGTTATTCACAACAATGCCAGGAAATTATGGTGCACGTTGCTAACTTGAAATGTATGGGCGTTATTCACAACAACTCCAACAAGGCAGCCTGACCATGTCCTCTTCAATGGAAGATATCTTGAGCTACAGAGATCCAAATTGAGTGCTTCCAGTTGCATTGGAAAGCTGACATTCAGAGCTTTCCAACCATATATAATAGTCTATGATGGAGCACAAAATTGAAGCCAAACCAGAGTCATCTTTAGGCCCTAAAAACAAGAACATGAAGTGAAATTCAAGAAGGCTAGAGATTAGCCTTGGGGTGTGCCTCGAGCACGTTGCCAACGTGCCACAAGGGGGCGTGTTTTGCAACAACGCCAGCCCCAAGCCCTTGCCTTGGGAGAGTGTGGCACGAGCACGTTGCCAACTTGGGGTTTAAGGTGCGTTTTTGGCAACAACTTGGCAACAACTTGGCAGCTTGACCTTACCTTCTTTGAGGAACCATAACTTGAGCTAGGAAAGTCCAATTGAGGTGATTCCAGTGGCATTAGAAAATAGACATCAAGAGCTTTTCAATAATGTATAATAGTCCATATTGAGGCTGAAGGTTGACACTCAAATTCTGGGCCACATTTAGCATGAAAGTAGAGCTAAGAAGAGGAGAAGCAAGTTGTTGGCAACAACTTGGGCTAGCAACGCCCAAGTCTCATACTTCACTTCCAGGAAAATGTCTTGCACGTTGCCAACGTGCATTTGGCCTGGAGTTAGTGCCAATAACGCCAAGCCAATGGGCCAGAATCATGATGAATGAACTCTTCCTTTCCAAGTCTAGCAACACTTCCAATTGAGCCAAGAATTCAACAAAGAGGAAGCCCATATTGCCAATCCAATTCAAGATCTTTGAATGAGTTTTAGGAGTAGTATAAATAGAAGAGATTGATGTACTTGTAGGGGACTTTTTTTTACACTTTTTGAGTACTTTTACACTTTTTAACACTTAGAATTTTTATACACTTTTAGCACTTGTACTTGGCTTTGGTTAGAACTTCCGGGTACTCTCCCGGAAAGCTCATCTTTGGTTTTCTATTGGAATTCTTCTTCTTCATTTTCAAGTTTTAAGCATTTCATTCTTCTTCTTCTTCTTCTTCCTTTACATTTAGTTTAATTTTGATTTATGGCAATTGTTGCTGAAATTGGAGCAATGACTCACTAAACCCCACTTTCATTAGGGGGAGGAGCTCTGTTTGTTGGAATGAATTGGTGAACCCATCTTCTCCTCCTCAATTCTAGTGGTTGATCTAAAGAGGGAACTCTTGCTCTTCATAGATTCAACCACCATCGAGAGAGGGGTTAATCTACATGAATTATGTGGTGAATTTGAGGAATGAGCCACATAATTCAGTTTAGAGTTCATCCTTTCATGATTCCTTTAATCAATATACCTTGGTTAGTATGTGAGATGTAACTCTCCTTGGTTGAGATTATAGAAATTGTGTGGCTGGATTAGATTTGAGCTTCATCTCTTCTCATGAACAATTAGATCACGAGAGTGGCAATTGGTTATGTTGAGAGAGATTGAATCACCAAGAGATTGGGATTCAATCACCCACTTGCCATGGATCTATACCCATGATTGAGGAAGATTTGACTAACATCAATTCATGAAAACTAGCATCTCTGATCCCTAATGATCCTCTCTATCATTAATTCTCATCTCTCTTGTTCTTAGTGTTTGAAAACCCATTGCCCAACTCCCTTCTACATTCTGTCAATTTACTATTCTTGTTATTACATTCTGTTCCTTTATTTCTTGTCATTTACTCTTATGTTCTTTAAATTTCTGCAACCTTTAATTCCTTGCAATTTATCTTTGATGTCATTTAAGTTTCTTGCACTTTAAGTTTCCGTCATTTACTTTCATTTTATTTCTATGTTCTTGTTCTTAATTGCCATTTAAATTCCTGCAATTATGTTCAAAAGTTACATTACTCACAAAATCAAAAATCTTATTCGCTTAACTAAGTTTACCAATTAACTAAAGTTGCTCGATCTACCAATCCTCGTGGGATCGACCTCACTCTCAGTGAGTCTTACTACTTGATACGACCCGGTATACTTGCCGGTTGTACGTGAAATCTTATTTTTACGTATCATGCACTGGGTCGTCCAAGTAATACCTTGCGTGAGCAAGGGTCGATCCCACGGAGATTGTCGGCTTGAAGCAAGCTATGGTTATCTTGTAAATCTTAGTCAGGATATCAGAAATTATCAGGATTGATTGTAAAAAGCAAAAGAACATGAAATGGTTACTTGTATTGCAGTAATGGAGAATAGGTTGAGGTTTGGAGATGCTCCATCTTCTGAATCTCTGCTTTCCTACTGTCTTCTTCATCAAACACGCAAGCCTCCTTCCATGGCAAGCTCATGTAGGGTTTCACCGTTGTCAATGGCTACCTCCCATCCTCGCAGTGAAAGCTAATGCACGCACTCTGTCATAGTATTGCCAATCACCGGTTTGGTTCCCTCCCCTACCGGAATAGAATCCCTCTTTTGCGTCTGTCACTAACGCCCAGTAGGTTACAGGTTTGAAGCACGTCACAGTCATTCAATCATTGAATCCTACTCAGAATACCACAGACAAGGTTTAGACCTTCCAGATTCTCTTGAATGCTGCCATCAGGTCCTGCCTATACCACGAAGATTCCGATTAAAGAACCCAAGAGATAACTACTCAATCTAAGATAGAACAGAGGTGGTTGTCAGGCACGTGTTCATAGTTGAGAATGATGATGATTGTCACGGATCATCACATTCATCCGGATTAAGAACAAGTGTTATCTTAGAATCGAAGCAAGCATGATTGAATAAGAAACAGTAGTAATTGCATTAATTCATCAAGACACAGCAGAGCTCCTCACCCCCAACCATGGGGTTTAGAGGCTCATACTGTGGAAAGAAACGTGTACAAAATGTTATGGGGTCATAAGGTACGGATACAATGTCAAAAGATCCTATAAGTAGTAAACTAGTGTCCTAAGGTTTACAGAAATGAGTAAATGACAGAAAAATCCACTTCCGGGCCCACTTGGTGTGTGCTTGGGCTGAGCAATGAAGGAATTTCGTGTAGAGACCTTTTCTGGAGTTAAACGCCAGCTTTCATGCCAGTTTGGGCGTTTAACTCCAATTTTTATGCCAGTTCCGGCGTTTAACGCTGGAATTTCTGTAGGTGACTTTGAGCGCCGGTTTGGGCCATCAAATCTTGGGCAAAGTATGGACTATTATATATTGCTGGAAAGCCCAGGATGTCTACTTTCCAATGCCGTTGAGAGCGCGCCAATTGGGCTTCTGTAGCTCCAGAAAATCCACTTCGAGTGCAGGGAGGTCAGAATCCAACAGCATCTGCAGTCCTTTTCAGTCTCTGGATTAGATTTTTGCTCAGGACCCTCAATTTCAGTCAGAAAATACCTGAAATCACAGAAAAACACACAAACTCATAGTAAAGTCCAGAAAAGTGAATTTTAATTAAAAACTAATAAAAATATACTAAAAACTAACTAAAAGATACTAGAAACATACTAAAAACAATGCCAAAAAGCATACAAATTATCCGCTCATCAAACACCTATAATTTTTCATGGAGAAATCACCCAAATCTCTCATGGAAGAATCAAGAGAAACCTCAACAAGGTTTCAATAATAATGGTGGAAGAAACAGGTTTAACAATGGCAAACCTTTTCCATCATCTTCTCAGCAACAGACAGAGAATCCTAAACAGAACCCCTCTGACTTAGCAACCATGGTCTCTGATCTAATTAAAACCACTCAAAGTTTCATGAATGAAACAAGGTCTTCCATTAGGAATTTGGAAGGACAAGTGGGACAGCTGAGCAAGAAAGTTACTAAACTCCCTCCAAGTACTCTTCCAAGCAACACAGAAGAAAATCCAAAAGGAGAGTGCAAAGCCATCAATATGGCCGAATTTGGAGAGGAAAGGGAGGAAGTGAACGCCACTGAGGAAGACCTCAGTGGGCGTGCACAAGCCTCCAATGAGTTCCCCAATGAGGAACCATGGGAATCTGAGGCTCAAAATGAGACCATAGAGATTCCATTGGAGTTACTTCTGCCTTTCATGAGCTCTGATGAGTATTCCTCCTCTGAAGAGGATGAGTATGCCACTGAAGAGCAAGTTGCTAAATACCTTGGGGCAATCATGAAGCTAAATGACAAGTTATTTGGAAATGAGACTTGGGAGGATGAACCCCCTTTGCTCACCAAGGAACTGGATGACTTGTCTAGGCAGAAATTACCTCAAAAGAAACAAGATCCTGGGAAGTTTTCCATACCTTGTACCATAGGCACCATGACCTTCAAGAAGGCTCTGTGTGATTTAGGGTCAAGTGTAAACCTCATGCCTCTCTCTGTAATGGAGAAGCTAGGGATCTTTGAGGTACAAGCTGCAAGAATCTCACTAGAGATGGCAGACAACTCAATAAAACAAGCTTATGGACTTGTAGAGAATGTTTTGGTTAGAATTGAAGACCATTACATCCCTACTGATTTCATAGTCCTAGAGACTGGGAAGTGCATGGATGAATCTATCATCCTTGGCAGACCCTTCCTAGCCACAGCTAAGGCGGTGATTGATGTTGATGGAGGTGAACTAATCATTCAAGTGAATGAAGAATCCTTTGTGTTTAAAGCTCAAGGATATCCCTCTGTCACCATGGAGAGGAAGCATGAAGAGCTTCTCTCAAATCAGAGTCGAATAGAGCCCCCACAGTCAAACTCTAAGTTTGGTGTTGGGAGGCCACAACCAAACTCTAAGTTTGGTGTTGAACCCCCACATTCAAACTCTAAGTTTGGTGTTGGAGGTTCCAACATTGCTCTGAGCATCTGTGAGGCTCCATGAGAGCCCTCTGTCAAGCTACTGACATTAAAGAAGCGCTTGTTGGGAGGCAACCCAATGATTATATTTTATATATTTTCTTTTGTTATTTTATGTTTTTTGTAGGTTGATGATCATGAGAAGTCACAAAATCAATTGAAAAAGCAAAAACAGAATGAAAAACAGGAAGAAAAACAGCACACCCTGGAGGAAGAAGCTGCTGGCGTTCAAACGCCAGTAAGCCTAGCAGTTGGGCGTTTAACGCCCAGTCTGGCACCATTCTGGGCGTTTAACGCCAGAAAGGGGCACCAGACTGGCGTTAAACGCCAGGAAAGGGCAAGAACCTGGCGTTAAACGCCAGGTATGGGCACCAGCCCGGCGTTTAACGCCAGAAATGGCTCAAAACGTGATTTTGAGCAACATTTGGTGCAGGGATGACTTTTCCTTGACACCTAAGGATCTGTGGACCCCACAGGATCCCCACAAACCCCTCACCTATCAAATCCCATCTTTCTCTTCACCACTCACCTCCATAAAACCCCACTTACCTCACCATCCAAATTCAAACCACTACTTCTTCCCCTTTTGGCCGAACCACAAAGCCATCTCCCTCTTCTCCATTTCTTCTTCTTCTACTCTCTTCTTTCTTCTTTTGCTCGAGGACGAGCAAACCTTTTAAGTTTGGTGTGGTAAAAGCATTGCTTTTTGTTTTTCCATAACCATTTATGGCATCCAAAGCCGGTTCAACTGAGAAGGCATGACCTCAAGCCCATCACTAAGAAAAAGATGGAGCAAACAAGAGACCCCTCTCATCATGAGATCCCTGAGATACCTCAAGGGATGCACTTTCCTCCACAAGACTATTTGGGAGCAACTAAACACCTCCCTAGGAGAGTTGAGTTCCAACATGGGACAATTAAGGGTGGAGCACCAAGAACATGCCATCCTCCTCCATGAAATTGGAGAAGATCAAAGGATCATGAGAGAGGAGCAACAAAGACAAGGAAGAGACATTGAGGAGCTCAAGCACTCCATAGGATCTTCAAGAGAAAGAAAGAGCCACCATCACTAAGGTGGACCCGTTCTTTAATCTCCTTGTTCTTTATTTTTCTGTTTTTCGAAAATTTATGCTTATGTTTATCCATGTTTGTGTCTTATGATCATTAGTGTCTTAGTGTCTATGCCTTAAAGCTATGAATATGAATCCATCACCTTTCTTAAATGAAAACTGTTTTTATCACAAAAGAACAAGAAGTACAGGATTTCAAATTCATCTTTAAAACTAGCTTAATTAGTTTGATGTGGTGACAATACTTGTTGTTTTCTGAATGTATGCTTAAACAGTGCATATGTCTTTTGAATTTGTGGTTCATGAATGTTAAAATTGTTGGCTCTTGAAAGAATGATGAAAAAGGAGACATGTTACTGAGGATCTGAAAAATCATAAAAATGATTCTTGAAGCAAGAAAAAGCAGTGAATACAAAAAAAAAAGAAAAAGAAGGAGAAAAACGAAAAAAAAAGGGGAGAAAGAGAAAAAGAAAGAAAAAGAAAGAAATAAAGTTGTGATCCAAGGCAATAAGAGTGTGCTTAAGAACCCTGGACACCTCTAATTGGGGACTTTAGCAAAGCTGAGTCACAATCTGAAAAGGTTCACCCAATTATGTGTCTGTGGCATGTATGTATCCGGTGGTAATACTGGAAAACAGAGTGCTTTGGGCCACGGCCAAGACTCAATAAGTAGCTGTGTTCAAGAATCATCATACTTAACTAGGAGAATCAATAACACTATCTGGATTCGGAGTTCCTAAAGAAGCCAATCATTCTGAATTTCAAAGGATAAAGTGAGATGCCAAAACTGTTCGGAGGCAAAAAGCTACTAGTCCCGCTCATCTAATTTGGAGCTAAGTTTCATTGATAATTTGGAGTCTATAGTATATTCTCTTCTTTTTATCTTATTTGATTTTCAGTTGCTTGAGGACAAGCAACAATTTAAGTTTGGTGTTGTGATGAGCGGATAATTTGTACGCTTTTTGGCATTGTTTTTAGTATGTTTTTGGTAGTTTTAGTTGAGTTCTTAGTATATTTTTATTAGTTTTTAGTTAAAATTCACTTTTCTGGACTTTACTATGAGTTTGTGTGTTTTTCTGTGATTTCAGGTATTTTCTGGCTGAAATTGAGGGATCTGAGCAAAAATCTGATCCAGAGACTCAAAAGGACTGCAGATGCTGTTGGATTCTGACCTCCCTGCACTCGAAGTGGATTTTCTGGAGCTACAGAAGCCCAATTGGCGCGCTCTCAATGGCGTTGGAAAGTAGACATCCTGGGCTTTCCAGCAATATCTGATAGTCTATACTTTGCCCAAGATTTGATGGCCCAAACCGGCGTTCAAAGTCACCTACAGAATTTCCAGCGTTAAACGCCGGAACTGGCATCTAAATGGGAGTTAAACGCCCAAACTGGCATAAAAGCTGGCGTTTAACTCCAAGAAGAGTCTCTACACGAAATTGCTTCATTGCTCAGCCCAAGCACACACCAAGTGGGCCCGGAAGTGGATTTTTATGTCATTTACTCATCTCTGTACACCCTAGGCTACTAGTTCTCTATATATAGGACCTTTTACTATTGTATTTATCATCTTTGGACATCTAGTTCTTAGATCAGATCTTGGTTCTTCTGGTTCCCTCTCTGGGGCCGAAACCAATGATCACTTTTGTTCTTATGTATTTTCAACGGTGGAGTTTCTACACACCATAGATTAAGGTGTGGAGCTCTGCTGTACCTCGAGTATTAATGCAATTACTATTGTTCTTCCATTCAATTCCGCTTGTTCTTTGTCCAAGATATCACTTGTTCTTCAACATGATGAAGGTGATGATTGACGCCCATCACCATTCTCACTCATGAACAAGGTGACTGACAACCATTCTTGTTCTACAAGCATCTGAGGCTTAGTGAATATCTCTTGGATTCCTGATTGCACGATGCATGGTTGATCGCCTGACAACCGAGTGCTCGCCTGACAAACGAGCCAACCATTCCGTGAGATCAGAGTCTTCGTGGTAAAGGCAGGACTTGATGGCAGCATTCAAGAGAATCCGGAAGGTCTAACCTTGTCTGTGGTATTCTGAGTAGGATTCAATGACTGAATGACTGTGACGTGCTTCAAACCTGTAACCTACTGGGCGTTAGTGACAGACGCAAAAGAGGGATTCTATTCCGGTAGGGGAGGGAACCAAACCGGTGATTGGCAGTACTGTGACGGAGTGCGTGCATTAGCTTTCACTGCGAGGATGGGAGGTAGCTGCTGACAACAGTGAAACCCTACACGAGCTTGCCATGGAAAGGAGTAAGAAGGATTGGATGAAGGCAGTAGGAAAGCAGAGAGACGGAAGGGAAGGCATCTTCATACGCTTGTCTGAAGCTCTTACACCAATGATATACATAAGTATCACTATCTTTATCTTTATGTTATTTTCGTTCATCACCATTATACATTTGAGTTTGCCTGACTGAGATTTACAAGGTGACCATAGCTTGCTTCATACCAACAATCTCCGTGGGATCGACCCTTACTCACGTAAGGTATTACTTGGACGACCCAGTGCACTTGCTGGTTAGTTGTGCGAAGTTGTAGTGATCACAATTTCGTGCACCAAAGCTCCAATTGGGCGTTGAACGCCCAGGAGAAGCACCATGTGGGCGTTGAACGCCCAAAACATGCACCACATGGGCGTTCAACGCCAGGATGATGGGAGGAGGTACATTTTCGTTTTTTTATATAATTTTTCAAAATTTTTATGTTTCAATTCATGATTTCTTGCATAAACATATTTCAAATTATCACTTTCAATTCCAAAAGTTTTATCCTAATTTCTAAAATCACTTTTTCGAAAATATTAAATATATCTTAATCCATAAAGCCAAATGGCTTTCCAATTCAATCCATCATCTTTTCAAATTTGTTTCCAACACATCTACTATCTTTTAAAATCTTTCTCAAAATTAAAAATTTCAATTCTATTTTTTAAAAATTTTTCATATCTTTCTCTTTTTTTTAAAATTATATCTTTTTCTAATCATATCTTTTAAAATCATATCTTCTATCTTATCTCTTTCTTATTTTTCGAAATTTACCCACCCCCCCTCCCTATATCTTGTGTTCGGCGACTTCCTCCTCAACACCATCCAACACCTGCTCTCCTTCATTGCCTCTTCTTTCTTCTCTTTTGCTTGAGGACAAGCAAAGCTCTAAGTTTGGTGTGTTTTACCCGTGATCACAAAAACTATTGTGTCTCTTGATCATGGCCCCTAGAGGGAAGCAAACCACCCAAAAGGGCAAGGAAAAGAGCAATCCAAAGCCCCTCTGGAATCAAGGGAAGTTCTTAACCAAAGAACATTCAGACCATTACTACAAGATAATGAGTCACAGATCAGTGATCCCGGAAGTCAGATTTGATCTGAAAGAAGATGAATATCCGGAGATCCAAGAGCAGTTTCGAAACAAGAATTGGGAAATTCTGGCCAATCCTGAAACGAAAGTGGGAAGGAACATGGTTCAGGAATTCTATGCTAATCTATGGCAGACAGAAAGGCAAAGAATCATTGGAACGGCTCTCTTTGACCATAAGACCGTAGTCAGAGGAAAGATCATTCATACCAATGCTGACAAGATCAGGGAGATATTCAAGATTCCTCAACTAAAGGATGACCCAGACTCCTTTAATAGGAGAATGATGAGGATCAATAAAGGATTGGACAAGATCTTGGAAGATATATGCGTCCCTGGAGCCAAGTGGACTACCAGTACAACTGGCAACCCAGTTCAACTCAAAAGAGAAGATCTAAAACCAGTAGCTAGAGGCTGGCTGGATTTTATTAGTCGTTCCATATTACCCACCAGCAACCGTTCTGAAGTTACCATCAAAAGAGCTGTCATGATTCACTGCATCATGCTAGGAAAAGAAGTGGAAGTCCATCAGCTGATCTCATGTGAGCTATACAAAATTGCAAACAAGAATTCTACAGACGCCAAATTGGCTTATCCAAGCCTAATTTCTATGCTTTGCAAAGATGCTGGAGTGAAGATGGGAATAACTGAATATATCCTAATTGAAAAGCCCATTACTGGAATATCAATGATCAGACAACAGCAACAAGATGATTCAACCAAGAGGAGAGCACAAGAAGCCCTCCCAGAACTGCCCCAATTCGAATATTGGGAACATCTTGAGGCTTCTATTTCCAGATTGCAAGAAGCTATGGATCAAATAAAGGAAGAGCAGAATAATCAAAGTAGCATGATTTGCAAACTGCTCAAGGAACAGGAGGAGCAAGGGCGTGATCTAAGGGAGCTGAAGCGCCAAAAATTAATCCCTGAAAAGTGCTCCATGGATTAAAAGAACATCTACTACTCAAAACAACAGGTTGCTGAGTTCCAATTTTCCTGCTTTAATTTAGTAATAGCATTTTTATTTTATTTTATTGAAATTCACCTTAGGAGATATTTAGTAGTAATTAGTATGTCTATTTTGATTTTATTTCCAATTAAGCTATAGTTTATTTTTCTCATCATCATCAGACATGAATAAAGTAGTAGATTTTATTTTAGAATAAATAAGTAATCTATATTTTTCGAGTTCTTAATAATAAAATTTATAATTAATTATATGTGGTGGCAATACTTTTTGTTCTCTGAATGAATGCTTGAACAGTGCATAATATGTACTTTGAATTTGATGAATATTGGCTCCTGAAAGGATGAGGAACACGAAAAATATCATTGATGATCTGAAAAATCATGAAATTGATTCTTGAAGCAAGAAAAAGCAGTTCAAAAAAAAAAAAAAAACACAATATTCACAAGCCATGGGCACTAGCCAAGAGTAAAAAGGATCCAAGGCTTTGAGCATCTATGGATAGGAGGGCCCAAGGAAATAAAATCCAGGCCTAAGCGGCTAAATCAAGCTGTCCCTAACCATGTGCTTGTGTCATGAAGGTCCAAGTGAAAAGCTTGAGACTGAGTGGTTAAAGTCGTGATCCAAAGCAAAAGAGTGTGCTTAAGAGCTTTGGACACCACTAATTGGGGACTCTAGCAAAGCTGAGTCACAATCTGAAAAGGTTCACCCAGTTTTGTGTCTGTGGCATTTTTTGTATCCGGTGGTAATACTGGAAAACAAAGTGCTTAGGGCCACAGCCAAGACTCATAAAATAACTGTGTTCAAGAATCAACATACTACACTAGGAGAGTCAATGATACTATCTGAATTCTGAGTTCCTAAGGATGCCAATCATTCTGAAATTTAAAAGATACAGGGAGATGCCAAAACTGTTCAGAAACAAAAAGCTACAAGCCCCGCTCATCTAATAAGAATCTAAGCTTCATTTAAAACTCTAAAATATTATTACTTCTTTATTTCTGTTAAAACCTATTTTATTTATCTAGTTGCTTGAGGACAAGCAACAGTTTAAGTTTGGTGTTGTGATGAGCGGATATTTTGTACGCTTTTTGGGGGTAATTTCATGTAGATTTTAGCATGTTTCAGTTAGTTTTTAGTAAAATAATATTAGTTTTTAGGTAAAAATCATATTTCTGGACTTTACTATGAGTTTGTGTGTTTTTCTGTGATTTCAGGTATTTTCTGGCTGAAATTGAGGGAGCTGAGCAAAAATCTGACTTAGGCTGAAAAAGGACTGCTGATGCTGTTGGATCCTGACCTCCCTGCACTCGAAATGGATTTCTGGAGCTACAGGAGTCCAATTGACGCGCTCTCAACGGCGTTGGAAAGTAGACATCCAGGGCTTTCCAGCAATATATAATAGTCCATACTTTGCGCAAGGATAGACGACGTAACTTGGCGTTAAACGCCAAGTTCATGCTGCTGTCTGGAGTTAAACGCCAGAAAAACGTCATGATCCGGAGTTGAACGCCCAAAACACGTCATAACCTGGAGTTTGACGCCAAGAAAGGCCTTTACACGTGGAAAGCTTTAGTCTCAGCCCCAGCACACACCAAGTGGGCCCCAGAAGTGGATTTCTGCACCAATTATCTTAGTTTATTCATTTTTTGTAAACCTAGGTTACTAGTTTACTATTTAAACAACTTTTACAGACTTATCTTGGACCTTATGACATTTTACAAATCTGAATTACATACTTTTGACGGCATGAGTCTCTAAACTCCATTGTTGGGGGTGAGGAGCTCTGCAGCGTCTCGATGATTTAATACAATTCCTTTGTTTTCCATTCAAACACGCTTGTTCTTATCTAAGATGTTTATTCGCGCTTAATTGTGAAGAAGGTGATGATCCGTGACACTCATCACCTTCCTCAATCCATGAACGTGTGCCTGACAACCACCTCCGTTCTACATCAGAATGAATGAATATCTCTTAGATTCCCCAACAGAATCTTCGTGGTATAAGCTAGATAGATGGCGGCATTCATGAGAATCCGGAAAGTCTAAACCTTGTCTGTGGTATTCCGAGTAGGATTCCAGGATTGAATGACTGTGACGTGCTTCAAACTTGCAACCTGCTGGGCGTTAGTGATAGACGCAAAAGAGGGATTCTATTCCAGTAGGAAGCGGGAACCAACCGGTGATTGGCCGTACTGTGACAGAGTGCGTGAGCATTAGCTTTCACTGTGAGGATGGGAAGTAGCCATTGACAACGGTGACACCCTACATAGAGCTTGCCATGGATAGACCTTGCGTGTGAGAAGAGGATCTCAAGGAAGAGTTGAAGTTCAGAGAACAAAGCATCTCCAAAACTCCAACATATTCTCCATTACTGCACAACAAGTAACGCTAGTATTCTTTATTATTCCAATATATTCCACAATCCTTTATAAACAAATAACTCTATTGTTCAAGTAATCCAAACAATTTTGTGACATCCTAACTGAGACAAATAAAATAAACATTGATTGCTTCAAGCCAATAATCTCCGTGGGATCGACCCTTACTCACGTAAGGTATTACTTGGACGACCCAGTGCACTTGCTGGTTAGTTGTGCGAATCAAAAACTTCGTGTGTTCTCTATTTGAGACTTCAGCTTGCCCATTAGTTTGTGGGTGATATGGAGTAGCTACCCTGTGGCTAACTCCATAACGCACCAGAGCATAGTAAAGCTGTTTATTGCAGAAATGAGTGCCCCCATCACTGATTAACACTCTAGGGATACCAAATCTGCTGAAGATGTGTTTCTGGAGGAATTTTAACACTGTTTTAGTGTCATTGGTGGGTGTTGCAATAGCCTCCACCCATTTGGATACATAATCCACCGCCACCAGAATATAAGTGTTTGAGTATGATGGTGGGAAGGGTCCCATGAAGTCAATGCCCCATACATCAAACAACTCAATCTCCAAGATCCCTTGCTGAGGCATGGTGTAACTGTGAGGTAGATTGCCAGATCTTTGGCAACTGTCACAATTAAGTACATACACTCGGGAGTCTTTATAGAGAGTAGGCCAGTAGAAGCCACTTTGGAGGACTCTTGTGGCTGTTCGCTCACTTCCAAAATGTCCTCCATACTGTAATCCATGGCAGTGCCATAAGATCTTCTGTGCTTCTTCCTTAGGCACACATCTACGGATTACTTCGTCTGCACATCTCTTAAAGAGATACGGCTCATCCCAAAGATAATACTTTGCATCCGTGATCAGCTTCTTTATTTGCTGTCTACTGTACTCTTTGGGTATAAATCTCACTGCCTTGTAGTTTGCAATGTCTGCAAACCATGGCACTTCCTGGATGGCAAAGAGTTGCTCATCCGGAAAGGTTTCAGAGATCTCAGTGAGAGGGAGGGACGCCCCTTCCACTGGTTCTATTCGGGACAGGTGATCTGCTACTTGATTCTCTGTTTCTTTTCTGTCTCTTATTTCTATATCAAACTCCTGCAGAAGCAGCACCCATCTTATAAGTCTGGGTTTTGAATCCTGCTTTGTGAGTAGATATTTAAGAGCCGCATGATCTGTATACACAATCACTTTTGATCCTACTAAATAGGATCTGAATTTATCAATGGCGTAAACCACTGCAAGTAGCTCTTTTTCTGTGGTTGTGTAATTCTTCTGTGCGTCATTTAAAACACGGCTGGCATAGTAAATGACGTGCAGAAGCTTGTCATGCCTTTGTCCCAACACTGCACCAATAGCATGGTCACTGGCATCACACATTAATTCAAATGGTAACGTCCAGTCTGGTGCAGAGATGATTGGTGATGTAACCAATTTAGCTTTCAGAGTCTCAAATGCTTACAGACACTCTTTATCAAAGATAAATGGCGTGTCAGCAGCTAGCAGGTTGCTCAGAGGTTTGGCAATTTTTGAAAAATCCTTTATAAACCTCCTGTAGAATCCTGCATGCCCCAGAAAGCTTCTGATTGCCTTAACATTGGCAGGTGGTGGTAATTTTTCAATTACCTCTACTTTAGCTTGATCCACCTCTATCCCCTTGTTCGAGATTTTGTGCCCAAGGACAATTCCTTCAGTCACCATAAAGTGACACTTCTCCCAGTTTAAAACCAGGTTAGTCTCTTGGCATCTTTTTAGAACAAGTGCTAAATGGTTAAGGCAGGAGTTGAATGAGTCTCCAAACACTGAAAAGTCATCCATGAAGACTTCCAGAAATTTTTCCACCATATCAGAGAAAATTGAGAGCATGCACCTCTGAAAGGTTGCAGGTGCATTGCACAGGCCAAATGGCATCCTTCTGTATGCAAATACTCCAGATGGGCAGGTGAATGCCGTTTTCTCCTGATCCTGGGGATCTACTGCAATTTGATTATAACCTGAATATCCATCCAGGAAGCAGTAGTATTCATGACCTGCTAGTCTTTCTAGCATTTGGTCTATGAATGGTAAAGGAAAATGATCCTTTCTGGTGGCTGTATTGAGCCTTCTATAATCAATACACATACGCCACCCTGTAACTGTTCTTGTAGGAACCAGTTCATTTTTTTCATTATGAACCACTGTCATGCCACCTTTCTTAGGGACGACTTGGACAGGGCTCACCCAGGGGCTGTCAGAAATAGGATAAATAATCCCAGCCTCTAGTAACTTAGTGACCTCTTTCTGCACCACTTCCTTCATGGCTGGGTTTAGCCGCCTTTGTGGTTGAACCACTGGCTTGGCGTCACCCTCCAGTAAGATCTTGTGCATGCATCTAGCTGGGCTAATGCCCTTAAGATCACTGATGGACCACCCAAGAGCTGTCTTGTGTGTCCTTAGCACTTGAATTAGTGCTTCCTCTTCCTGTGGCTCTAAGGTAGAGCTTATGATTACAGGAAGGGTATCACCTTCTCCCAGAAATGCATATTTCAGGGATGGTGGTAATGGTTTGAGCTCGGGTTTAGGAGGTTTCTCCTCCTCCTGAGGGATTTTCAGAGGTTCTACTATTCTCTCTGATTCCTCCAGGTCAGGCTGAACATCTTTAAATATGTCCTCTAGCTCTGAGTCGAGACTCTCAGCCATATTGACCTCTCTTACCAGAGAGTCAATAATATTAACACTCATGCAGTCATTTGAGGTGTCTGGATGTTGCATGGCTTTGACAACATTCAACTTGAACTCCTCCTCATTGACTCTCAAGGTTACTTCCCCTTTTTGGACGTCAATGAGGGTTCGGCCAGTTGCTAGGAAAGGTCTTCCTAGAATGAGAGTTGCACTCTTGTGCTCTTCCATTTCCAGCACCACAAAGTCAGTAGGAAAGGCAAATGGCCCAACCTTGACAATCATGTCCTCAATCACACCTGATGGGTATTTAATGGAGCCATCAGCAAGTTGAAGACATATCCTGGTTGGTTTGATTTCTTCAGTTAAACCAAGCTTTCTGATAGTAGATGCAGGTATTAGGTTGATACTTGCCCCAAGATCACATAAAGCTTGCTTGGTGCAAGTACCCTCTAATGTGCATGGTATCATAAAGCTCCCAGGATCTTTAAGCTTCTCAGGTAAGCTTTTCAGAATGACTGCACTGCATTCTTCAGTGAGGTAAACTTTTTCAGTTTCCCTCCAATCCTTCTTATGACTTAAGATCTCTTTCATGAACTTAGCATAAGAGGGTATTTGCTCAAGTGCTTCTGCAAACGGAATCTTTATTTCAAGAGTCCTGAGATAGTCTGCAAAGCGGGCAAATTGCTTATCCTGTTCCGCTTGGCGGAGTTTTTGAGGATAAGGCATTTTGGCTTTGTATTCCTCAACCTTAGTTGCTGTAGGTTTATTACCTACAGAAGTGGGTTGGCAAGCCTTTTTAGAAGAGTTGTTATCAGCACTTGTATGTGACTGATTCCCCACTGGTATTTGAATGCCAGTGGTGGGAGCTGGAGTGGCGTTAGACGCCACTTCCTTGTTTGTTACTGGCGTTTGAACGCCAGAACCATGCTCCCTTTGGGTGTTCAACGCCGGATTCATGCTTGTTTCTGGCGTTGAACGCCAGGAATGAGCATGGTCTGGGCGTTCAGCGCCAGCTTTATTCCTCTCTGGGCTCTGACTGTCCTCAGAGGGATTTTGATTAGCCATTTGTTCATTTCTTGGTTTCCTGCTGCTTTGAAGTGAGGTATTTAATGTTTTCCCACTTCTTAATTGAACTGCTTGACATTCTTCTGCTATTTGTTTTGACAGTTGCTTTTCTGTCTGCTTTAATTGTACTTCCATATTCCTGTTAGCCATTCTTGTTTCCTGTAATATTTCCTTGAATTCGGCTAGCTGCTGAGTTAGAAAGTGTAATTGCTGATTGAATTCATTAGCCTGATCCACCGGACTGAGCTCAGCAGTTACTGTTTTAGCTTCTTCTTTCATGGAAGATTCACTGCTTAGGTACAGATGTTGATTCCTGGCAACTGTATCAATAAGCTCTTGAGCTTCTTCAATTGTTTTTCTCATATGTATAGATCCACCAGCTGAGTGGTCTAGAGAAATCTGAGCTTTTTCTGTAAGCCCATAGTAGAAGATGTCTAATTGCACCCATTCTGAAAATATTTCAGAGGGGCATTTTCTTAGCATCTCTCTATATCTCTCCCAGGCATTATAAAGAGATTCATTATCTCCTTGTTTGAAGCCTTGGATGCTTAGCCTTAGCTGTGTCATCCGTTTTGGAGGGAAATAGTGATTCAGGAATTTTTCTGACAGCTGCTTCCATGTTTTTATGTTGTTCTTAGGCTGGTTATTTAACCACCTCTTAGCTTGATCTTTTACAGCAAATGGAAACAGTAATAATCTGTAGACATCCTGATCCACTTCCTTATCATGTACTGTGTCAGCAATTTGCAAAAATTGTGCCAGAAATTCTGTAGGTTCTTCATGTGGAAGATCGGAATACTGACAGTTTTGCTGCACCATGATAATGAGCTGAGGATTCAACTCAAAGCTACTAACTCCAATGGACGGTATACAGATACTACTCCCATATGAAGCAGTAGTGGGGTTAGCATATGACCCCAGAGTCCTCTTGGACTGTTCATTCCCACTTAGTTCCATGTTGGAATAAAAGAGATGGTATATATGTTGATATTATTTATTTTATAAAAATTAATTTTTATAAAATAAAATAAGAACGAAATAAATAAAAGAAAGTAGGAATATTTTGAAATTGAAAATTGAATTTTTATATAAAATTTTCGAAAAATGTAGTTCAAAATTAGTTAGAAAATAAAATTTTTTTTTTGAATTTTTGAATTTTATAATGAAAGAGAAAAACACACAAAAGACACAAGACTTAAAATTTTTAGATCTAATGCTCCTTATTTTCGAAAATTTTTGGAGGAAAAACACCAAGGAACACCAAACTTAAAAATTTTAAGATCAAGACACAAGAAAAACTCAAGAACACCAAGAACAAAAGGAAAAACACCAAACTTAAAATTTTTAGAAAACTTTAATAAAATTTTCGAAAATTATGAAAGATTAACAAGAAAACACCAAACTTAAAGTTTGGCGCAAGATTAAATCAAGAAAAATTATTTTTGAAAAAGGTTCCAAAGCGTATACCTAATTATCAAGAATATAAACCAATACTCTAGCCAATTGGGAATAAATGTAACACTTGTTCTAGATATTCCAATTAATGCTTTAAAAAGAACACAAGTGAAACAAGAAAAGACACAAAGCAAGAAAAACTCAAGATCAAACAAGAAAAATAAGCAAGAACAACTTGAAGATCAATGAAGAACAAAGAACACAAGTCGAAAATTTTAAAGAAAAATATGAGATATGCAATTGACACCAAACTTAGAACAAGACTCTAAACTCACGAAAATTAGCAATTAATTAAAAGAAAAATAATAAATTTTGAAAAGAAAAATTTTTTTGAAAAGAAACTATCCTGTCAAGATTTAATGACTCTATAACAATAAAAATAAAAATAAACTATTCCTAATCTAAGAAATAAAATAAACTTTTAGTTGTTCAAACTCGAATAGTCCCCGGCAACGGCGCCAAAAACTTGGTGCACGAATTTGTAATCCGCACAACTAACCAGCAAGTGCACTGGGTCGTCCAAGTAATACCTTACGTGAGTAAGGGTCGATCCCACGGAGACTATTGGTTTGAAGCAAGCTATATTTATTTTATTATTCTTAGTCAGGAGGCCAATAGGATTAAAAGTGAAATTACTAGATTTGATTATAAAAATAAAAGAGAATAACAGCGTTACTTGTTGTGCAGTAATGAGAAATATGTTGGAGTTTTGGAGATGCTTTGTCCTTTGAACTTCAACTCTTCCTTGAATTCCTTCAACACACGAAAAGTTCCTTCCATGGCAAGCTCTATGTAGGGTGTCACCGTTGTCAATGGCTACCTCCATCCTCTCAGTGAAAACGTTCCTATGCTCTGTCACAGCACGGCTAATCATCTGTCGGTTCTCAATCGGGTTGGAATAGAATCCATTGATTCTTTTGCGTCTGTCACTAACGCCCAGCCTTCAGGAGTTTGAAGCTCGTCACAGTCATTCAATCCCAGAATCCTACTCAGAATACCACAGACAAGGTTTAGACTTTCCGAATTCTCATGAATGCCGCCATCAATCCGGCTTATACCACGAAGATTCTGCGTAATGAATCTAAGAGATACTCATTCAGTCTGATGTAGAACGGAGGTGGTTGTCAGGCACACGTTCATGGTTTGGGGAAGGTGATGAGTGTCACGGATCATCACCTTCTCCATAATTAAGCGCGAATGAACATCTTAGATAAGAACAAGCGTGTTTGAATAGAAAATAAAGGAATTGTATTAATTCATCGAGACGCTGCAGAGCTCCTCACCCCCAACAATGGAGTTTAGAGACTCATGCCGTCAAAAAGTATGTAATTCAGATCTGAAAATGTCATGAGGTACAGAATAATTCTCTAAAAGTTGTTTAAATAGTAAACTAGTAACCTAGGTTTACAGAATATGAGTAAACTAAGATAATTGGTGCAGAAATCCACTTCTGGGGCCCACTTGGTGTGTGCTGGGGCTGAGACTAAAGCTATCCACGAGTAGAGGCTTTTCTTGGAGTTAAACTCCAAGTTATGATGTGTTTTGGGCGTTCAACTCCGGATCATGACGTGTTTCTGGCGTTTAACTCCAGACAGCAGCATGTACTTGGCGTTCAACGCCATGTTACATCGTCTATCTTCGCGCAAAGTATGGACTATTATATATTGCTGGAAAGCCCTGGATGTCTAATTTTCAACGCCGTTGAGAGCGTGCCAATTGGACTCCTGTAGCTCCAGAAAATCCATTTCGAGTGCAGGGAGGTCAGGATCCAACAGCATCAGCAGTCCCTTTTCAGCCTAAGTCAGATTTTTGCTCAGCTTCCTCAATTTCAGCCAGAAAATACCTGAAATCACAGAAAAATACACACACTCATAGTAAAGTCCAGAAATATGATTGTTGCCTAAAAACTAATAAAATTTAACTAAAAACTAATTAAAATATACTAAAATCTACATGAAATTATCCCCAAAAAGCGTATAAAATATCCGCTCATCAAATCCCGATGGAGGGGCCCGTATGTGATTACAGGAGTGTCACCATATGGATATGTTGAGCTTCAAGATATTGATTCTGACAAAAAGTTTATTGTTAATGGACAGAGGATCAAACACTATCTTGAAAGCAATTTTGAGCAGGAATGCTCAAAACTGAGGCTTGAATGAGTCTCAGTAAAGGTCCAGCTAAAGACAATAAAGAAGCGCTTGCTGGGAGGCAACCCAGTCATTAGCAGGTTATTTGTTTTACTTAAAAAAAGTTTGATATATATTCTTCAAGGTTGATCATCGAAATTGAAGGAATTCACAGAGTTACAGAAGGATTCAGTGAAAAAAGCAGAGAAAAGGAGCTTGCTGGCAAGAAAACGCCAGTAAAGGGCACTCTGGGCGTTTAACGCCAGTAAAGGCACCATTTTGGGCGTTAAACGCTAGAATGGGCACCATTCTGAGCGTTTAACACCAGAATTGCAGCATCCTAGGCTTTCAGCAAAACGCCCAGTGATAAAGGGGTTTTTGGCGTTTAATGCCAGCCATGGTGCCTGGCTGGGCGTTAAACGCCCATAATGGCCAACAATTGGGCGTTAAACGCCAGAATGGATACCATTCTGGGCGTTTAACGCCAGAAAGGCAGGGGAAGGATATTTTGCTTTCCACTTCAAATTTTTTCACACTTTCATGTTTTGACCCATAATTTTCTACATAAACATGTTACAAATTTTCATCATTCACCCTCAAATTTCAAAAATCCAACAATTTTCTAAATTATTTCTCAAATCTCTTTCAAATCCTTTCCAATTCTTCTTCAAAAACTAAAGTATTTTCTCAAATTCTTTCCATATCTTCTCAAATCTCTTTCAAAACTTTCGAAATCCCTCCCCCTCCCTTATAAATACACATTCGGCCATCCCCCTCTCTTCACCATTCGAATTTGCTTCTCCTCCTCTCTCTCCCCTTTCCTTTCTTTTGCTTGAGGGCAAGCAAACCTCTAAGTTTGGTGTGCTTTTCCGTGATCACTAAGCTAAGGCTCATCAAGACGATGGCTCCCAAAGGAAAACAAACCAATTCAAGAGGCAAGAAAGAGAATACTCCAAATAATCTTTGGAGTCAAGAGAGGTTCTTAACCAAAGAACATGCAGACCATTACCGCAAAATAATGGGTCTAAGGTCAGTGATCCCGGAAGTTAAATTCGATCCGAAAGAAGACGAATATGCAGAGGTCCAAGAGCAAATTCGAAATAGAGGATGGAAAATTCTAGCCAATCCTGAGACAAAGGTTGGAAGAAACATGGTTCAGGAATTCTACTCAAATCTGTGGCTGACAAATAAGCAGAGAATGACTGGAACTGCTTTCCATACCTACAGAACCATGGTCAGAGGGAGAACTATTTACTTCCATCAGGACAAAATAAGAGAGGTCTTCAAACTGCCTCAACTACAAGATGATCCTGAATCCTTTAATAGGAGAATGGTGAGAGCAGATAAGGGGTTGGATCAAGTTCTAGAGGACATATGCCTCCCTGGAACTAAGTGGATAACTAATTCAAAAGGTGTCCCAAACCAACTCAAGAGGGGAGATCTCAAACCAGTTGCAAGAGGTTGGCTAGACTTTATTGGGCGTTCTATATTGCCCACTAGTAACCGTTCTGAGGTCACTGTCAAGAGAGCAGTGATGATTCATTGCATTATGCTGGGAAAAGAAGTGGAGATTCATCATCTGATTTCTTGTGAGATTTATACAATTGCAAACAAGAACTCTACTGAAGCCAAACTGGCTTACCCAAGCTTAATCTCTTTGCTATGTAAAGATGCTGGGGTGAGGATGGGAGTAGATGAATTCATCCCAATTGAACATCCAATCACCAAGAAGTCAATGGAAGGAAAAATGCAAGATAACTCTATCAAAAGGAGGGCGCAGGAATTCCTCCCTGAACTTCCTGAATTTGACTACTGGGCCCGTCTAGAAGCATCTGTTGCCATGCTGCAAGAAGCTATGGAACAAATTAAGGAAGAACAACAGAATCAAAACTGCATGCTTTGCAAATTGCTGAAGGAACAAGAGAAGCAGGGGCGTGAGCTACAGAAGCTGAAGCGCCAGAAGCTCTCCCTTGAAGGGTCAAACACCCCACAAGTTGAGGGAGCATCCACTTCTCAAAAATAAGGTTGTTGAGTCCTAACTCTGTGATAACCTTTATCATTAGGAATCTATTTTAGAGTCATTTAAATTTCTGCTTTTAATTTTCTATTTTCTATTACTATTGGTCTTATCTTATATTTATTTTTTAGTCTTGTTCTTATTCCATGATTAATAAAATTTAAAGTTCATGTCTTAAAGCTATGAATGTCCTATGAATCCATCACCTCTCTTAAATGAAAAATGCTTTAATCACAAAAGAACAAGAATACCTTTCGAATTCATCTTTGAAACTAGTTGAATTAGTTTGATGGGGTGACAATACCTTTTTTTTCTGAATGAATGTTTGAACAGTGCATATGTCTTTTGAATTTGTTGATTAAAGAATGTTAAATTTGTTGGCTCTTGAAAGAACGATGGAAAAGGAGAAATGTTATTGAGGATCTAAAAAATCATCAAATTGATTCTTGAAGCAAGAAAAAGCAGTGAATACAAAAGAAAAAAAAAGGAAAGAAAAAAAAGGAAAAAAAAAGAGCAAGCAGAAAAAGCCAATAGCCCTTAAAACCAAAAGGCAAGGATACTAAAAAGGATCCAAGGCTTTGAGCATCAGTAGATAGGAAGGCCTAAAGGAATTAAATCCTGGCCTAAGCGGCTAAACCAAGCTGTCCCTAACCATGTGCTTGTGGCGTGAAAGTGTCCAGTGAAAAGCTTGAGACTGAGCGGTTAAATTCGTGATCCAAAGCAAAAAGAGTGTGCTTAAGAACCTGATGAGCGGATAATTTATACGCTTTTTGGCATTGTTTTTAGTATGATTTTAGTATCTTTTAGTTAGTTTTTAGTATATTTTTATTAGTTTTTAGTTAAAATTCACTTTTCTGGACTTTACTATGAGTTTGTGTGTTTTTCTGTGATTTCAGGTATTTTCTGGCTGAAATTGAGGGATCTGAGCAAAAATCTGATCCAGAGACTCAAAAGGACTGCAGATGCTGTTGGATTCTGACCTCCCTGCACTCGAAGTGGATTTTCTGGAGCTACAGAAGCCCAATTGGCGCGCTCTCAACGGCGTTGGAAAGTAGACATCCTGGGCTTTCTAGCAATATATGATAGTTTATACTTTGCCCAAGATTTGATGGCCCAAACCGGCGTTCAAAGTCACCTACAGAAATTCCAGCGTTAAACGCCGGAAGTGGCACCTAAATGGGAGTTAAACGCCCAAACTGGCATAAAAGCTGGCGTTTAACTCCAAGAAGAGTCTCTACACGAAAATGCTTCATTGCTCAGCCCAAGCACACACCAAGTGGGCCCGGAAGTGGATTTTTATGTCATTTACTCATCTCTGTACACCCTAGGCTACTAGTTCTCTATATATAGGACCTTTTACTATTGTATTTTTCATCTTTGGACATCTCGTTCTTGGATCATTGGGAGGCTGGCCTCACGGCCATGCCTAGACCTTGTTCTTATGTATTTTTCAACGGTGGAGTTTCTACACACCATAGATTAAGGTGTGGAGCTCTGCTGTACCTCGAGTATTAATGCAATTACTATTGTTCTTCTATTCAATTCCGCTTGTTCTTTGTCCAAGATATCACTTGTTCTTCAACTTGATGAAGGTGGTGATTGACACTCATCACCATTCTCACCTATGAACAAGGTGACTGACAACCATTCTTGTTCTACAAGCATCTGAGGCTTAGTAAATATCTCTTGGATTCTTTAATCGGAGTCTTCGTGGTATAGGCAAGAACTGATGGCGGCATTCAAGAGAATCCGGAAGGTCTAACCTTGACTGTGGTATTCTGAGTAGGATTCAATGATTGAATGACTGTGACGTGCTTCAAACTCCTAGCAGGCGGGGCGTTAGTGACAGACGCAAAAGAATCAATGGATTTTATTCCGGCCTGACCGAGAACCGACAGCTGAATTCCGCTATGCTGTGACAGAGCATATGCAATCGCTTTCACTGAGAGGATGGGAGGTAGCCATTGACAACGGTGAAACCCTACACGAGCTTGCCATGGAAAGGAGTAGGAAGGATTGGATGAAGACAGTAGGAAAGCAGAGAGACAGAAGGGAAGGCATCTTCATTCGCTTATCTGAAGCTCTCACCAATGATATACATAAGTATCTCTATCTTTATCTTTATGCTTTATTCATCATCTATACCCAATTGAGTCTGCCTGACTGAGATTTACAAGGTGACCATAGCTTGCTTCATAGCAACAATCTCCGTGGGATCGACCCTTACTCACGTAAGGTATTACTTGGACGACCCAGTGCACTTGCTGGTTAGTTGTGCGGAGTTGTAGTGATCACAATTTCGTGCACCAGAACCCTGGACACCTCTAATTGGGGACTCTAGCAAAGCTGAGTCACAATCTGAAAAGGTTCACCCAGTTATGTGTCTGTGGCATGTATGTATCCGGTGGTAATACTGGAAAACAGAGTGCTTTGGGCCACGGGCAAGACTCATAAAGTAGCTGTGTTCAAGAATCAACATACTTAACTAGGAGAATCAATAGCACTATCTGAATTTCGAGTTCCTGTAGATGCCAATCATTCTAAACTTCAAAGGATAAAGTGAGATGCCAAAACTGTTCAGAGGCAAAAAGCTACTAGTCCCGCTCATCTAATTGGAGCTAAGTTTCATTGATATTTTGGAGTCTATAGTATGTTTTCTTCTTTTTATCCTATTTGATTTTCAGTTTCTTGGGGACAAGCAACAATTTAAGTTTGGTGTTGTGATGAGCGGATAATTTATACGCTTTTTGGCACTGTTTTTAGTATGTTTTTAGTACATTTTAGATAGTTTTTATTATATTTTTTTTAGTTTTTAATTAAAATTCACTTTTCTAGACTTTACTATGAGTTTGTGTGTTTTTTTGTGATTTCAGGTATTTTCTGGCTGAAATTGAGGGACCTGAGCAAAAATTTGATTCAAAGGCTGAAAAAGGACTATAGATGCTGTTGGATTCTGACCTCCCTGCGCTCGAAGTGGATTTTCTGGAGCTACAGAAGCTCAATTGGCGCGCTCTTAATTGCGTTGGAAAGTAGACATTCTGGGCTTTTCAGAAATATATGATAGTTCATACTTTGCTCAAGAATTGATGGCCCAAACCGGTGTTTTAAATCAGCTTCAGAATTCCCGGTGTTTAACGCCGGAACTGGCACAAAAGTTGGAGTTAAATGCCCAAACTGGCACAAAAGCTGGCGTTTAACTCCAGGAAAAGTCTCTACACATGAAAGTTTCAATGCTCAGCCCAAGCACACACCAAGTGGACCCCGAAAGTGAATTTTTACGTCATTTACTCATTCTTGTAAACCCTAGGTCACTAGGTCACTAGTTCACTATAAATAGGACTTTTTGCTATTGTATCTTCATCTCATGACACATTACACGTTTCATATTTTATCTTCTACGACATGAGTCTCTAAATCCCATGGTTGGGGGTGAGTAGCTCTGCTGTGTCTTGATGGATTAATGCAATTACTACTGTTTTTCATTCAATCACGCTTGTTTCTATTCTAAGATACCACTTGTTCTTCAACCTGATGAATGTGATGATCCGTGACACTCATCACCATTCTCACCTATGAACGTGTGTCTGACAACCACCTCCGTTCTACCTTTGTTTGAGTGTGTATCTCTTGAATTCCTTAAGTAGAATCTTCGTGGTATAAGCTAGAACCCATTGGCGGCCATTCTTGAGAATCCGGAAAGTCTAAACCTTGTCTGTGGTATTCCGAGTAGGATTCGAGGATTGAATGACTGTGACGAGCTTCAAACTCGCGAGTGTTGGGCGTTAGTGACAGACGCAAAAGAATCACTGGATTCTATTCCGACATGATCGAGAACCGACAGATGATTAGCCGTGCGGTGACAGCGTGCATTGAACATTTTCACTGAGAGGATGGGAGGTAGCCATTGATAATGGTGAAACCCAACATACAGCTTGCCATGGAAGGAGCCTTGCGTGCATGAAGAAGAAGACAGTAGGAAAGTAGAGATTCAAAAGATATAGCATCTCCAAAACCTCAACCTGTTCTCCATTACTGCAAAACAAGTATTTATTTCATGATCTTTTAATTTTTACAATTAAATCTGAGAATTATTGATATCCTGACTAAAAGTTACAAGATAACCATAGCTTGCTTCAAGCTGACAATCTCCGTGGGATCGACCCTTACTCACGTAAGGTATTAATTGGATGACCCAATGCACTAGCTGATTAGTTGTGCGGAATTGCAAAAGTGTGATTGTGATTTTGTGCACCAGCTGCCAAGGCTGCGCCTAACTTGAGATTTCTCAAGTTAGGCGCAAGGCTCAACAACAACACGTAAGTAATGCCCCTTCACTTCAAGTTAGGCGCATGATCACTCAAGTTAGGCGCCTAGGCAAGCTTTGCACGCCAATTCTCACAGGCCACTCCAAGTTAGGCGTGCCCCAACTCAAGTTAGGCGCAAGATCTTCAACCACCAAGTGGTCCCAGCGTCCAATTAAGGCCATTCAAAGATTTACGTAGATTTCTTATTAAACCGCATTTTAATTAAAAATGGAAAAAGATATTATTTAGTTTTAGAAATTATAATTTACATTAATTAGGATTAGATATAAAAGGGAAAAGAATCAGCCCTTCGGACTCATCTCTTCTATTCCACCTCATTATGTAAATTACAATTTACCTAAATCCTAGTTTTCATCTCTGAACCATGAGCAACTAAACCTCCACTGTTAAGGTTAGGAGCTCTGTCTATTGTATGGATCGATTCTGTTGCTTGTTTTTTCTATTTTAATTCATGTACTGATTTATGTTTCAAGGATTATTTTCGTTCTTTATCATATGAATTTGGGTGGAATGGAAGTATGACCCTCTTTCTAATTGAGTTCTTGTATAACTTGGCAAAGCTCTTTACTTGAACAACAGCTTGAAAACATATTCTCCTAAATTTCTAATTATCTAGATTTAACGGGATTCATGACATATAATCCTCTTATATTTGGGTAATTAGGATTTCTGTGGCATATAACTAGAATTAAACTTCACCCTCTAATTGGAATTAATTGACCAAGGAATTGGCGGTTGATGAGAGTTAGAGGAGACTAAAAAGGTCTAAGGAAATAGGGTTTAGTCACATATAGTTTGCCATGAATGAATTCTTGCATGATTAAAATAGTTAGTAAGAAAAGTCAATCCGGAAAATAGATAACTCTGAAGCCTTAACTGTTTCTTTATATATATTTCACAACTTGTTTACTGCTTGCTTTCTGATATTTTGAATTTATTGTTTAATGCAATTGAGACCCAAACGCTCTTTTCTGTTTGTCTAATTAAGTAAATTAATCAACCATTATTTCTTAGTCCATCAATCCTCGTGGGATCGACCCTCATTCACTTAAGATACTACTTGGTACGACCCGGTGCACTTGCCGGTTAGTTTGTGGTTAAAAATTCCGCGCCAATAGGCAGATGCGTAGAGGAAAGGTGGATCAGGAGTGATGAGCGGATAATTTGTACGCTTTTTGGCATTGTTTTTAGTATGTTTTTAGTATGATCTAGTTAGTTTTTAGTATATTTTTATTAGTTTTTAGTTAAAATTCACTTTTCTGGACTTTACTATGAGTTTGTGTGTTTTTCTGTGATTTCAGGTATTTTCTGGCTGAAATTGAGGGACCTGAGCAAAAATCTGATTCAGAGACTGAAAAGGACTGCAGATGCTGTTGGATTCTGACCTCCCTGCACTCGAAGTGGATTTTCTGGAGCTACAGAAGCCCAATTGGCGCGCTCTCAACGGCGTTGGAAAGTAGACATCCTGGGCTTTCCAGAAATATATGATAGTCCATACTTTGCCCAAGATTTGATGGCCCAAACCGGCGTTCAAAGTCACCTACAGAATTTCCAGCGTTAAACGCCGGAACTGGCACCAAAATGGGAGTTAAACGCCCAAACTGGCACCAAAGCTGGCGTTTAACTCCAGGAAGAGTCTCTACACGAAAATGCTTCATTGCTCAGCCCAAGCACACACCAAGTGGGCCCGGAAGTGGATTGTTATGTCATTTACTCATCTCTGTACACCCTAGGCTACTAGTTTTCTATAAGTAGGACCTTTTACTATTGTATTTTCATCTTCGGACATCTAGTTCTGAGATCATTTGGGAGGCTGGCCATTCGGCCATGCCTAGACCTTTTTCTTATGTATTTTCAACGGTGGAGTTTCTACACACCATAGATTAAGGTGTGGAGCTCTGCTGTACCTCGAGTATTAATGCAATTACTATTGTTCTTCTATTCAATTCCGCTTGTTCTTTGTCCAAGATATTACTTGTTCTTCAACTTGATGAATGTGATGATCCGTGACACTCATCATCATTCTCACTCATGAACAAGGTGACTGACAACCACTTCTGTTCTACAAGCAATCAAGGCTCTAGTGTTTATCTCTTTGATTCCTGATACACGATGCATGGTTGATCGCCTGACAACCGAATGCTCGCCTGACAAACGAGCCAGCCATTCCGTGAGATCAGAGTCTTCGTGGTATAGGCGACTTAAACACCACTTCTCCCCCTCTTTGGCCGAACACAAAGCCATTCCCTTCTTCCTCATTTCTTTTTCTTCTACTCTCTTCTTTCTTCTTTTGCTCGAGGACGAGCAAACCTTTTAAGTTTGGTTTGGTAAAAGCATTGCTTTTTGTTTTTCCATAACCATTTATGGCATCCAAGGCCGGAGAAACCTCTAGAAAGAGGAAAGGGAAGGCAAAAGCTTCCACCTCCGAGTCATGGGAGATGGAGAGATTCATCTCAAGGGTGCATCAAGACCACTTCTATGAAGTTGTGGCCTTGAAGAAGGTGATCCCCGAGGTCCCCTTTTCACTCAAAAAGGGTGAATATCCGGAGATCCGCCATGAGATCCGAAGAAGAGGTTGGGAAGTGCTTACCAACCCCATTCAACAAGTCGGAATCTTGATGGTTCAAGAGTTCTATGCCAATGCATGGATCACCAAGAACCATGATCAAAGTGTGAACCCGGATCCAAAGAATTGGCTTACAATGGTTCGGGGGAAATACTTGGATTTTAGTCCGGAAAATGTAAGGTTAGCATTCAACTTGCCTATGATGCAAGGAGATGAACATCCTTACACTAGAAGGGTCAACTTTGATCAAAGGTTGGACCAAGTCCTCACAGTCATATGTGAAGAGGGCGCACAATGGAAGAGAGATTCAAGAGGGAAGCCGGTTCAATTGAGAAGGCATGACCTCAAGCCCGTGGCTAGAGGATGGTTGAAGTTTATCCAACGCTCAATCATTCCCACTAGCAACCGGTCCGAAGTTACTCTAGACCGAGCCATCATGATCCATAGCATCATGATTAGAGAAGAAGTGGAAGTTCATGAGGTTATAGCCCAAGAACTTTATAAGGTGGCGGACAAGTCCTCTACCTTGGCAAGGTTAGCCTTTCCTCACCTCATTTGTCACCTCTGTTATTCAGTGGGAGTTGACATAGAGGGAGACATCCCCATTGATGAGGAAAAGCCCATCACCAAGAAAAGGATGGAGCAAACAAGAGACCCATCTCATCATGAGATCCCTGAGATGCCTCAAGGGATGCACTTTCCTCCACAAGACTATTGGGAGCAACTAAACACCTCCCTAGGAGAATTAAGTTCCAACATGGGACAACTAAAGGTGGAGCACCAAGAGCATTCCATCCTCCTCCATGAAATTAGAGAAGATCAAAGAATCATGAGAGAAGAGCAACAAAGACAAGGAAGAGACATTGAGGAGCTCAAGCACTCCATAAGACCTTTAAGAGGAAGAACAAGCCACCATCACTAAGGTGGACCCGTTCTTTAATCTCCTTGTTCTTTAATTTTCTGTTTTTCGAATTCTAGTGCTTATGTTTATCTATGTTTGTGTCTTATGATCATTAGTGTCTTAGTCTCTATGCCTTAATGTTATGAATGTCCTATGAATCCATCACCTTTCTTAAATGAAAACTGTTTTTAATCACAAAAGAACAAGAAGTACAGGATTTCAAATTCATCTTTAAAACTAGCTTAATTAGTTTGATGTGGTGACAATACTTTTTGTTTTCTGAATGTATGCTTGAACAGTGCATATGTCTTTTGAATTTGTTGTTCATGAATGTTAAAATTGTTGGCTCTTGAAAGAATGATGAAAAAAGAGACATGTTACTGAGGATCTGAAAAATCATAAAAATGATTCTTGAAGCAAGAAAAAGCAGTGAATACAAAAAAAAAGAAGCAAGCAAAAAAAAAGAGAAGAAAAAGCGGAAAAAAAGAAAGAGAAAAAGAAAGAAAAAGAAAGAAATAAAGTTGTGATCCAAGGCAAAAAGAGTGTGCTTAAGAACCCTGGACACCTCTAGTTGGGGACTCTAGCAAAGCTGAGTCACAATCTGAAAAGGTTCACCCAATTATGTGTCTGTGGCATGTATGTATCCGGTGGTAATACTGGAAGACAGAGTGCTTTGGGCCACGGCCAAGACTCAATAAGTAGCTGTGTTCAAGAATCATCATACTTAACTAGGAGAATCAATAACACTATCTGGATTCTGAGTTCCTAAAGAAGCCAATCATTCTGAACCTCAAAAGGATAAAGTGAGATGCCAAAACTGTTTGGAGGCAAAAAGCTACTAGTCCCGCTCATCTAATTTGGAGCTAAGTTTCATTGATAATTTGGAGTCTATAGTATATTCTCTTCTTTTTATCTTATTTGATTTTCAGTTGCTTGAGGACAAGCAACAATTTAAGTTTGGTGTTGTGATGAGCGGATAATTTGTATGCTTTTTGGCATTGTTTTTAGTATGTTTTTAGTATGATCTAGTTAGTTTTTAGTATATTTTTATTAGTTTTTAGTTAAAATTCACTTTTCTGGACTTTACTATGAGTTTGTGTGTTTTTCTGTGATTTCAGGTATTTTCTGGCTGAAATTGAGGGACCTGAGCAAAAATCTGATTCAGAGACTGAAAAGGACTGCAGATGCTGTTGGATTTTGACCTCCCTGCACTCGAAGTGGATTTTCTGGAGCTACAGAAGCCCAATTGGCGCGCTCTCAACGGCGTTGGAAAGTAGACATCATGGGCTTTCCAGAAATATATGATAGTCCATACTTTGCCCAAGATTTGATGGCCCAAACCGGCGTTCAAAGTCACCTACAGAATTTCCAGCGTTAAACGCCGGAACTGGCACCAAAATGGGAGTTAAACGCCCAAACTGGCACCAAAGCTGGCGTTTAACTCCAGGAAGAGTCTCTACACGAAAATGCTTCATTGCTCAGCCCAAGCACACACCAAGTGGGCCCGGAAGTGGATTTTTATGTCATTTACTCATCTCTGTACACCCTAGGCTACTAGTTTTCTATAAGTAGGACCTTTTACTATTGTATTTTCATCTTCGGACATCTAGTTCTGAGATCATTTGGGAGGCTGGCCATTCGGCCATGCCTAGACCTTGTTCTTATGTATTTTCAACGGTGGAGTTTCTACACACCATAGATTAAGGTGTGGAGCTCTGCTGTACCTCGAGTATTAATGCAATTACTATTGTTCTTCTATTCAATTCCGCTTGTTCTTTGTCCAAGATATCACTTGTTCTTCAACTTGATGAATGTGATGATCCGTGACACTCATCATCATTCTCACTCATGAACAAGGTGACTGACAACCACTTCTGTTCTACAAGCAATCAAGGCTCTAGTGTTTATCTCTTTGATTCCTGATACACGATGCATGGTTGATCGCCTGACAACCGAATGCTCGCCTGACAAACGAGCCAGCCATTCCGTGAGATCAGAGTCTTCGTGGTATAGGCGAGAACTGATGGCGGCATTCAAGAGAATCCGGAAGGTCTAACCTTGTCTGTGGTATTCTGAGTAGGATTCAATGATTGAATGACTGTGACATGCTTCAAACTCCTAGCAGGCGGGGCGTTAGTGACAGACGCAAAAGAATCACTGGATTCTATTCCGGCCTGACCGAGAACCGACAGATGGATAGCCGTGCCGTGACAGGGTGCGTTGAACATTTCCACTGAGAGGATGGGAGGTAGCCACTGACAACGGTGAAACCCTTGCATAAGCTTACCATGGAAAGGAGTAAGAAGGATTGGATGAAGACAGTAAGAAAGCAGAGAGACGGAAGGGAAAGCATCTTCATACGCTTATCTGAAGCTCTCACCAATGATATACATAAGTACCTCTATCTTTATCTTTATGTTTTATTCATACATCATCTATACCCATTTGAGTCTGCCTGACTAAGATTTACAAGGTGACCATAGCTTGCTTCATACCAACAATCTCCGTGGGATCGACCCTTACTCGCGTAAGGTTTATTACTTGGACGACCCAGTGCACTTGCTGGCTAGTTGTGCAAAGTTGTGTAGTGATCACAATTTCGCGCACCAAGGAGCAATGCTTGAAGAATCAGGAGAGGTTGTTGAAGAGAAGAGGAAGGGAAGAAACTGTGTGGTGAGCGCCGAGGACAATGAGGCCGCGGTGGTGCCTGCGTCAGCGGATAAAATGGCTGAACGGACAGAGAAGAGAGATAGAGAGAAGAAGAGGGTAGAGAAGAGAAAAGGAAAGAGAGGGAAGGGTGTTTGGCGATGGCTCGGGGTTGCCGGACAAAGGTCGGTGGTGATGAGAATCAGAGGTTGATGATGGTGTTAATGGAGGTTTGGAGGGAAAGAGGAGAAAAGAAACGTTGGATGTTGATGGTGAGTGAGTGACACGAATGGGTAGGGTTCACGAGTAAGGGATGTAAGTGGATTTAAATCCACTCGTACGCATCACTGACGCGTGCGTGTGGGTGGAGAGAAATGAAGGTGAGGCGTACGCGTCGGGTGAAATTGTGCTAAACGCACAATTCCAGCGCCGTTGTCACGCAACTCTCTATAATTTTTTCATTGGGGTGGGATTTTATTACGATGCATACGTGTCAGGGACGCGCATGTGTGGGTTGCGTTGTGCGTCTAGCACCCTATCAGCATAGGTTTAGCCCAGCTCTCTGTTTATTTTTGCGAAAACGCAAAAATCAACATCAACGCGTACGTGTCGGGGACGCGCACGCGTGGATTGCCCCCTTTTTTTACATACCAGCTATTAAATTAATGCCAAACATGATTAAACCAGTAAAACCACAATTTAAACTAAATAAACATAACTAAAAATTGAAAATTTAACTTATTACCAATAGAATAAAAGAAAAAATAGAAAGAATTTACCATGGTGGGGTGTCTCCCACCTAGCACTTTTGGTTAAAGTCCTTAAGTTGGACATTCGGTGAGCTCCTTGTCAGGGTGGCTTATGCTTGAACTCTTCCTTGAATCCCCACCAATGTTTGTGATTCCAATAGCCTCTGGGATCCCAAACCTTATTTTCACACCCGTCTTCAAGCTGATCACGATGATTCCCTCCGGGTGGTAAGCAAGCCGAATTCTCATTAAGGCACCAAACTATCCTCCTAGACCCTGTCAATTGATAACTACACCAACCTTTGTATCCACTCCTTGAAGCTTCAACTATAATGAGCCTAGAATTACAATGCCAACCACTAAACATCCTCCTCTTATGCTTAATTCCGCAAAGCGCCCTAAGTTGGCCATTCGTTTCAAGCAAGCCAAATTCGAGTGGAATAATAAAGCTAAGAGTTATGAGTTTTACCCACTCAAATGAAGGATTAGATGGTAACTTAGGTGGAGGAGTTTCCAATGATCTTAACAAAGCACGTTCCACTCCCGTCCATCCTCTTCTAAGGGTTTCCACTACTTGACAATGTGCTTCAAGCTCTACCTCTTGCCAAGCTTCCTCAAGTTCACATTCTTCTTCACCAATATCTTCAAGATATTTCCTATCACTCAAATCATAAATAGGAGGTTGAGTGAAATCTACCTCATCATCAATTCCAAGTTTAATGGGGAAGGATTCCTCAAGCTCAAAAGGATCATATGTTGATGCGGAATCATCATAGATGGGAGGACTTGTTGTTTGTACCATTTCTTCCAATTCTTTAATCACATTATGCCTTGGGGGTTGTGCACTATCCTCCTTGATATCATTTTCAAACTCCATGGAAGAAGACTCTTCAACTTGAGATTCCTCTTTTCACCCAACATTTCCTAAATCTTCAACCACTTCCTTTGGTTCAATTATCTCTACTTCCTCCTCTTGTTGCACTTCTTGATTTAACTTTTACTCTTCCCCTTGAAGGTCCAAATTTTCCTTCTCATTGTGTTTCTCAACTAATCCTCCAAATGTTTGGGCGTGCCACATGATGAGCGGATAATTTATACGCTTTTTGGCATTGTTTTTAGTATGTTTTTAGTATGTTTTAGTTAGTTTTTATTATATTTTTATTAGTTTTTATTTAAAATTAACTTTTCTGGACTTCACTATGAGTTTGTGTATTTTTCTGTGATTTCAGGTATTTTCTGGCTGAAATTGAGGGACCTGAGCAAAAATCTGATTCAGAGGCTGAAAAAGGACTGCAGATGCTGTTGGATTCTGACCTCCCTGCATTTGAAGTAGATTTTCTGGAGCTACAGAAGCCCAATTGGTGCGCTCTCAATTGCGTTGGAAAGTAGACATCCAGGACTTTCCAGTAATATTTAATAGTCCATACTTTGCCCAAGATTTGATGGCCCAAACCGGCGTTCCAAATCAGCTCAAGAATTCCCGGCGTTTAACGCCGGAACTGGCACAGAAGTGGGAGTTAAACGCCCAAACTGGCACAAAAGCTGGTGTTTAACTCCAAGAAAAGTCTCTACACATAGAAGCTTCAATGCTCAGCCCAAGCACACAGCAAGTGGGCTCGGAAGTGGATTTTTATGTCTTTACTCATTTCTGTAAACCCTAAGCTACTTGTTCTCTATAAATAAGACCTTTTGCTATTGTATTTTCATCTTGGTTCTTCTGGATCCCTCTCTGGGGCAGAGCCAATGATCACCATTATCACTTATGTATTTTCAATGGTGGAGTTTCTACACACCATAGATTAAGGTGTGGAGCTCTACTGTACCTCGAGTATTAATGCAATTACTACTGTTCATCTATTCAATTCAGCTTATTCTTGTTTTAAGATATTCATTTGCACCCAAGAACATGATGAATGTGATGATTATGTGACGCCCATCATCATTCTCACTTATGAACGCGTGCCTGACAACCACCTCCATTCTACATGCAAATAAGGCTTGAGTGGATATCTCTTGGATTCCTTAATCAGAATCTTCGTGGTATAAGCTAGAATCCATTGGCGGTCATTCTTGAGAATCCGGAAGGTCTAAACCTTGTCTGTGATATTCTGAGTAAGATTCAGGGATTGAATGACTGTGACGAGCTTCAAACTCGTGATTGTGGGGCATTAGTGACAGACGCAAAAGAATCACTGGATTCTATTCCGACATGATCGAGAACCGACAGATGAATAGCCGTGCTGTGACAGAGTGCATTGAACATTTTCACTGAGAGGACGGGACTGTAGCCACTGACAACGGTGATGCCCAACATACAGCTTGCCATGGAAAGGAGTAAGAAGGATTGGATGAAGACAGTAGGAAAGCAGAGAGACGGAAGGGACAAAGCATCTCCATACGCTTATCTGAAGTTCTCACCAATGAATGACATAAGTATCTCTATCCTTATTTTATGTTTTATTTATCTTTTAATCATTAATCCTCCATAACCATTTGAATCCGCCCGACTGAGATTTACAAGATGACCATAGCTTGCTTCATACCAACAATATCCGTGGGATCGACCCTTACTCGCGTAAGGTTTATTACTTGGACGACCCAGTGCACTTGCTGGTTAGTTGTGCGAAGTTGTGATAAAGAGTTGAGATTGCAAGCAATTGAGCGTACCATGTTGATGGCGCCATTTATGATCACAATTTCGTGCACCAAGTTTTTCGCGCCATTGCTGGGGATTGTTTGAGTTTGGACAACTGACGGTTCATCTTGTTGCTTAGATTAGGTATTTCTCTTCAGAATTTTTAAGAATGAATTCTAGAGTTTCAAGGTGATGTTTTCATCATCACCAAAGCTGATTGATTCTCATCAATTTAGCTCTTGAATGCAATGTCCTGCTGAAGCTTGGCTAGCCATGTCTAATTTCTTTAGACTAAAGCTTTAGACTAACATTGCATGATTCCTGGAATTCTTATTAAAAATTTTGAATCTCTTTATTTTCTTTTCCACTCTATTTTTGAAAAAATCCAAAAAAAAATTATAAAATCTTAAAATCAAAAATATTTTTATGTTTCTTGTTTGAGTCTAGTGTCTAATTTTAAGTTTGGTGTCCATTGCATGTTTTTAGTCTTCTAATTTTCGAAAATTACATGCATTATGTTCTTCATTGATCTTCAAGTTGTTCTTGATGATTTCCTTGCTCTAATCTTTAAATTCTCTTGTCTTGAGTGTTTTGTTGTTTCTCATATGCATTCTCAATTTGTTAGTGTCAGTAGTATACAAACTTCTAAGTTTGGTGTCTTGCATGCATTGTTTATTTGATCTTAGTTTCATTTTGATTATTCCTCATCATTAAAAATTCAAAAAAAAATTTTTAATGTGTGTCTTTTCAAGTCAATAATACAGAGAATTGAAGATTCAGAACATACAGCAGAGGAATTACACAGAAAAAGCTGGGCGTTCAAAACGCCCAGCGAGGAAGGAAAACTGGCGTTTAAACGCTAGCCAGGGTACCTGGCTGGGCGTTTAACGCCCAAAAGGGTAGCATTTTGGGTGTTAAACACCAGAATGGATACCATTCTGGGCGTTTAACGCCGGGATGGCACAAGAAGGAAGATTTTGTTTTTACTTCAAATTTTTTCAAGTTTTCATAATTTTTCAAAATCAAATCTTTTTCAAATCATATTTTTTCAATCATATATTTTCAAAATCAATTTCTTTCCATTTTTCAAAAATTACTTGCTAACAATTAATGATTTGATTCGACATTTCAAGTATGTTGCCTTTTCTATTGAGAAAGGTTTAATGTCTGAATCATATCTTTTAAATTTCTTGTTAGCCAAGTCATTAATTTTAAAAATCAAATCTTTTTAAATTGTTTTTCCATCATCTCTTTTCAATCATATCTTTTCAATCACATCTTTTTCAAAATTAATTTTCAATAATATCTTTTTGATTTCTACTTTCAAAAAATCTTTTTCAAAAATCACTTTATTTCTTTCCTAACTTTAATTTTCGAAAATCATCAATCAAATTTTCAAAATTTCTTTTAATTATTTTAAAATCTTTTACTTTAATTTCAAAAATTCTTCCCCTCTTCTCACATCCTTCTATTTATGGACTAACACTCCTCCTCAATTCACAATTCGAACTCTATCCCTCTTGATAAGTTCGAATTCTTCTACCTCCTCCTTCTATTCTTCTTTTCCTCTGACACCTCAAGGAATCTCTATCCTGTGACATAGAGGATTCCATACTTTCTTATTCTCTTCTCTTTCATATGAGCAGGAGCAAAGACAAAAGCATTCTTGTTAAGGCTGACCCTGAACCTGAAAGGACCTTGAAGCGAAAGCTAAGAGAAGCTAAAGCACTACTCTCTGTAGAGGACCTAACAAAAATCTTCAAACAAGAAGAAGACATGGCAGCCGAAAACAACAACAATGCCAACAATGCAAGGAAGGTGCTGGGTGACTTTACTGCACCTACTCCTGACTTCTATGGGAGAAGCATCTCTATCCCTGCCATTGGAGCAAACAACTTTGAGCTTAAGCCTCAATTAGTTTCTCTAATGCAACAGAATTGCAAGTTCCATGGACTTCCATTGGAAGATCCTCATCAGTTTTTAGTTGAATTCTTGCAAATCTGTGACACTGTCAAGACCAATGGAGTTTACCCTGAGGTCTACAGACTTATGCTATTCCCTTTTGCTATAAGAGACATAGCTAGGATGTGGTTAGACTCACAACCTAAAGAAAGCCTGAACGCTTGGAAAAAGCTAGTCAATGCCTTCCTGGCAAAGTTTTTTCCACCTCAAAAATTGAGTAAGCTTAGAGTGGAAGTCCAAACCTTCAGACAGAAGGAAGGTGAATCCCTCTATGAAGCTTGGAAAAGATACAAACAATTGATCAGAAAGTGTCCTTCTGGCATGCTTTCTGAATGGAGCATCATAGGTATCTTCTATGATGGTCTGTCTGAACTGTCCAAGATATCATTGGACAGCTCTGCTGGAGGATCTCTTCATCTGAAGAAGACGCCTGCAGAAGCTCAAGAACTCATTGAAATGGTTGCAAATAACCAATTCATGTACATTTCTGAAAGGAATCCTGTGAATAATGGGATGAATCAAAAGAAAGGAGTTCTTGAGATTGATACTCTGAATGCCATATTGGCTCAGAACAAAATATTGACTCAGCAAGTCAATATGATTTCTCAAAGTCTGTTTGGAATGCAAGCTGCACCAGGCAGTACTAAGGACACTTCATCTGAAGAAGAAGCTTATGATCCTGAGAACCCATCAATGGAAGAGGTGAATTACATGGGAGAACCCTATGGAAACACCTATAATCCTTCATGGAGAAATCATCCAAATCTCTCATGGAAGGATCAACAGAGACCTCAACAAGGTTTCAACAACAATAATGGTGGAAGAAACAGGTTTAGCAATAGCAAGCCTTTTCCATCATCTTCTCAGTAACAGACAGATAATTCTAAGTAGAGCCACTCTGACTTAGCAAACATGGTCTCTGATCTAATCAAAACCACTCAAAGTTTCATGACTGAAACAAGGTCCTCCATTAGAAACTAAGAGGCACAAGTGGGTCAGCTGAGTAAGAAAGTTACTGAACTCCCTCCTAGTACTCTTCCAAGCAATACAGAAGAAAATCCAAAAGGAGAGTGCAAGGCCATCAACATGGCTGAATTTGGAGAGGAGAAAGAGGCAGTGAGCGCCACTGAGGAAGACCTCAATGGACGTCCACTGGCCTCCAATAAGTTCCCTAATGTGGAACCATGGGAATCTGAGGCTCACACTGAGACCATAGAGATTCCATTGGATTTACTTCTGCCATTCATGAGCTCTGATGAGTATTCTACCTCTGAAGAGGACGAAGATGTCACTGAAGAGCAAGTTACTAAGTACCTTGGAGCAATCATGAAGCTAAATGACAAGTTATTTGGTAATGAGATTTGGGAGGATGAACCCCCTTTGCTCACCAAAGAACTGGATGACTTGACTAGGCAGAGATTACCTCAAAAGAGACAGGATCCTGGGAAGTTCTCAATACCTTGTACCATAGGCACCATGACCTTCGAGAAGGCTCTGTGTGACCTAGGGTCAAGCATAAACCTCATGCCTCTCTCTGTAATGGAGAAGCTAGGGATCTTTGAGGTGCAAGCTGCAAGAATCTCACTAGAGATGGCAGACAATTCAAGAAAACAAGCTTATGGACTTGTGGAGGATGTTCTGGTAAAGGTTGAAGACCATTACATCCCTGCTGATTTCATAGTCCTAGAGACTGGGAAGTGCATGGATGAATCCATCATCCTTGGCAGACCTTTCCTAGCCACAACAAAGGCTGTGATTGATGTTGACAGAGGAGAATTGATCATTCAAGTGAATGAAGAATCCTTTGTGTTTAAGGCTCAAGGATATCCCTCTGTAACCATGGAGAGGAAGCATGAAGAGCTTCCCTCAAAACAGAGACAAACAGAGCCCCCACAGTCAAACTCTAAGTTTGGTGCTGGGAGGCCACAACCAACTTCTAAGTTTGGTGTTAAACCCCCACATTCAAACTCTAAGTTTGGTGTTGGGAGGTTCCAACATTGCTCTGAGTATCTGTGAGGCTCCATGAGAGCCCACTGTCAAGCTACTGACATTAAAGAAGCGCTTGTTGGGAGGCAACCCAATGTTATATTTATCTATTTTCCTTTGTTATTTTATGTTTTCTATAGGTTGATGATCATGGGAAGTCACAAAATCAATTGAAAAAGCAAAAACAGAATGAAAAACAGAAAGAAAAACCAGCACACCCTGGAGGAAAATTTGCTGGCATTTAAACGCCAGTGAAGATAGCAAAATGGGCGTTTAACGCCCAGTCTGGCACCATTCTAGGCGTTTAACGCCAGAAAGGGGCACCAGACTGGCGTTTAACGCCAGGAATGGGCACCAAGCTGGCGTTAAACGCCAGAAATGGGCAACAGCCCGGCGTTTAACTCCAGGATTGGCAGAAGGAGCATTTTTGCTCGCCACTTGGTGCAGGGATGAATTATCCTTGACACCTCAGGATCTGTGGACCCCACAGGATCCCCACCTACCCCACGACTCTCTCTCTTCTTCACCCATTCACCAATCACCTCAACACCTCTTCCCCAAAAACCCCTCACCTATCAAATCCCATCATTCTCTTCACCACTTCCATGAAGTTGTGGCCATGAAGAAGGTGATCCCCGAGGTCCCTTTCAAACTCAAAAAGAGTGAATATCTGGAAATCCAACATGAGATCCGAAAAAGAGGTTGGGAAGTTCTTACCAACCCCATTCAACACGTCGGAATCTTAATGGTTCAAGAGTTCTATGCCAATGCATGGATCACCAAGAACCATGATCAAAGTGTGAACCCGGACCCAAAGAATTGGATTACAATGGTTCGGGGGAAATGCTTAGATTTTAGTCCGGAAAATGTAAGGTTGGCATTCAACTTGCCCATGATGCAAGGAGATGAACACCCCTACACTAGAAGGGTCAACTTTGATCAAAGGTTGGACCAAGTCCTCATAGACATCTGTGAAGAGGGCACTCAATGGAAGAGAGATTCAAGAGGGAAGCCGGTTCAACTGAGAAGGCATGACCTCAAGCCCGTGGCTAGGGGATGGTTGGAGTTTATCCAACGCTCAATCATTCCCACTAGCAACCGGTCCGAAGTTACTATAGACCAGCTATCATGATTCATAGCATCATGATTGGAGAGGAAGTAGAAGTTCATGAGGTTATATCCCAAGAACTTTATAAGGTGGCGGACAAGTCCTCTACCTTGGCAAGGTTAGCCTTCCCTCATCTCATTTGTCACCTCTGTAATTCAGTTGGAGTTAACATAGACGGAGACATCCTCATTGATGAGGACAAGCCCATCACTAAGAAGAGGATGGAGCAAACAAGAGATCCCACTCATGGACATGAGGAGATTCCTCATCATGAAATCCCTGAGATGCCTGATGAGCGGATAATTTATACGCTTTTTGGCATTGTTTTTAGGTAGTTTTTAGTAAGTTCAAGCTACTTTTAGGGATGTTTTCATTAGTTTTTATGTTAAATTCATATTTCTGGACTTTACTATGTGTTTGTGTGTTTTTCTGTGATTTCAGGTAATTTCTGGCTGAAATTGAGGGACTTGAGCAAAACTCTGATAGGAGGCTGACAAAAGGACTGCTGATGCTGTTGGAATTTGACCTTCTTGCACTCGAAATGGATTTTCTGGAGCTACAGAACTCCAAATGACGCGCTCTCAATGGCGTTAGAAAGTAGACATCCAGAGCTTTCCAGAAATATATAATAGTTCATACTTTATTCGGAAATTGACGACGTAAATTGGCGTTGAACGCCAAGTACATGCTGTTGTCTGGAGTTAAACGCCAGAAACACGTCATGATCCGGAGTTGAATGCCCAAAACTCGTTATAACTTGGAGTTCAACTCCAAGAGAAGCCTCAGCTCGTGGATAGATCAAGCTCAGCCCAAGCATACACCAAGTGGGCCCCGGAAGTGGATTTATGCATTAATTACTTACTCATGTAAACCCTAGTAGCTAGTCTAGTATAAATAGGATAATTTACTATTGTATTAGACATCTTTGGTCTCAGTTTCAATTTATTCTTCATCTTAAGAGGCTATTGATCACGTTTTAGGGGGCTGGCCATTCGGCCATGCCTGAACCTTTCACTTATGTATTTTCAACGGTGGAGTTTCTACACACCATAGATTAAGGGTGTGGAGCTCTGCTGTACCTCAAGTTTCAATACAATTACTATTATTTTCTATTCAATTCTCTTTTATTCTTATTCCAAGATATACGTTGCACTTCAACTTGATGAATGTGATGATCCGTGACACTCATCACCATTCTCACCTATGAACGCGCGTGACTGACAACCACTTCCGTTCTACCTTAGGCCGGGCGCATATCTCTTAGATTCTCCAACAGAATCTTCGTGGTATAAGCTAGATAGATGGCGGCATTCATGGGAATCCGGAAAGTCTAACCTTGTCTGTGTTATTCCAAGTAAGATTCCGGGAATCCGGAAAGTCTAACCTTGTCTGTGGTATTCCGAGTAGGATTCCGGTATTGAATGACTGTGATGAGCTTCAAACTCCTGAAGGCTGGGCGTTAGTGACAGACGCAAAAGGATCAATGGATTCTACTCCAACCTGATTGAGAACCGACAGATGATTAGCCGTGCTGTGACAGAGTATTTGGACCATTTTCACTGAGAGGATGGGATGTAGCCGTCAACAAGGGTGATGCCTCCAGACGATTAGCCGTGCAGTGACAGCGCATAGGACCATTTTTCTGAGAGGATTAAAAGTAGCCATTGATGATGGTGATGCCCTACATACAGCTTGCCATGGAAAGGAGTAAGAAGGATTGGATGAATGTAATAAGAAAGTAGAGATTCGAAAGGATTCTAGCATCTCCACACGCCTATCTGAAATTCCCACTATTGATTTACATAAGTATTTCTATCCTATTTTATTTTCTGTTTATTTATTATTTTTGAAATCATCATAAATCAATTAATCTGCCTAACTGAGATTTACAAGGTGACCATAGCTTGCTTCATACCAACAATCTCTGTGGGATCGACCCTTACTCACGTAAGGTATTACTTGGATGACCCAGTACACTTGCTGGTTAAGTTGAACGAAGTTGTGAGCTTCTCTAACAGTGCCTGGAACTCTTTTATCACAATTTCGTCCACCAATACCTCAAGGGATGCACTTTCCTCCACAAAACTATTGGGAGCAAATCAACACCTCCCTAGGAGAATTGAGTTCCAACATGGGACAACTAAGGGTGGAGCACCAAGAACATTCCATCCTCCTCCATGAAATTAGAGAAGATCAAAGAATCATGAGAGAGGAGCAACAAAGGCAAGGAAGTGACATTGAGGAGCTCAAGCACTCCATAAGATCTTCAAGAGGAAGAACAAGCTGCCATCACTAAGGTGGACCCGTTCTTTAATCTCCTTGTTCTCTATTTTTCTGTTTTTCAAATTTTTATGCTTATGTTTATCTATGTTTGTGTCTTATGATCATTAGTGTCTTAGTATCTATGCCTTAAAGTTATGAATGTCCTATGAATCCATCACCTTTCTTAAATGAAAAATGTTTTAATTACAAAAGAACAAGAAGTACATGATTTCGAATTCATCCTTGAAACTGGTTTAGTTATTTGATGTGGTGACAATACTTTTTGTTTTCTGAATGTATGCTTGAACAGTGCATATGTCTTTTGAATTTGTTGTTCATGAATGTTAAAATTGTTGGCTCTTGAAAGAATGATGAAAAAGGAGACATGTTACTGAGGATCTGAAAAATCATAAAAATGATTCTTGAAGCAAGAAAAAGCAGTAAATTCAAAAAAAAGCAAGCAGAAAAAGCCAATATCCCTTTAAACCAAAAGGCAAGGGTAATAAAAAGGATCCAAGGCTTTGAGCATCAGTGGATAGGAGGGCCTACAGGAATAATATCCTGGCCTAAGCGGCTAAACCAAGATGTCCCTAACCATGTGCTTGTGGCGTGAAGGTGTCAAGTGAAAACTTGAGACTGAGCGGTTAAAGTCGTGATCCAAGGCAAAAAGAGTGTGCTTAAGAACCCTGGACACCTCTAATTAGGGACTCTAGCAAAGCTGAGTCACAATCTGAAAAGGTTCACCCAGTTATGTGTCTGTGGCATGTATGTATCCGGTGGTAATACTGGAAAACAGAGTGCTTTGGGCCACAGCCAAGACTCATAAAGTAGCTGTGTTCAAGAATCAACATACTTAACTAGGAGAATCAATAACACTATCTGAATTCTGAGTTCCTATAGATGCCAATCATTCTGAACTTCAAAGGATAAAGTGAGATGCCAAAACTGTTCGGAGGCAAAAAGCTACTAGTCCCGCTCATCTAATTGGAGCTAAGTTTCATTGATAATTTGGAGTCCATAGTATATTCTCTTCTTTTTATCCTATTTGATTTTCAGTTGCTTGGGGACAAGCAACAATTTAAGTTTGGTGTTGTGATGAGCAGATAATTTATACACTTTTTGGCATTGTTTTTAGTATGTTTTTAGTATGTTTTAGTTAGTTTTTATTATATTTTTATTATTTTTTATTTAAAATTCACTTTTCTGGAATTTACTATGAGTTTGTGTATTTTTCTGTGATTTCATGTATTTTCTGGCTGAAATTGAGGGACCTGAGCAAAAATCTGATTCAGAGGCTGAAAAATGACTGCATATGTTGTTGGATTCTGACCTTCCTGCATTCGAAGTAAATTTTCTAGAGCTACAGAAGCCCAATTGGCGTGATCTTAATTGGGTTGGAAAGTAGACATCCAGGGCTTTCCAGCAATATTTAATAGTCCATACTTTGCCCAAGATTTGATGGCCCAAACCGGCGTTCCAAATCAGCTCAAGAATTCCCGGCGTTTAACGCTGGAACTGGCACAGAAGTGGGAGTTAAACACCCAAACTGGCACAAAAGCTGGCGTTTAACTCCAAGAAAAGTCTCTACACATAGAAGCTTCAATGCTCAGCCCAAGCACATACCAAATGGGCCCAGAAGTGGATTTTTATGTCATTTACTCATTTCTGTAAACCCTAAGCTACTAGTTCTCTATAAATAAGACCTTTTGCTATTGTATTTTCATCTTGGTTCTTCTGGTTCCCTCTCTGGGGCCGAAGCCAATGATCACCATTATCACTTATGTATTTTCAATGGTGGAGTTTCTACACACCATAGATTAAGGTGTGGAGCTCTGCTATACCTCGAGTATTAATGCAATTACTGCTGTTCTTCTATTCAATTCAGCTTATTCTTGTTCTAAGATATTCATTTGCACCCAAGAACATGATGAATGTGATGATTATGTGACGCTCATCATCATTCTCAGTTATGAACGCGTGCCTGACAACCACCTCCGTTCTACATGCAAACAAGGCTTGAGTGGATATCTCTTGGATTCCTTAATCAGAATCTTCGTGGTATAAGCTAGAATCCATTGGCGGTCATTCTTGAGAATCCGGAAGGTCTAAACCTTGTCTGTGGTATTCAGAGTAAGATTCAGGGATTGAATGATTGTGACGAGCTTCAAACTCGCGATTGTGGGGCGTTAGTGACAGACGCAAAAAAAATCACTGGATTCTATTCCGACATGATCGAGAACCGACAGATGAATAGCCGTGCTGTGACAGAGCGCGTTGAACATTTTCACTGAGAGGACGGGACTGTAGCCATTGACAACGGTGATGCCCAACATACAGCTTGCCATGGAAAGGAGTAAGAAGGATTGGATGAAGACAGTAGAAAAGCAGAGAGACGGAAGGGACAAAGCATCTCCATACGCTTATCTGAAGTTCTCACCAATGAATTACATAAGTAACTCTATCCTTATTTTATGTTTTATTTATCTTTTAATCATTAATCCTCCATAACCATTTGAATCCGCCTGATTGAGATTTACAAGATGACCATAGCTTGTTTCATACCAACAATCTCCGTGGGATCGACCCTTACTCGCGTAAGGTTTATTACTTGGACGACCCAGTGCACTTGCTGGTTAGTTGTGCGAAGTTGTGATAAAGAGTTGAGATTGCAATTGAGCGTACCATGTTGATGGCGCCATTGATGATCACAATGTCGTACACCACCACACTAGCCCAAAATTTTCCTTGTCCAATATTGATTCATCACAAGCCCAACTTTGAAGATTTGGTTTTAATTTGAAGAATAAAAAAGATTCTTTAGTTAATTAGTTTTGAATTCCTTTTGATTTTTTTTGAAATTTAAGATTTGAATTAATTAGAGAATATCTTAATTATTCTTATTAAGATAAGATTAGGATTTGAATTTGAATTAGAAGAAACCTAGGTATAATAAGTGAATTACATTCATAGAGAAAGACACACAGTTTTCTCCACAGACTTTTCATCTGTGTGTTTTTGCATTCTCTATGAGTCACTAATCCTTTGTCAAAGGGTTAAGAGCTCTATTTTTGTTTTCTATGAATTATTAATCTACGTTTTCTTCTATTTTAAAGCTTGCATTGATCTGTTTATGATTGAGTATTTTATTCTTTATCATTAAAGGATTAGTAGTGCCAATAGGTGTACTAATCCTTTTTTGAATTCATTTACTGACTCGACAGAGCTTATATCCGAATTATGCTTGAAAACTCTTTCACATCGCTTTTTAAATTGACTAGACATAACATTTTTAAAGCATGCGACACAATACATGATTTTTTATTACCCTAGTCTTGAATACGTGACATATAGTTTAGATTAAGACGATTTTTGAAAATTGTGTTTCCGCATAAGATTCAACTAGACAGGACTACCTTGGATACATGACATGAGTAAAGAGCTTTTCCAAGTTATACAAGAACTCAATTAGAAAGAGGGTCATACTTCCGTTCTACCCAATTTCATAAAATAAAGAACGAAAACAATTCTTGAATTATATGAATCAATACATGAATTAAAATAGAAAAAACAAGCAACAGAATCAATCCATACAATAGACAGAGCTCCTAACCTTAACAGTGGAGGTTTAGTTGCTCATGGTTCAGAGTGGAAACTAGGATTCTCTTAAACTGTAAATTAGAATGAGGTGGAATAATAATCAGAAGAGAAGTTTCTTTTCTCTTTTATATCTAATCCTAATTAATTTAAAAATCTATTTTCTAAAACTAAAATAATATCTTTTCCTATTTTAAAATAAAATACAAAATTAATCAAAATTAATTAAACTATGCGTGCAGCCTTTGGAAGAAGATTGGGGACCACTGGTATTATCAGGATCCACGCTGAACTTGGAAATTTCCAAGTTCAGCGTGGAGAAGGCAGTGGCGTCTTTAGCGTGTTCCTTTGAATCCACACTGAACTTGGTTTTTCCCAAGTTCAGCGTGGAGAAGGTCGCATGTGCTTCCCTGGTTGTTCTCAAATCCACACTGAACTTGGCAAGAACCAAGTTCAACGTGGAGGATGCAGAGGTTGCTGGAGGTGAAATATGCACTATTATATATCGTTGGAAAGCCCTGAAAGTTAGCTTTCTAATGCAACTGAAATTACATCCATTAAATCTTCGTAGATCAATATATTTCCGTTTGAGTACAAGGAGGTCAGGATTGACAGCATCATTCGCTTTCTTCCTTTTCTGCTACAAAATTCCGTCAAATCCCTTCGAATGCTACCTAAAATAAATAGAATTGTGCACAACTTAAAGTAGCATCCATGGTGACCAAAAGATATTTAAATTTTGATTAAACTTAGCAATTCAAGTGCAAATTTACAAGGAAAAGATAGATAAGATGCTCACACATCAAGGACTACTCTTGAATCTTATGAGGAATTGAATCGGTTTTTGCACTTAACCTCTTTAGTTAATCAATTGACCAAGACATTGGCTGTTAATTAATTGAGGAGAAACCGAGAAGCCAAAACGAAAATCGATTAATTAAGATTCGGCATGAATGATCCTTGCTTGCTTTGAACAGAGAAAACAAAATTTGATTCTTCTAAAACTTAAGCATTTCCAAAATCTTTAACTTTTCTGTCATATATAGTTTTCAAGATACCAATTTGAAAATCCAAACCTTCTCGCAATGTTATTTACTTTCGCACTAGAGACATGTGTTTCAAGCAAGCAAACGAAGTTAATATGGTATCTACAACACAACTCTCATATCAAATTGAAAAAATCTTTACTTCTAACTCCTTTGCAGTTCTATGCTAGAATATTCATCAAAATTCACTTAGAGAAAAAGGAATATCAGGTACCAATTAATTTTGACCAAAATTAAAAGTTTTGGTGGGATGTTCTACTATTGTACTCGACGAATCATTTCCACAAGAGTCAGAATGCTAGTTGACGATGCAGTTACCCTTACTCCTGGTGTGTGTGTGTCTCTATATATATATATATATAATTTTTACATGTAAATTATATGTAAATTTTAGTTTAATTCTTTTTAAAATTTTATTTTAGTCTTATTTTATTGTGTAAATATTTTTAGTCTCCTCTAATATTTCATTTAATTCCATCCCTGATATATATTGTTTTTTATTTTATTATGAAAAGGATAGGCAGTCTGAATAAGAAATTCGATACATATTTTAGAATTGCATTAGGGAGTCGATGGAGTATTTGTATAATGTGTACAATAGACTATTTATTTGATCCAATATGAATTAAAAAATGAACATTCATAATAAAATACTACTAATTTCTCAAATACAATACATTTATACTATCCAGAATAACCATTCAGATATCAGAAATGATAAATATCTGATATCCTATTGAATAAAATATCTCTAAACTCTTATTGTATATATTATACAAATACTCCATTAACTTCCATTATTTCTTCTATATTTTAATTTATAGATTCATACTAACAGCCTTTTGTCGCTCGTGTAAGGAATATCTTTCTAGTTCCCAAACATTTGGATTTTGGAGAGTGGAGCTCTAATTTTGTCGCATGTTTACACGTGACGTTGCATTAAGCCTTCCCATGTGTACACGGTAATGGATAAAACATAAAATTTAAGCTTCGATTAGAATTTAGATATCTTCCTTAGATTTTGGCACGTATTACCTATCATTATAGAAATATCAAATGTTAATCTTTTTATATTATTTTTAATAAATATCCTAGCGAAATCCTATAAAATAGTTAAAGTGAGCTCAACTGAATCTAGATAAGCCAAGTTCAACTTCGTTTTACAATAATTGAGTTTGATTAATGTAACACTTTTATTATCAAAATATTATATCTTTTGGTTGGATCATTCTAATAGTTAAAAATATTAGAATATTTTTATATATTTAATAATAAAATAAAAATTTTTAATTAAAAATCATATATTTTTTAAAAAAAAAAAAGTAAAAATATTTTTTTTAATAACATACATATATACATACAAATCAATCACCATACTTCATACATATATTTATATATATAATAATAAAAGTTCTTTATATAAATAACTCATAAACATTACATATCATAACTTCTATCCTTTTTTTTTATAAAAATATAATAATAAAGCAAGAAAAACTATAATCTAATATATATCTAAACAACATAGTTAAGGACTTAACAAAAATTTTATAAACTTTTTCGTCTATCTTTAAAAGAGAAGTCTATAAGGAGATGAGAACATCGTCTTCGTAGGTTTTTAATAAAAAATTTAAAAATTGTCATTAGAGAATATGTATAAAAAAATGAGTTTTCAAAAATAAAAATCATCGTTCATCTTATGAACCTTTTCAAAATAACAACAATTAATTATGCGAAATTCAAAGTTCTCTTCTTTAATATAAGAATTTCAAAGTTCAAATAATATCCTAATACAAAATCAAGTTACGGTCTCCGGCCCAACATATAAACGACTCTCGGCCTCTGTCCCAACATATAAACAAATTTCGGCCTCCAGCCTAACATATGAACAAATCTCAGCCTCCAGCCCAACATACAAATAAATTTCCACTTGGTCTCAAAACAGAACCAATCATAAGCACAAACAATACAAGGCAAAACAATAAAAAAAAATAGTTACAGCAAGTACCATGATTAACAGTGAAACATGATTCATCAGATAGGCAAACCAAAACATTTAAGCACACCCAAACAATAGCAAACAAATGCAATATGATGCATGCTTGTTCTACTGGCCGTGAGCTCACGTGTCAGTTAAACTGCCAGAACCTGACACATCTGGTAGCTAATCCGGACATTGTCTCTAGATTACGCATCCCTAGGAGGAACACAAACGAAAGAGAGTGTCTTTTCACATTGAAGGAGTGTGCCTTTCCACCTTACAACCAGAGAAAGAGGTGAGAAAAAGTAATACAAAGGAGAAATCATTTCCACCTTCCCCACATCCATACCACGACAAGAGAGGGAATTATTCATCCTCAATTTATCAAATCCGTGAGCGAGATAAACCCACCATCCTCACAACATCAACCATATTCACATTTAAATCTCAAATACGCAAGCGAGATAAGACCACCGTCCGTGCCAATCACATTCCAATAATATTCCCAATCAATCATGCTCAAAATCATAATCACTTTATAGGTTAACGAGCCAACTTTCATAATTCTTCATTTCAATTTTTATTCTTAGTTTCAAAATATTCTCACTTTCCTTACAACACTCCATTCAACACCTTTTCCTCAATTTCTTTTTCCTTTAAAATCAATACCACTTCTTTGTGATATTTTTCCTAAACTTTCGAAACAATCTTGTTTAAAACTAGTTCTTCTTCCATAAAACTCATTTTTCATTTAACCAAAATCGTTGAACTAAATTCAAAATTATTTCAAATTTAAATTCCTTTCAAAAGATTCAAAACTTATTTAACAGACTTCAATAACACGTTCCTTCATATCCATTTGAAATTCTTGAGAACATAACTCTTAAATTAAATTTAATTGAATAAAACTCACTTTTGTTTTAAAACAAGTTCCCAAAACTGATTTTTGAAAACTAACTTTAACTTTACTTTAAATTCAAAAACTCTTTTCAGAAGATTTAAAACCATTCTAAATTCTCAATTATAAATCCTAATCGAAACATAATCACTTATTCTTTAATAATACTTAAAAACTTACTAAAACGCCTCAAAACATACTCCTTCTTTTAGTAAAGTCAAAATTAAATAAAATAGTTCTTTAATCAATTTTAACCAAAACAAAACTTTTAATTTTTTTTATAAAATTTTGGTAATATCTCCTCTAAAATTCAGAATTTGCCACCCTTCTCGGGTCCCAACTAAACTATTTCTCAAACTCTTTTCAAATTATTTCCAAAATCAGACCAATTCTAATATCTCAAATCATTTACAATTCTCAAAATTATTTCCGATAAATTAAACAAAACTAATTCTAATATCTTAAATCGTTCTATCATAATCCAGAAATCCAATTTAAGAAATTAGTCCAACAACAACCACCTCAACAAACTAAATCAACAAATTAGAATAACCAGCTTCCTCAATAATTCAATAAATCAATAAAATAAATAATCACATCCATTCAAAATAGTTCAGTTTAATCCATAAGACTCACATAATTATAAAATATATTTTTCATATTAATATCGACTTGTACCAATTCTTGAAAGTAAAATGAGTTTAAGAAAACGCCCGTATCTCAAATAGTCGAACCCATAAAACCAACCGAATTCAAAAATTCTTTTTCTTGCGGCCCGCAATAGTGGTAGCCGCAACCACAACTCGACTATATTTTTTGGTGGAACTTACAAAAAAAGATTTCTTTCTTTTCTAATTTTTTTTTATATCCAAACAAAAAAAATTTCATTCATTTTCCTTCCATTTTTTTCTTTCCTTTCATTTTTTTATCAAACCAAACAAAATGGAAAATAAGAGAAAAAATGAAAAAAAATGAAAAGAACGAAAATAGAAAGAAAAATAGATTTTCTTTTTGTGGTTGTTTGAATGAAAAAGAATTGAAAAAAAATTCTTTTGTTTGGATGGAAGAAAAAATAAGAAAAGAGAAAATTATAATAGAGTAAAATTACATAAATATCATTATACATATTATATATAGATTATAATTTATTAATATATTTAAGTCATTTTTTTCAAGAGAAAAAAATTATCCAAATTAGGTTGCAAGATTTTAATATATTATTTTTATTAACAAAAATTATTTTTTGAAAGTTATCTTTTTTATTGTTTATTAAATGTCATAAACAAAAATATACATCTCTATTTTTTTAAAAAAAATACAAATAAATTTTTATAAAAGAATAATAAAAATTACTTATAGGTTGCATATTAATTTCTTTAATTATATTTAGGGAACGAAAATCATCTTTTAAAATAATACAATAACATTAAAAGTGGCTAGCATTTTTTTTTATTATATGTGACAAAAAACTATATACAATTCTTGTAAAACATATAATAAAACACAAAAAGAGTAACAACGATTAGGAGAATAATATTTTATCACTATATGTCAGTTTCAAAAAGGCTAATTGTTCATCGTTAGAGTCATCAATATATGCCTACTTTAAAAAATTAATTCTACATAGTTAGAGCTATATGCACATATCTACTTCAAAAAAAAAGTTTTCTCTAGTTAAGAATATTAACACGATTTATTTTTGCTTGTACTATGCAGTATATTCATTATTTCCAAACATTTTCAAATATTATGATTTCTGCACAAGCATATACACCAAATATAAATTAATACAAAGAGTTTATCATAATAAAATATTTTTTCAATATTTTTTAATTCAAGCAAACAATCACTCTCAAAGTATCAACAAAAGATGATTTATAACTATGGGTTGACATAAATAAAATAAAGAAACATATATGAAAAATACATAAAAATAAACTCATACTTTATAGCAATACAAAATATAGAATCAATTATTAAAAATAATAACCTCAAAGTAACCAGAAATTAAGTTCATATAAAAATTATACCCGTAATGATGAATATTTTCTGGAAGTACTATATCTCTTAAGCGAACACAAGCAGTAGTTATAAAATGGAAAAGAGCATTCAGTCGCATTTTAGGTGGAATACCAAAAAGTTGGCACCTTTTCTGCTCAATTTCACATAAAAATTGATAATATTGCATCCGGTATGAACCTATCAAATCCAATTCAGTCAATATATCCGATACATCTGATTCACTAAAAAGGCGAGGCCTATTTTGTTGTATAATAGCTAACCCTTTTTTAGCCATTACAACTTGTCTTTCAATTAACGAGATTTATTTTTCGACAACCGAAACCTGCCCCTCAGCTATAGAAACTTGTCTCTCAGCTGATTCAACCTGCCTCTGAGCCATAGCAAGTTATTGCTCAGCCACATCATGTAACTTGCTAGAAAGATAATTACCCTCTTTTACATCATCGGCCATGATAGTAATTCCCAATGCAATGCAACTTTCTCATATTGCGCCTCCAGAAAATTATTTATGGGAGACTTATACTTTGTACCTCTTGAAGTTTAAGTCCCTCCTAATTAATTTGGCTGACTATGAGGGACACATAGTGAATCTAAATTAGTAAAAAATGTAAGATTATTATGTCCCATATTAACATTTATGTCAGAAAATCTAGTATTTTCAAATGAGTCATTCAAGTCTACGAGATCTTTATCAAGTTGTTGAATCCTTTCTCGTAAAGTAGCAGCCCATTTACCAGTAGTTTTATCAGCTCTGAATAACTCCTTCAAAGTATCATAATACTTAATTTGCATTTTTTTTCTATTTGTTTGCATGTGATTTCTCCTACATAAAAAAATGTTAAAATTACTTTTAACTAATTTCACCAATAGTATAAGTAATAAAAACAAAGTTTAAGATAGCTTAATAAAATTTTGCCGCACTTCTTCTTCAGCTTCAAAATTTCTAATAACAAGATTCCACGCAAATCCACTTAAGTGATGAAATAAGTCATATACTTCAATAAAATGATCTTTCAATGTCTTCGTTCTATTCTTGATATATTTCTTTTTTATGTACGGGCCTATTGCTATGCTCAAAGTCTTCACAACATTGGCATATACTTTGACTGCCTACGAGTTATCGTGTCTATTACCTTTGAATGTTTCTTTTACTAATGCATTCAGCAACACTTCAACCATATCATCAGGCCATCTTAACTTGTCTTTAGAAGGTTGATTAGTTTTTGTTGTTTTATTCTCTTTATTTGGCATTATTTAACCTGTAACATTCCCTCAAAAAATTCAATTAAACAATTTCACACGTAATCTCTCTCTCTCCTTCCCTCCTTCCCCCTCTCTCTCTCGCTCGCTCTCTCTCTGGTTTCTAGCCTCCCGACGGTGACACAACAGTAGCAGCGGCTGGGCAGTAAGCTCCTCCCTCCTTCGTTCACGTTGCAGCCAAATATAGAAGTAGCAAAACTTCTTTCTGCTTCGATTTTTGAATTATTAACAAAAAAAAAACTATTGTATTATAAAAAATTAAACTCAAATACACATTTAAATAATTTGTTTATACATCTAAAATTATAAAAATACAGGCTAATTATTTTATAACATATTCAAAACTCATATTCAAATAATCTATTTACACATTTAAATTTATAAGATTACACATCTAAAATTATAAAAAAATACGCTAATTATTTTATTAATACACCCAAAACTCATATCAAAATGATTTGTTTACACATCTAAAATTATAAGAATGCACGCTAATTATTTTATCAATATATCCAAATGATTTATTTACATATTCAAATTTATAAAATTACGCATCCAAAATTATAAAAATATATGCTAATTATTTTATCAAAGCACCAAAAACTCATCAAAATAATTTGTTTACACATCCAAATTCTTACGCTCTCTCTCTCTGGTACAGTAGGAGCATCAAGCAACTTTCTCTTCTCGAGTAAGGCTTCCTGCTATTAATACATCCAAAACTCAAACACATCTAAAATTAACATGAAACAACATAAATACATTTAAAATTAGATATTACACATTTAAATTATATTAATATTATAAATTTCACATAAATAGAATAGCATAAAAAAATCTCAACACAAACTAGTGGCAGAACCACGTTCATGAAAAAAGGGACAATTGCCTCTTCCAAACTTCAAATTTTTTAATTTAACTCTCTTTTAATTTTTAATTTTTTTCTCTTTTTAGCTTATATTTTTTATGTTAGCCCTTCAAAAAAAAAATTTTTAGTTCCGCCTCTGACACAAACACATAAAAAATACCTTAGATACATTCAATATTATGCATGGATAAAAAAATAAAATCTTTTGCTATATTAAAAAGAAAAAAGAACTCCACTAACCCATAGATTATGAAAGAAATTATAAATTACAAATCAAATAGAATAATAAAAAAAATATTCTTGATACAAACACATCTAAAATAAATACCACACATAAAAATTATACATAAATTAAAAAGATAAAATTTTTTATTAACCAAAAATAAAAATAGATGAGACACAAAATTTTACTAACCACTGCATACACACATCCAAAATTCGAAAGAGGTGGGACTGTTGAGATTCGTTAACGGAGGAGGCAATGGATCGACGGAGGTGAAGCAAGGAAAGAGACCAGGGATAGGGGAGACAGTGGGTCGACAGAAGAGGCGCAGGGAGATGCGCGTCGCAAAGGAGGTGCACGTCGACGGAGTGGTGCGCATCATGCCGTTGGAGGGTATCGTCGCTGGAGAGGTGTGCGGCCCAGAAGAAGACAAACACGACGACAGATGAGGAGGGAAAGATGAACGCAACTTTGAATTTTTACTGAAAAAAGATTTACTATAAAGATCTAATTTAGAATATTTTAAAATTTTATTTGAGATGTGTTAGTATTTACAATATTTGAATTTTAAATTTTAAATTTTAATTTTAGTTAATTTGTTTTTGGGAATTTATATTTAAATATAAAAAAATAATCAATCTATTTGGATCTATTTGTTTTAATTTTTTTAATTAATATAATAAAACAATTAAATAAAAATTAATTTAAAAGATATCTAATCCTACTATATATATTTGTCTTAACATTTTCGTAGCTTCTTGTAAATTAAAATATAATTTTTTTTTCTTTCACCATGAGATAACTTGATAATTTCCGGGAATTGAAGAACGTTCAATTAAGTCCAAGGGAGGCTGTATTTATTAATTATCATGAATTTTCATACGTAAACGTGTTGAAAAGACATTAAATATTTAACTAATATACCCTTTGATTTTAAAATTGAATAGTGATTTTCATTTGGTATAATTTCGGGGTTCTAACTTCTAAACATTCCCATTCAACTGAAGCTTCCGAAAGAATGAAGACAAAATGGCGGGTACTATTTCATTGGACTGAAACTCTATAAAACGGTGAAAGTGATTGGTAGTTTCCTATTCCTCTCATCAAAAGATAACTATTGCGAATAAATTTTGGTATACTGGGTATATATTTACACAATTCAAAGATTTAATTTGGATGAAATTTCAATTAGAAAGATATTTATTCAAAAATTTAGTTATACATTAATGCAATCAATAAAATAGTTTGATTCAATTACTATCTAGAAATCTTTACAAACAAAATTATTTAATTGAGTAAATTATAATTTTGATACATAATTTTTTTAATTGTTCATAGTATTTTTTTAATTCGATTAATTAAAGATTAATTTGGCTAACGTAAATTGACACAGATAGATAAGAGTATGTGTCTCTTAACTATCTCTCCTGAGTTTAATACTCACTAGAGGATGAGAATAAAAATTGCTTGTTTAGAAAAATTCTGAGTTAAGAATTAATTTGGTTTGTTATGAATTTGAATTTTATTTAAGTTTCTGTCTCTGATAAATAAATTATTGCATATACAAAATAGAATTTAAACTCTCAATACTTGTTTAAGTGGACGAATAAACTGATCACTCGATTAACCCAAATTAATTATAATTTTGTTACATAATTAGTTCATAGTAATTAAACTCTAAATTTATAAGTGTAATTTTGTATCAACTCTCTTGTGGATAGGACTCACAATGACTAAGATAGGATAAATTTTAGACTCCATCATAATCCTTTCACATAACATTGTAGGAGATGTTGCTAAACCAACCCACAGTTCAGCCAGCAAATTTTTGAACTAAACAATTTCAGGCTTTCAGCTCCACGGTGGAAGATCTACTAATTGTATTTTGTTTTTTATAAGTCTAGAATAGAATATTAGTACCCAAAAAAACAGATTTTTGATCCTCAAAATTTGACGCCCAGTTAGCATAAAAATATCATAGAGCCTGAAATCTTAGCATTTATAAAAAATTAGGCCCTGATCCTTTGTACCCTGTAAATACCGAAGGATCCATTTCACTGCTTTTCAATGAGCCAATTTAGGAATATGTATATACTGGCTCACTTTACAAACAGCAAAGGACAAATTAGGTCTACTAATAATTGCATAATAAAGAGACCCGACAACAGATAGTCTGGGATCTTCAAAATTCTCAGAACCCATGCTTGTGTTGCAAAAAGGACAGCATGGGAGTTGGCATAAGATTAGCACACTGCATTCCCACTTTTGAAAGGAGATCAGTAACATATTTAATTTAAGACAAATATAATTTATCTGCTGACCTGACCACTTTAATGCCTACAAAATAGTTCAAGTCCCCTAAATTTTTTAAAGAAAATATGTTATGTAGTCTCTTAATCATACAATCAATTTCAATAGCATCATTGTCTGTGATAATATTGTCATCAACATAATAAAGAATATAAATAACAGAATTAAAAGTGGTTCAGATAAATAAAGACATATCAGACTTTGAATTAGAAAAATCAAAGGTTTGTAGAAAGGTTACTCAGTTTTAAAAATTATTTTCTTGGAGCTTGTTTAAGACTATAAAGAGATTTATTAAGTCTACAACCCTTTGACTCAGCATCTATTTCAAAACTCAAAGATTGTGTCATATAGATTTCTTGATGCAAGTCTTCATTGAAAAAAACATTATTAAAATCAAATTGACGTGTTACCCAATTTTTGGATAAAGCAATACTAAGAACTAACCTGATAGTAACTAGCCTAATCATTGGACTAAATACCTGTTCAAAATCAAACCCCTCATTTTAATAAAAATTTTGGGGCACCATAGGTGTTTTCTATTTCTAAATCTGTCCATTGGGCGCGTTTAAATTCTCTCTAAAACTCAACCTTATCTTATTTGTGAGTTAAAAATATCTCAATCATAATTCTATCCGCATTCTAAAATTTCACTACTACTGACTTGATCCACAATAAATTAATTTTTCCAATTAAACATAATATTTAATCATTCTGTAATTCATACAAATATTAATAAAACAAAAATACAAAATTAAACCCGTATTAAAATTAAAAATAATAAATTATATTGAAGTCCTTATTAAAATTACAAAAATAAGAGGATGTAAATTTGACCACCATCAATTTTATTATATATTATAATATATTAAGAGTGCATGTTGGTCGATTCGAGTTAGATTAGATTTAGACCCGCACCTGACCCTACAAACAACAACAATAACAACAAAGCCTTGTCCCACTAAGTGGGGTCGGCTACATGAATCAAACGACGTCATTGTGCTCTTTCATGTATCATGTCTATAGAGAGACCGTTTACATGTAAATCTCGTTTGACCACCTCATGGATGGTCTTCTTAGGTCTTCCTCTGCCTTTCGCCCTTTGTCCATCTTGCATCTCATCCAACCTTCTGACTGGATGTTCTATCGATCTTCTTCTCACATGTCCAAACCACCTGAGACGCGATTCAACCATCTTTTCCACAATGGGTGCTACTCCAACTCTCTCCCTTATATCTTCATTCCTTATTTTATCCAATCGCGTATGACCACTCATCCATCTCAACATCTTCATCTCTGCTACACTCAGCTTATGTTCGTGCTCCCCTTTAGCCGCCCAACACTCCGTACAATACAGCATAGCCGGTCTTATAGCGGTGCGATAGAATTTACCTTTAAGTTTTAAAGGCACTTTTTTGTCGCATATAAAACCAGATGCACTCTGCCATTTTGACCAACCTGCTTGGATCCTATGATTTACATTCTGTTCAATCTCTCAATTATCCTGTATGATGCACCCAAGATACTTAAAACTTTTAACTTTTCCTAGGATGTTTTCTCCAATCTTCACCTCTATATTGGGGTTTTCCCTTCTCAAACTGAACTTACATTCCATATATTCCGTCTTGCTACGGCTTATGCGCAGACCATACACTTCTAAAGCTTCTCTCCATAACTCCAACTTCTTATTTAGGTATTCTCACTCTCCCATAAGGACGATATCATCGGCAAAAAGCATGCACCATGACACAGGCTCTTGGATGTGCTCTGTGAGTACTTCCAAGACTAATGTGAAAATGTATGGACTTAAGAATGATCACTAGTGTGATCCTATACCAATAGGGAATTTCTCCGTCACACCACCTTAAATCTTCACACTGGTTGTGGCTCCATCATATATATCTTTAATTGTCCGAATATATCCGCACCTGACCCTACGCGCAACTTAATCTGCTTCGTTCTCAATCCGACCTGGTACAAATCGAATTGTTAACCCTGTTTAAATGAATTAGATCGAATTGAATATCTGTGAATATAATTAATATTGCTAACCATACTCATGGATTTAAAACTTTGATGCGAGGGACTCTTAATTATTAAAATAAACAGAATGTGTTATTTATACGTAAGAATTTCATGACTCAGCTCTCTTCCTGTTTTCTCATGTGTTCAAGAACTTGCAAGGCAACCTTAAAAAATGTTATATTGAAAGAAAAACTTTCATAAATAAAATAATAATTATCTCTAGGTGCTATAGCTACTTCCTGTAGGCTGGCTCTTAATTTGTCTCCACTTTGTTCATCAGCATTTGCTTTTGCTATAAATACCAAACACTGTTATTAACCAATTACAAACCAAACTCATCCAAACTGAAACAAGACCCTCATCCGCTGTGGTATATGTGTTGAATATATCCAATTAAAATTAATTAAAAAAGAAAAAAAAGAAAAGAAAAAAAAAAGAAAAGATGATGCAGTCTAATGAGATTCTTCAATCTCCATCATCACTCTTTGATGAGCCATATTATTATTATGGGTTGAGTAGCATGGATGAAGATGGTGATGATTGTGGATTCAGTGCCATATTCAACACTTGTTCATCAGAAAACACCATCTTCACGAATGAATGTGATCATCACATTCAATACACAATCGATGATGAAACCTTGCAACTCCAACCCTTGATCCATGATTTCCCAATGAAATTCCAGGATCTGACTCACCAATTTCTTGAGAGTGAAGGAAGCATCATCCCTTCACAAGAAGCATATAGTCCCACCCAGTCATTCAATTCAGACATGTCCTCATCATCATCGACACCACTGAACTTGCCTCAACCGAACACGCAAATCGAGAACCACTTGATCCTACCGCACTTGGTGGACGCCATTGGAGAAGCCTTGGAGAATCGACACAAAGCGCTCGCTGAAGAGATCTTGAGATGCATCAGCAACAAACTCAGCCCTCTCTCCCAAACCGTTGACGAGCGCCTCCACTTTTACATGTCGCTAGCAACCGCCGCAAACAACGGAGACTATTTGAAAGGGGAAGCCTTGAGGAACTCTGACGCTGCTTTCAGGGCATTCTATCAAGGAACCCCTTTCGGCAAATTCGCTCACTTTGCGGCCCTTTCTGCAATTATTGAAAACATGCCGCCAGACTGTGATGCCGTACACGTGATGGACTCTTACATGGGAATTGGGATCCAATGGATTCCAATGATTGAGGCCATGGCTAGGAGGAACATAACACAATTCAAATTGACATCAATCAGTTCCGGTCATCATCAGCAAGGGCATGATGGTAATTCCACTGCTCCTTGGATTTCTGAGGAAACTAAGAGGCATCTCTATGAGCATGCAAGATCGTGTGGATTGAATCTGAAGGTGGAGGAAAAGGGAATTGAGGAACTTGTTGGTGAGTTGAAGAATGTGAAGAAAAGTGGTGGCAGTGGCATCAAAGAGTTTTTGGCCTTCAATTGCATGCTTAACCTGCCACATATGGCCAATAGAAGCAGCAGAAAACAAGCCATGGAATTTCTGAAGCTGGCTAAGGATTTGATCAATGGCTCTGGGAACAAGGGAATCATCACTTTTGGTGATGGTGATGCGTTTGAGAAACTCAAGACCAGCTTGAATTTCAAGGCATTTTTTGATGGTCATTTGGTGCATTACCATGCATTAATGGAATCAATTGAGTCATGTTTCCCAACAAGTTTCTCAGAGGCAAGGACTCTTATGGAGTCCCTATTTGTGGCACCTTATGTGTCTCCTTTTGCTTGGTTACAAAATTGGCAAGAGATGGAGAGGGATTCTTGCCATGTTCCTGGGGAAACTGAAATTGGACTAGAAGGTTGCAGATTGAGCACAAGCATTTTAATGGAAGTAAGAGAAATGTTGAGAGGTAGTGGAGGTTCGTATGAGACAAGGATTGAAGGGCAAAATGGGAATGAAATTGTTCTGGCATGGAAAGGAACAGAACTAGTGAGAGTTTCTGCTTGGAGAAACTAAAGCTAATAATAAATAGCTAATTAAAAGCCAAGGAGTACATAGTACACAGTTTTTTTTCTTTCTTTTTTTCACATCAGAAATCTTTTGGGTATTCATTGTAAGATAGTGGATAGTTTAATGTAAATTAATTTGTACAGATTCATATATGTTTATTCTGTATATGTCTTCTTTCACCATAAAATGAACACAATTTTTAAAGCAATCAAGCGTTGCAAACTATTTTTTCGTTGGCACCAATAAAATATCACCTTTAAGCTTTTACATTTTTCTTTTCAGACATTACGTTCCGAAACATAAAAAAAAACTTTGAATGTACTTTTCTATAATCTATTCAAATTAATCTTAAAATGCATCATGAAGAGTTGATTTTATTCTTTGGCTTGTAAACTGCTCAAGTTATGAAGCCGGGTTATAACAAGTAAAAATAGCATCAAAGAAGAAGTTCCAATGAGAAAAATATGATTTAATGAAGTAAATTCCTAGTATTTAATTCATGATCTTCTGTGGCAGAACATAGGTCTTCTTGACCTCTTGAAAATTAGTTATGATCATCATATTCTTAGAAATGATAATCATGAATTAGGGTGTTCATGGATCAAGTTGGACCAGGTTTAATTAGATTAGACTCAACTCTAAAAGGGTTGTTGAGTTTATTTTGACTTAATCCAAAAGTGATTCGAAATAAATTGGATTAATTTGAAATTGATTCGATGTAAAATTAGTATATTATAAATTTGTAAGTTTTATATACTAAAGTAATAATATTTTAATTTTAAAAATTAAATTTAACAAATTTTATATCATATTTATACCAAAATAATTATTTTAAAGTAAAAATAATACCATATAATATGAAAAATATTAATTGAAATATAAAAATATAATATAACATTACTAATTTCACTCTAAAATATATATTTTTATTATAAAAAACGACTTCGAGACAAGCCGGACGACCCAAAGCATAATCCGAATCTGACTCGAAAATAACACGGGATAAAAATGATAAATTCAAACCCGATAAAATATGCCTCGAGTCTGAACCGGATTTTGGGTCGGTCCGAATCTTGAACACGCCTAATCATGAAGCAAATTTTTGCTTTATTTATTGACCGTTCTTGATATAGATGCATCTTTTTCAGTGACTCAAAACATCAATTGACCTCATGTTAAAATTAAAGGGGTTACAGAAGATGTTAGATTCCATTTGACTGAGGCCAATGAATGAAAATCCATAATCTATGATCTGATAATTAGCAAATTATTTTCAGAAAATTGGACATAATAAAGGATAATTATCAGAAAAATCATCCGTATATATAATAATAATATTATCTCATGCAGGCCTTGGCAACTGTAGAACATAGAAGTTAATTTTAATACAACTTCTGCCCGGCTTTTGTACGTAATTTGTGTATTTTCCAGTTTTTGCAGATTCCTACCTAAGAGAGAAGCACGTAAGAGCTCACACGCAACCAAAATATGAATCATGAACCTTAAATTAATTATTTATTATGTCAATTAATAAAGCCATTAACCAATCATGGACTATTTTCAACGTGTTGGAGGTGGAACAAGGAAAGAAGGCCCTAGTAGTTTTCCAAGTGTCCTTCCTATTTTCTTAACTAAAATCCAAAGTACATTTTTTTTTATACATCTCATTTTGGCATATGACTTTAAACAGGTAACTGAGTAATGGCAACAAAATATGAATAGAATAAAAAAAAGGAAAGAATAAAAGAATGGCTACAAGATCAGGCCAGTCAAAGAGAACATAATTAGTAAGAAATCACCTTGATGCCTTGTATGTTACAAGGAAACAGATTCAATTTCCGCTACCAATGCGAAATTCGGTATGCTTTATCAACCATGCTATGTGTACAAAAATCAGCCACCAAATTAGTCACCTGTATAAAATATATGCTGAAATACAAAATACACATTAAAAATATATTGAACAATACATGTATTTATACACAAATACATAGTAACTGATTTAATGGTTGGTTTTTTATGTGCACATAGCATTTCTTGTGTTCTATATGTACCTCAAGTCCTCAACATTCAGTGCGCCGAGAAATATAACCTAACATTAGTAAAATGATTAGTGCAAACCTAGACTTTGATGAAAAGAAAAAAAAATTACTTTCAAGTATCTCCTTTGATACTTTTACTGGTCTTGTGAACTGATGAACAATGCTTCTTGTTTTTCAAACTCTGCTGATGCTTCTGCACTTTTGTGGAGCATGTCATCACAGGGCTCTTTATAGCACAAAGCTTGTGCTTCATACGCCAAGGGAACAGAAGTTGAAGGCCACAACCCTTTAGAGAAGAAGCATATGAGTGCCTTGAATTACTGCAAGTATCACAACCTTTCTTGTTGTAACCATTGTTTGGAAAATGTGCAGAAGATGATGCTGCCAATGCAGTGGCATCAGGGAGAAAGCGATTAATCATATAGCTTGAACATTGATCAACATTAGATTCTGAAAGCTTTAATCTCAACACATCATTGCTGCTACTGTGATTTGTCTCTGATTGTTGGACAACAATGTCTAATGCCTCTGATAAAGAAAAAAGTTCCATAGCATCTGAATAAACTTCACTATTCTTCTTGTTCTCATTGTCATCATCGTCGTCATCATCACCATCACAACCATCATCTTGATCAAATGAAAGAACAGCATTACCTAAGTCAGCTTCAGCTGCTGCTCTTGGAAGATGCTGAAGGCAAGGTGGTAATTGGAGCCGAGGCATTTCTACATCTCGGTCGTGGATGTTATTGCTCCTCTCTTGGTTTTTCGGCTTGCCTGGGGCTTGCTCCCATGAAAATGGAATACTTGTGCTTTGTAACATACTAAGTGATGTACCTGCAACAACTGAATTAGCAAGACGCCTTGTTGATAGAAGGGGTGCATTGAAGTTTAACATTCTGCGGCATTCCAAATCCATGGTCATAATATTTTGTTCTGCTTGTTCTTCCATTTTTGGTAAGCTTCTATAACAGCAACAACGGAGAAGATATTTGGGGGAAGAAAAAAATAGGAGGATATGAAATCAAGTTAGGTGGAATACATAAAAGCAGTTGAAACTATGGACCTCTCATGAAAATCATTAAAACTAAAGTCTTGCTTTAAATTTGTCACAGGTGGGTTTAAAAGCCCCCTTCACGTGGGAAGAGAAACAACATACCAGATCTTTTTTTTCTTTTACAGTAAATATTTGAAGGTTATAAATTCACATTTTCAATAACATTTAACAAGGTAACATGAAGCTAATGTAAATAATAAAAAAATGGCATATGAATTTCTCATGTACGAATTACATATACACATCCACATTCCACACCATTAAATTTTCACAATTTTTAACATGATCTGATTGATCTGAACAGGATAGAAGAATCCTCTTCCCCAAAAATAAGTGCATATAGTAGAAGTTGGGGAAAAAGAACAAAAATAAAAGGAAACAGTCGAGAATAATTGAGCGCATGACAAATCCTATAGATGGTGATGGAGATAGCAGTTTACGTAGAACTTATCACAAATACAATTGAAATAGCTGAGAAAAAAATCTGTTTATATAACACAGTGGCAAAAGGTTACAACTTACAGCATGATGTAAATCGGCAATTGCTCAGCCAAAAATATGGTGGCAAATACTGAATCTTTTACATGACAAATTGACTTGTATATACAAGTTTTGTCTAAAACTTTATCACCATTCTTACAGGTGAGGCCTAGTCAAGAATAGCAACAGCAGCAGCTGTTTGCTCCCCTACTTTCCATTCAGTTTCAATCGATCCAAATTATGTCTCTAAATTCTCTTTTCCTTCTGTATTCTGCATCTAGAAGGCCAGCCTATGAGAGCGATATATATAGACCATACTCTTTCTAGAGACCATTCAATAGATAAATAGAATTGATGATTACCAGGCTGTTAGGTGTAAAATGGTGCAGGTCAACAAGAATAGCATTGTCCCTTTATGGTTGAACAGGACAATGAGACATTGAGACACTGAAGATAACAATGTTAGTCACCTTCCTTCTGAGATGGACTCTCAGACTGTATTTCAGTCCCACTGTCTCTCTCACTCACTCTATCTCTTCCTTAGTGCACCAAAGATATTTGTGTCCTACCATGTCCACATATTTTGTGTCCACATATTTTACACTAACCAAATGCAACCTAGAGGACAAGGAAAACCTGATTATTGATCTGTGATTCTCTCACTTTTGTTCATTAATTTGCTCTCGTGCTTTATTACGGAGATCTAATGTCTCAGAATGGCCAGGATCAAGACAAAGGGCAGCTTCACAATCCTGGACAGTAGAAGCATAATCACCCATTGAATCATAAAATGCTGCTCGAAGATGCAAAAGTTGCAGATCTGGCTTGAAATTGATGGCCCTTGAAAGCTCCACTATTGCTTCATCTTCCTTGTGATCATCCATCAAAACTGATATACAGAGGTTGCATGTCAGTAAAAGTTGTGGGAGCAGTTTACTAGCTGGTTTCAATGATTTAAGACTTAATCATGATCACATCCAACAAACATGAAGTTCAGTATGAGCACAGTACAATATTAAAACAATAAGGCTCTAACAAATTCGGTCATCAAATGAGAATAGGATCACACTGTTAGGGACTTGGGTATTATGGGGTGCCCAAAGTCCCACATCGGGTAGTATGGGATGCTTTCCACTTTCCTTAGATACTTAACACACACACAAAAGATTTGTTTGCTCTCACACTTCGTAAATAACTACCGCTGATAAGATAAACAAACCCAAAAATGAACATTCCCATTTGCCCTCTCCAAGAAAGACAAGTAGGTTAAGCCTCTCTCTGTATTATCTAGTTCGAGTTACTTCATTCCTCACGAACACAAAAAAATCAGAACTACAATAATATTCCTTCAACAATAACATTGTATAATGCTGATTTTCAAATCACAAGTGTGCAAGATCCTTTTTCATTTATCATAACCTTACACCATGATGTTTTGAGGAGATAACATAATTTCTAATACAAGCATATATGTGGAAGTCCAAACCATCATTAGTTGGGAAGAGGAAAGCTTTATAGTGATTTTGATACTCATTGATCTTATCAAAAGCAAATGTTTTCTCAAAGCTAAATCTTCCATGCATAAGTTTTTAAGTAGGCCTTAAGAGTTCTACAAAGCTAGTATAAGAAAAAAAAAATAGCAAAATTCAGGTTGGAAAACATTACGGAAGATTTCAGAATGCCTGAAATTAATTAAATCACCACACTACAAGTACAACTGACCAGGATCTGCTGTCTGCCGAAACTATGATTTGAACACAAAATGGCTTACAATCACAACCAAACTTTCCTCCACCCTTCCCACTTCCACAGGTTTAAACAGTAAACATGTAAGGAGAATGACACAGAATAATATAACAAGTTGATTGGACTTTACCTGCTGCCCTATATCTGTAAGGATAAGTCCGTAGAGGATCCAACTGTGTTGCCATGTTAAGATCATTCTTTGCCATATCACGATCACAATATTCTGAACGCTTCTCATAAGCCGATGAATTGTTTTGGGCCTTTGCAATTAGCTTTGTCATCTCGTCATATGCAGCTTCGTTCTGATTTTTAAGATGATATACACGTGCCAAACCCTGATGTGCTCGTGTATGCTTGATATCGAGAGCATGCAAGTAGCAGTTGGCAGCAAGGTCCAGCTTTTCACAATCTACGTAAACACTCCCTAAATTATTTAGTGCCTACAATGTAAAATAATGACACAAGTAAGTTCATCATTTTAGCACTCAAATAAAATAGAAAATGATCTATTTAATCTGAAAATGATATTACACTTACTTGTCCTTTACGAAGGACATCTGAAGGACATCTAAGAGCTTCCGCCAAGAGATCGATCACACACTTTGAAGACTCAGAATCAAGACTTGAGTCAGCTAATACATAAGCTTTGAGAAAGAAAGCTTCAAATGATCTTTGTATAGAAATGGACTCCTCAGCCTTGGCTAATGCCTCTTCACGACAACCGGTATCATACAATATCCATCCTTCATAGACAAGTCTTTCATGTGCAGAAGTGGAATGATTTCTAGCTAGGCGTAAACTACGCATGGCTGCCTTTTGAGAATTTAACCTGCATGATTGAGGAACATTAATAAGGAAATACCATGATTGAATAAGTTATGGGTTAAATAATGGATGACTGAAACTCAAATTAACTATCTTACATGGACAAGAAGCAAAATTTATTAAAACAAGGTCATATACAAGAAATCTAGTTATGAACAAGAAATATACAACCCAATCATCTGATAAGTCTCCCACCGAGATATCAGCATCCCATATCTCAGAAACGGGATATGATAACAACTATGCCATGAAGGCATGAATCACCTCTTCAAAATGTTTAAGCTCGAGTAGAGCATGAATGGCTTTTATATGGAAATTTAACCCCCTCATGCATGGGTTCTTTGGCTAGAACCAAGAATAATACACAGGTCATCTATCTTGTGCCGAAATTCAACTTGGCAGCAAGGATTGAACTCTAAATCGCTTGATTAAAAAGGCTGTGATAGCATGTTATGAACGACCTCTACCAAAACAAAAATGACACTTGTATCATACTAGAAGTATATTATCCGGATCAAGACCAAGAAAAATGTAAAATAAAGCAAGGAAAAGTTGCATTTGATAGCATTATTCATCCAATTATTATCTTCACTTGTCTGCTTCATCCTATTATCTATTTATCTTCATTGTTCATCCTTAAATGAGCTCTTAAAAATTATAAGGCAAGCTAAATGATAACATCAAATGATACATGAAAGAGACAACTAAAGCTGCCTTGCTTAATTTCCTTACCTATTATCTTGCCTAGTTTACAATGGACACATAACACAATTTCCTCTAATTTTGACATAGTACAAAGTCACCAGTCACAATAATTAAGCTAAGCAGCCAATAGCACCATGAGTTCCATGCATAAATATCCAGTTCAAACTTAGAATAATTCAAAATACAAATCTGCCCATACCTAGCCATGATTCATTGACACAAATAGCATAGAAGTATAAAACAAACATACAAAACAATTCCATGCAAAGAGATTTCATGCCAGTAGAGAATATGGAGTTAAATAAATTATATTTGAATCAGCACAAGAGCTCAAGCTCACCTTAACAGGAGGAGAGATTGCCGAAAACATAAAATACTTTTCCCAGGGTCATTTTCTAACATCTTATGTACAACAGCCAAAGAACCAATATCATCAACAGAAGACCATCTATCATACAACTGTATCCAGCAATCAGCTTGGCTCCACTGCTGAGCAACAGGGCGGAGGAGCTCTACCAAGTGGTCACCACGCATATTCCCATGGAACATCATATAGTTTGGATCCAATGTCAAGATTGCCCTGACATCTCTTAGAGCCCCTTCATAGTCCTTGACAGCAATCAAGAACCATGCTCTGAATTCAAGGCAGTCTGGAGAAACCTTGAATCCAATTATTTTATTGATTTCCGAAATGGCAGCTCCGATATTTTTCTCCTCCAGCAAACAAACAGCCCGGTATTTATATGGAAATGAAAGAGTTGGATCTAATTCAGTGGTAGCGACCAAGTCTGCCATTTTCTCCTTCCCAATGCAATACAAAGACCTTTCTTGATACATCCAGCCAACTGGTTTATAATCAGATATAAGCGAGTTTACCATCTTGTACGATGAATATGTGTGACCACACTTATACTTGGCCCTTGCAACACCAACTAATGAATAAATATGTCCTGCCTCAACGGCAGCCTCAAACCAACGCTGTGCATCCTTGTATTCTTTCCTCTCAAGCAATACAACACCTAATTGGTGATAAGCTAGCTGCTTCTGCCAACCTTTCACCGCGCACTCTCCTAGTCTTTCCAAGAGCATCACAGTCTTATCAGACTTCAACTCTCCCTCCATTGCAACCTGGCTTAAAAAATAATACAACAAAAATGACGCATGCCGAGCCATAGCCAATCTATCCCTACCCTCTGGACTACAAAACAATTTAACAACATTTGCACGCTGCATTGAACTGGGTAGCTCTCTCAAAAAAACCTGCAAACAAGCTGCCACAAGCAGATGCGCGGCCTCCTCTAGCGCATAGTCAATCAGCAACATGGCATCTTCCATGCCACACACCAGAGAAGCCAGATGAGCATCACACGCAGACTTCATCTCATCACAGCAAAACTTATTTGCAAATGAAAGCAACTCTAGAACAACATTAGGTGTAAACCCATTCAGCCTCCTAGTCCTACTAAAAAGCTCAGCAGCCACCATTGCCTCAACAGAAATCCCATTCATTGAGAAGTTTATCTTCTCCTTCCTAGAGTCGAGGAATTCGCCATGCAACATTGCCTCAAACGGCCTCGAAAGTGATGCCATACAGTGTCTCCTACACCTAATTTCACTATCACCAATGCAAAACCACAATTCAACATCATCGTTGGAAGTTGAACATTCCTCTAAAAGCTCTTTATCATCACTACCAATAACTTCTCTACCCGAACATGAACACCGATCTAACACTGATTCAGGATCATAGCCTGGAATTAAGCTTGACCTGGGGCATTCAAGGTTTCCTCCACAACAATCTATTGCCGACGATCCAACGAGCTCATCCTCCCTCCTCTCGTACCGAAGCCACGACGAGAGCACAACCTTGTCGTTCACCTCTACAGCGTGCCGCCGCGCCGACCGGAGGCTCTGCCGGAACAACTTGGGGTCCTGCAGCCCACGGAAAATAGCTGCCTCCTCCAAAAACGCCTCCGATTTCGCCAATTGGTCACAATTCTCGACTCTCCGATAAACCTCGGCAAGTGTTTTCACGAAATCGAGGGACTTCAGAGAAGGCTCGATGGAAGGTTCTAGAAGCTCAGAGGTAGGCAGGCCATGAGGAAGAAGGAGGAGGCTCTCCAAAACGACGTCGCATGCTGCTGCCTTTGTTGATGCTGCTGTTGTGGTTTGGAAGCTCCGACCCTGTTTGGTTTGGGTGTGGGCTTTGGCTTGATCGTGAAGGAGGTGCTGGTGATGAAGATTCACAACGCCGCCACCGTCTGCGGCGGCTCCGGCGGCGGAGGGAGAAGTATCAAGCACGTGGACCTGAGTGCCTTTACAAGCGTCGATGATCTTCAAGCTCCGAATCGAAGTGAAGATGTTGTTCTGCATCTTCTTTTTCCCCCCAATTTGACCAAATTTGGAAGCTTTAACTGTCAAGATTTCAGAAGGAAGAGCAAATATTTTAAAAAAAATAATTAAAATAATCGAGGATTTAAATTAGAGAATCCTAAGATGGATTCTGATTCTGAGAGAGGAAGAAAGAGAGAATAAAATTGAGTTTGGAAAGATTAGATGAATGCAAATGAGGGGGAAAAAGGAAAATTGTGTTTTTTGGTGGGGGAGGGGTTTAGATCACCTTCTTTTGTGTGTAATATACTAGCAGTATACTAGCAGAGCAGCCACATAGGTTATTGTTTAGATTTAGAAAGGGTAAGATTAATTTAAAAAAAAATCTGAATTGTATTAAATAATATCAAATTATCAAGTAAAAATGGTATATATAACTTAAAATATGATGTTTAGCAAAAGAATATGATTATAAAAAGCGACAAAAAAATATAAATATAATATGAAAAATATAAACATAATATAAAAAATATATCAGACAATTTTAAAATATTATACAATTAATTAAAATAGATTACATATTTTATCTATATACTCATCAAAATGACAATTTAAAGATTTGTCAAAAGTAAAATCTAACTGAAACCTAATAATTTTAGGGTTATGATCTTTAACTTTATTTGAGTCATTTAAAACGTTGATATTATGATAATTGAACGAATAAGATAAATTTAAAGAACTATTACAAATATAATTTACTATGAATTCTGTAGTTTATTTCACCAATTTAAATAAGATATTTTGTGTTTTTTTTTTCTTTCACTATCTAATTGTACATTCTTGAATTATGACAAAAATTCTGCATATGTTCAAATCCAAAATACAAAAATAAAGTAAAGTTAGGCTAAAATTGAAGAAACTAAATGCTTCTTCTTTTTCAATATAAAATCAAAAGAAAAATTTTTAAAAGATTGATATCCAAGTATTCGATTTGTGAACAGAAAATGGTAAATCATTACAGAAGATAGTGCTTAAACTTGAGATAGCATTATCTAGAGAATCAAAATACATATGCACACCATAACTTTTTTCTAAAGGAATGTGCAGAATTTCACCATCTAAGTTGAATAACTACAATAACAGTTCATAAATGGGAGAACAACAGTAACAGCATAAATAGTACAAAAATCACACACACAGACCACGTGATCATAAATAGCAGCACCATCTTCCAAAAAATTGACAAATGAGATATCATCATAAATACTATTAACAATATGTAGCAATGTGTTTAACTCATATTCAACAATTCTTGTAGTTCTTGTTGATAAATTTAGAAATAATTCGAACCGAAACAGTATAATCATAAGGAGGCTGCAAGAAAATATGAAAATGAGAAAAATAAAAAGAGTAAGGGGCATGAGAATGAAATTTTAGGAGCAAAGATTCACAATATATAGAAATAAAAATCAATAAGATAAATGAAATACATTACTTGTGAGAAAGCAGCATGTTCTTTCAAGAAATTAGAGTATTTTTTCTTGAGTATTTATTCAACCTCACGATCATTGAATATAAAAAGATTATGTTCATTTCAATGTAAAACAATAATTTTGATATGATAACTAACACCAACCAATGAGAGAATTATATTAAAACCACATTAAAAAATATTAAGCAAAAGGAGTAAAAAAATATTTCAAGCTTTTAAATACAAAAACATATTTTGGGATTGCATCTATACACTCAACTCTACACGTATTACAATAAAATACATTGTTCACAACATTAATTGATGCACCACAAAAATATCGTAAGAACCACCACTTTTGATATTTCACCACATATATTATGTTCCCAAAAAAAAAGTAATTTGTCTTCTGATAGCAAGTATAAAATTAATTTATATATATTTAAAAAAAATAATAAAAAAAAGTTTTTTTAGAAATTATAGATAATATTAACTCGTACATATTTTGATGTATAAAGATATAAGTTGGCTAAAACAAGGTGCGTAAGCATTCACTCAATATTTTTTGACTATATAGAAGGATCAGTGATGATCAGATTTTTTGATGGTAAAGAATTCACAATAAATTCTCGTTGCAAGTATAGTTTCTAAACCAACAATAATTCTTTCATACAAAAATTTGTTTGTCACTAAAGCAAACCCAATAAAAATAATAACCGAAGTATTTAAACCTCGGGTCGTCTCTCAAGGAATTGCAGGGAGGTGTAGTTATTATTGATTATGGAAAAAGTATGTTTTTGGGTTTTTGAAAGGTTGAACAAGGAATGTAAATGACAAGAAAATAAACTAATGATTAAGAAAACTCTTGGCAAGGTATGAGAACTGGACGTCCTATCCTAGTTATCCTTATCAATTGTGATGAGAATTGTTCATTGCTCCCACTTTGTCAACCTCTAACTATGAAGGAAAGTCAAGTGGACCAATCAATTTGATTCCTCAAGTCCTAGTCAACTCCTAAGGAAAGACTAGCTTTAGAGGGATCCAAATCAACTAGCAAACATAACAATTACCAATCAACAAAGGAGTTTGATAACTCAAGAGTCTCCAATTACTCAACCAAAGCCAAAAGGAGAGAAATCTAAATTAAATTGAAAGCATCAATAACATAAATTGAAGAAAGCAAATGATGACAAGTCATCTTATGCTAGTTTTACAAGCATTTTCCATTTGTTTCATTAGGTTTTATGCACCTTCTTGCACAATGAATAAGTGATTGGAGTGGAATTTCATGATTATTTGGAATCAATCAAACATCATTTATTTTACACAGAATCATTAGGTTTATGCTAGAATTAATTGATTTTATGAATGGTGCAAGGACCTTGTGATTTTGGTGAGACTTTGATTTCTTGTTTGATTGCTTGTAGGTGAAGAAATGAAGGAAAAAGGGAAGCAATCAGGGAAGCGTTACGTTCAAATAGAGAACGCCACGCTTAGGAACACAAACAGCTAGCGTTCACTTTGGAAGTGAGCGCCACGTTCACTTTCTTAACTTTTTCGTGAATTTCAGCTTGGAGCAAAGGACTTGTGCTGTTCGTACAGCGTAGGTGGCGCTCAAAATGGTAACGCAGCGCTCACTAAGTGAATGCTAGTGAGGAAATAAGCGCACCAAATGGTGCTGCTCAAAGAAGCAAACGTAGCGCTCAAATAGAGAGCGCCAGTGAGGAGAGCGCTGGGCAAGGAATTGAACGTACCAAGGAGGCCAGGCATTAGGCAGCGCTCATTGTTCCAACGTAGCGTTCACTGAGGCAACGCTAGTGAGGAGAGGCGCGCACCAAAGCGCACGTGAAGGGGCATGCCTAGGCTAATGAACGTAGCTCTCATGAAGTGCACGGAGCGCTCTACTGGAAGGAGAACCAAGCCACCCCTGACCCACTTATTCAAGGCCAAATCCAAATCAAAAAGCCCACTCCAAGTTTTGATGACTGAAAATAGAAAGTGTATAAATAGGAGCAATTTTGATTTGAGAAGGACCTTTTTTACTTCACACTTCTCTTTTACTTTTCTTTTTCTCTTGAAATTTTCCTTTTAGAATTTTAGAGTTTGAGATCAGATCTGGGTTTCCTTTTCTTCTGAGTTTCATTTTCTTTCTTCTTCAATTTTATCTTTTCTGTCTTGATAAGAAAGCAATTGAGCTCTAGGCTTTCTTTATGTTTTTGTTACTTCATTGAATTTGTCAATTTCTCTTTAGGATTTCAGAATTAATCTAAGTTTCCTTGGTGTTTTGAATTCATCTGCAATTTGCCATTTCTGTTTTGCTATTGAGACCCTGATCTGAATCTCTTAATCTTATACTTCTCTGATCTACTGCAATTTACATTTAGTAGTTCAATTTGAATCCCAATACCCAAATCCCTTTTATTCTTCATGCAATTTAAGTTTCCTAGCAATTTAGATTCAACAATTTAAATTTCTTGCACTTTAAGTTTTAGTCATTTACCTTTCTTGCAATTTAAGTTTCAGCTTGTTTACTTTTTGGCACTTTAAGTTTTTGCAATTTACTTCTTCTACACTTTAAGATTCAGCCAATTTTCATTTTGCACTTTAGTTTACTTGCAATTTTACTTCTGTTAATCAAGTTTCCCTCAAATTATCAAATATTCGCTTAACTAAATTCATCACCTAAGTAAAGTTGCTCAATCCATCAATCCCTGTGGGATCGACCTCACTCTTGTGAGTTATTACTACTTGATGCGACCCGGTACACTTGCCGGTGAGTTTGTGTGGAATCGTCTTTCCCTCATCAAGTTTTTGGCGCCGTTGCTGGGATTGATAATGATTGACAATGATTAAGTAGGGTGATAATCTAGATTAAGCAATTTTCTTTTGCTTTTCTTTTAAGCATATTAACTGTTTGACACGTTGTGTCAACTAACCCTCTAACTACATTCTAGCATTAGAATGTCCAGTTTCCATTTGGATTGTTTGTGATTGTGCAAGTCATGGAGGATGAGGAAGAAGTAACCAACAATGCTCAACCTGTAAGGAGGGTGTTGGCCTCTTATACCATTCCTAATCCAAGGAACTGTGGGAGCAGCATACTCACCCCCAATGTTCATGCAAACAACTTTGAGTTGAAGCCTCAACTTATTACTCTGGTGCAGAACAATTGTTCCTATGGAGGTGGTCCACTCGATGACCCAAACCAACATTTATCTGTCTTCCTCAGGATTTGTGGAACAGTCAAAACAGATGGTGTACATCCGGATATCTACAAGCTACTGCTGTTTCCATTCTCCTTGAAGGATAAAGCATCTCAATGGCTAGAGACATTCCCCAAGGAGAGCATCAACAACTGGGAAGATCTAGTAAGCAAATTCCTAGCCAAGTTTTATCCACCCCAAAGAATCATCAGACTGAAGACAGGGGTACAAACATTCACTCAAATAGATGGAGAGTCATTGTATGATGCCTGGGAGAGATACAAGGCCTTAATCAGAAAATGCCCACCAGAGATGTTCAGTGAATGGGATAGACTCCAAAACTTCTATGAAGGATTGACACTGAGAGCTCAAGAGGCCCTTGACTATTCAGCAGGAGGCTCAGTACAACTCATGAAGACAGCTGAAGAAGCCCAACATCTCATAGACACTGTGACCAACAATAAATATTTTTTTGTTCATCAAAGGCAACGCCCACCAGCTCTCAAGAGATGTGTCTTGGAGCTTGAAGGTGTTGATACTATCTTGGCACAAAACAAAGAATAACTTTTCCACATCCACATTCTACCTACAAAATACCCCCCGCAAATAGTTCAAACAACTTCCAGCAATAACCATCTCATCTCACACAACCACCACCAACTCTAGACTTTCAAAGAATCTCTAGTCTAGAGATAATGATGGAGAAACTCATGAAAAATCAAGAGATGGCAAGACAAGATCAGGAAGCTGCGAGGAAAAATTAAGCCTTGGCATTCAAAAACCAAGAGGCCTGATGAGCGGATAATTTGTACGCTTTTTGGCATTGTTTTTAGTATGTTTTTGGTAGTTTTAGTTGAGTTTTTATTATATTTTTATTAGTTTTTAGTTAAAATTCACTTTTCTGGACTTTACTATGAGTTTGTGTGTTTTTCTGTGATTTCAGGTATTTTCTGGCTGAAATTGAGGGATCTGAGCAAAAATCTGATCCAGAGACTCAAAAGGACTGCAGATGCTGTTGGATTCTGACCTCCCTGCACTCGAAGTGGATTTTCTGGAGCTACAGAAGCCCAATTGGCGCGCTCTCAACGTCGTTGGAAAGTAGACATCCTGGGCTTTCCAGCAATATATGATAGTCTATACTTTGCCCAAGATTTGATGGCCCAAACCGGCGTTCAAAGTCACCCTCAGAATTTCCAGCGTTAAACGCCCAAACTGGCACAAGAATGGGAGTTAAACGCCCAAACTGGCACCAAAACGGGAGTTAAACGCCAAGAAGAGTCTCTACACGAAAAATGCTTCATTGCTTAGCCCAAGCACACACCAAGTGGGCCCGGAAGTGAATTTTTATGTCATTTACTCATCTCTGTACACCCTAGGTTACTAGTTTTCTATATATAGGACCTTTTACTATTGTATTTTCATCTTGGTTCTTCTGGTTCCCTCTCTGGGGCCGAAACCAATGATCACTTTTGTTCTTATGTATTTTCAACGGTGGAGTTTCTACACACCATAGATTAAGGTGTGGAGCTCTGCTGTACCTCGAGTATTAATGCAATTACTATTGTTCTTCTATTCAATTCCGCTTGTTCTTTGTCCAAGATATCACTTGTTCTTCAACTTGATGAAGGTGATGATTGACGCCCATCATCATTCTCACCCATGAACAAAGTGACTGACAACCACTCTTGTTCTACAAGCATTCGAGGCTTAGTGAATATCTCTTGGATTCTTTAATCGGAATCTTCGTGGTATAGGCAGGACCCGATGGCTGCATTCAAGAGAATCCGGAAGGTCTAACCTTGTCTGTGGTATTCTGAGTAGGATTCAATGATTGAATGACTGTGATGTGCTTCAAACTCTAACCTGCTGGGCGTTAGTGACAGACGCAAAAGAGGGATTCTATTCCAGTAGGAGCGGGAACCGAACCGGTGATTGGCCGTACTGTGACAGAGTGCGTGAGCATTAGCTTTCACTGCGAGGATGGGAGGTAGCTGCTGACAACAGTGAAACCCTACACGAGCTTGCCATGGAAAGGAGTAAGAAGGATTGGATGAAGGCAGTAGGAAAGCAGAGAGACGGAAGGGAAGGCATCTTCATACGCTTGTCTGAAGCTCTTACACCAATGATATACATAAGTATCTCTATCTTTATCTTTATGCTTTATTCGTTTATCACTATACCCATTTGAGTCTGCCTGACTGAGATTTACAAGGTGACCATAGCTTGCTTCATACCAACAGTCTCCGTGGGATCGACCCTTACTCACGTAAGGTATTACTTGGACGACCCAGTGCACTTGCTGGTTAGTTGTGCGATGTTGTAGTGATCACAATTTCGCGCATCAAGTTTTTGGCGCCGTTGCCGGGGATTGTTCGAGTATGGACAACTGACGGTTCATCTTGTTGCTTAGATTAGGTATTTTTCTTCAGAGTTCTTAAGAATGAATTCTAGTGTTTCAATGGTGATGTTCTTAGCATCACCAAAGCTGATTGATTCTCATCAATTTAGCTCTTGAATGCGATGTCCTGCTGAAGCTTGGCCGGCCATGTCTAATTCCTTTAGACTAAAGCTTTAGACTAACATTGCATGATTCCTGGAATTCTCATTAAGAATTTTGATACCTTTATTTTCCTTTTCACTTAATTTTCGAAAAAACCCAAAAAAATTACAAAATCATAAAATCCAAAAATATTTTTTGTTTGAGTCTAGAGTCTCATCTTGAGTTTGGTGTCAATTGCATGTTTCTGTTTTTCTTGCATTTTTCGAATTTATGCATGTGTCTTAATTAATCTTCAAGTTGTTCTTGATGATTTTCTTGTTTTGATCTTTGAATTCTAGTGACTTGAGTGTTTTGTTGTTTCTCATATGCATTCTCATTTTGTTAGTGTCAGTAGTATACAAACTGCTAAGTTTGGTGTCTTGCATGCATTGTTATTTGATTTTATTTGCATTTTGATTATTCCTCATTATTAAAAATCCAAAAATATTTTTAATTTGTGTCTTTTCAAGTCAATAACACAGAGAATTGAAGATTTAGAACATACAGCAGAGGAATTGCATAGAAAAAGCTGGGCGTTCAAAACGCCCAGTGAAGAAGGACAGACTGGCGTTTAAACGCCAGCCAGGGTACCTGGTTGGGCGTTTAACGCCCAAAAGGGTAGTAGTTTGGGCGTTAAACGCCAGAATGTGCACCATTCTGGGCGTTTAACGCCAGGATGGCACAAGGGGGAAGATTTTGTTTTCAAATCAATTTTTTTTTCAAGTTTTCAAAGTTTTTCAAAATCAAATCTTTTTCAAATCATATCCTTTCAATCAAAGGCTTTCAAAATCAATTTCTTTCCTTTTTCAAAGATACTTACTAACAATTAATGATTTGATTGAACATTTTTTGCCTTTTCTGTTGAGGAAGGTTTTATGTTTGAATCATATCTTTTCTTGTTAGGCAAGTCATAAATTTTTAAAATCATATCTTTTCAAATTGTTTTCAAATCATATCTTTTAAAATTGTTTTCAAATCATATCTTCTCAATCACATCTTTTTAAAACCAATCATATCTTCTTAACCACATCTTTTTCAAAATAGTTTTCAATCAAATCTTTTTGATTTCTAATTTAAAAATCTTTTTCAAAAAATCACTTGATTTCTTTTCCACTCTTATTTTCGAAAATCAATTAAGTGTTTTTCAAAATGTTTTCAAAATCTTTTACTTAAATTTTCGAAAATTACTTCCCTTCTTCTCACATCCTTCTATTTATGGACTAACACTATTCCTTAATGCAAAATTCGAACTCCATCTTCTTTGATAAGTTCGAATTTTCTACCTCTGTCTTCCATTTTTCTTCCTCTGACACCTCAAGGAATCTCTATACTGTGACATAGAGGATTCCATATTTTCTTGTTCTCTTCGCTTTCATATGAGCAGGAACAAAGACAAAGGCATTCTTGTTGAAGCTGACTCTGAACCTGAAAGGACCTTGAAGCGAAAGCTAAGAGAAGCTAAGGCACAAACCTTTATCGAGGACCTGACCGAATTCTTCAAAGAAGAAGAAGACATGGCAGCCGAAAACAACAACAATGCCAACAATGCAAGGAAGGTGCTGGGTGACTTTACTGCACCTACTCTCGATTTCTATGGGAGAAGCATCTCTATCCCTGCCATTGGAGCAAACAACTTTGAGCTTAAGCCTCAATTAGTTTCTCTAATGCAACAGAATTGCAAGTTCCATGGACTTCCAATGGAAGATCCTCATCAGTTTTTAGCTGAGTTCTTGCAAATCTAATGGGGTTGACCCTGAGGTCTACAGACTGATGCTATTCCCTTTTGCTGTAAGAGACAGAGCTAGAATATGGTTGGACTCTCAACCTAAAGAAAGCCTGGACTCTTGGGAAAAGCTAGTCAATGCCTTCTTGACAAAGTTCTTTCCACCTCAAAAATTGAGTAAGCTTAGAGTGGAAGTCCAAACCTTCAGACAGAAGGATGGAGAATCCCTCTATGAAGCTTGGGAAAGATACAAACAATTAATCAGAAAATGTCCATCTGACATGCTTTCTGAATGGAGCATCATAGGTATTTTCTATGATGGTCTCTCTGAACTATCCAAGATGTCTTTGGATAGCTCTGCTGGAGGATCTCTTCATTTGAAGAAGACGCCTACAGAAGCTCAAGAGCTAATTGAAATGGTTGCAAATAACCAATTCATGTACACTTCTGAAAGGAATCCTGTGAACAATGGGACAAATCAGAAGAAAGGAGTTCTTGAGATTGATGCTCTGAATGCCATATTGGCTCAGAACAAGATATTGACTCAACAAGTCAATTTGATTTCTCAAAGTCTGTCTGGAATGCAAAATGCACCTGGCAGTACTAAGGAAGCTTCATCTGAAGAAGAAGCTTATGATCCTGAGAACCCTTCCATGGAAGAGGTGAATTACCTAGGAGAACCCTATGGAAACACCTATAATTCTTCATGGAGAAATCACCCAAATTTCTCAAGGAAGAATCAAGAGAGACCTCAACAAGGTTTCAATAACAATAATGGTGGAAGAAATAGGCTTGGCAATAACAAGCCTTTTCCATCATCTTCTCAGCAACAGACAGAGAGTTCTAAGCAGAATACCTCTGATTTAGCAACCATAGTCTCTGATCTAATCAAAACCACTCAAAGTTTCATGACTGAAACAAGGTCCTCCATTAGGAATTTGGAGGCACAAGTGGGACAGCTGAGTAAGAAAATTACTGAACTCCCTCCTAGTACTCTTCCAAGCAATACAGAAGAAAATCCAAAAGGAGAGTGCAAAGCCATAACCATGGCCGAATCTAGAGAGGGAAGAGAGGAAGTGGACGCCACTGAGGAAGGCCTCAATGGGCGTGCACTGACCTCCAATGCGTTCCCCAATGAGGAACCATGGGAATCTGAGGCTCAAAATGAGATCATAGAGATTCCATTGGACTTACTTCTGCCTTTCATGAGCTCTGATGAGTATTCTTCCTCTGAAGAGGATGAGTATGTCACTGAAGAGCAAGTTGCTAAATACCTTGGAGAAATCATGAAGCTAAATGACAAGTTATTTGGAAATGAGACTTGGGAAGATGAACCCCCCTTGCTCACCAAAGAACTGGATGACTTGTCTAGGCAGAAACTGCCTCAAAAGAGGCAGGATCCTGGGAAGTTTTCTATACCTTGTACCATAGGCACCATGACCTTCAAGAAGGCCTTGTGTGACTTAGGGTCAAGTGTAAACCTCATGCCCCTCTCTGTAATGGAGAAATTAGGGATCTTTGAGGTGCAAGCTGCAAAAATCTCACTAGAGATGGCAGACAACTCAAGAAAACAAGCCTATGGACTTGTAGAGGATGTTCTGGTAATAGTTGAAGACCATTACATCCCTACTGATTTCGTAGTCCTAGAGACTGGGGAGTGCATGGATGAATCCATCATCCTTGGCAGACCCTTCCTAGCCACAGCAAAGGCTGTGGTTGATGTTGATAGAGGTGAACTAATCATTCAAGTGAATGAAGAATCCTTGGTGTTTAAGGCTCAAGGATATCCCTCTGTCACCATGGAGAAGAAGCATGAAGAGCTTCTCTCAAATCAGAGACAAACAGAGCCCCCACAGTCAAACTCTAAGTTTGGTGTTGGGAGGCCACAACCAAACTCTAAGTTTGGTGTTGAACCCCCACATTCAAACTCTAAGTTTGGTGTTGGGAGGTTCCCACATTGCTCTGATCATTTGTAAGGCTCAATGAGAGCCATCTGTCAAGCTAATGACATTAAAGAAGCGCTTGTTGGGAGGCAACCCAATGTTTTATAGTTAACTATTTTCTTTTGTTATTTTATCTTTTTTGTAGGTTGATGATCATAAGAAGTCACAAAAACAATGAAAAAAGCAAAAACAGAATGAAAAATAGGAAGAAAAACAGCACACCCTGGAGGAGAAGAAGCTGGCGTTCAAATGCCAGTAATGCTAGCTGTTGGGCGTTTAACGCCCAGTCTGGCACCATTCTGGGCGTTTAACGCCAGAAAGGGGCACCAGACTGGCATTAAACGCCAGTAAAGGGCAACAACCTGGCGTTAAACGCCAGGAATGGGCACCAGCCCGGCGTTTAACGCCAGAAATGGCTCAAAACGTGGATTTTGATGCCATTTGGTGCAGGGATGACTTTTCCTTGACACCTAAGGATCTGTGGACCCCACAGGATCCCCACAAACCCCTCACCTATCAAATCCCATCTCTCTCTTCACCACTCACCCCACTTACCTCACCATCCGAATTCAAACCACTATTTCTTCCCCTTTTGGCCTAACCACAAGGCCATCTCCCTCTCCTCCATTTCTTCTTCTTCTACTCTCTTCTTTCTTCTTTTGCTCGAGGACGAGCAAACCTTTTAAGTTTGGTGTGGTAAAAGCATTGCTTTTTGTTTTTCCATAACCATTTATGGCATCCAAAGCCGGTTCAACTGAGAAGGCATAACCTCAAGCCCATCACTAAGAAGAAGATGGAGCAAACAAGAGACCCCTCTCATCAAGAAATCCCTGAGATACCTCAAGGGATGCACTTTCCTCCACAAGACTACTGGGAGCAAATTAACACCTCCCTAGGAAAATTAAGTTCCAACATGGGACAACTAAGGGTGGAGCACCAAGAACATGCCATCCTCCTCCATGAAATTGGAGAAGATCAAAGGATCATGAGAGAGGAGCAACAAAGACAAGGAAGAGGCATTGAGGAGCTCAAGCGCTCCATAGGATCTTCAAGAGAAAGAAAGAGCCGCCATCACTAAGGTGGACCCGTTCTTTAATCTCCTTGTTCTTTATTTTTCTGTTTTTCGAAATTTTTAGTGCTTTATGTTTATCCATGTTTGTGTCTTATGATCATTAGTGTCTTAGTGTCTATGCCTTAAAGCTATGAATATGAATCCATCACCTTTCTTAAATAAAAACTATTTTTATCACAAAAGAACAAGAAGTACAGGATTTCAAATTCATCTTTAAAACTAGCTTAATTAGTTTGATGTGGTGACAATACTTTTTGTTTTCTGAATGTATGCTTGAACAGTGCATATGTCTTTTGAATTTGTGGTTCATGAATGTTAAAATTGTTGGCTCTTGAAAGAATGATGAAAAAGGAGACATGTTACTGAGGATCTGAAAAATCATAAAAATGATTCTTGAAGCAAGAAAAAGCAGTGAATACAAAAAAAAAGAAGGAGAAAAACGGAAAAAAAAGGGAGAAAGAGAAAAAGAAAGAAAGAAATAAAGTTGTGATCCAAGGCAATAAGAGTGTGCTTAAGAACCCTGGACACCTCTAATTGGGGACTTTAGCAAAGCTGAGTCACAATCTAAAAAGGTTCACCCAATTATGTGTCTGTGGCATGTATATATCCGGTGGTAATACTGGAAGACAGAGTGCTTTGGGCCACGGCCAAGACTCAATAAGTAGCTGTATTCAAGAATCATCACACTTAACTAGGAGAATCAATAACACTATCTGGATTCTGAGTTCCTAAAGAAGCCAATCATTCTGAACCTCAGAGGATAAAGTGAGATGCCAAAACTGTTCGGAGGCAAAAAGCTACTAGTCCCGCTCATCTAATTTGGAGCTTAGTTTCATTGATAATTTGGAGTCTATAGTATATTCTCTTCTTTTTATCTTATTTGATTTTCAGTTGCTTGAGGACAAGCAACAATTTAAGTTTGGTGTTGTGATGAGCGGATAATTTGTACGCTTTTTGGCATTGTTTTTAGTATGTTTTTGGTAGTTTTAGTTGAGTTTTTATTATATTTTTATTAGTTTTTAGTTAAAATTCACTTTTCTGGACTTTACTATGAGTTTGTGTGTTTTTCTGTGATTTCAGGTATTTTCTGGCTGAAATTGAGGGATCTGAGCAAAAATCTGATCCAGAGACTCAAAAGGACTGCAGATGCTGTTGGATTCTGACCTCCCTGCACTCGAAGTGGATTTTCTGGAGCTACAGAAGCCCAATTGGCGCGCTCTCAACGGCGTTGGAAAGTAGACATCCTGGGATTTCCAGCAATATATGATAGTCTATACTTTGCCCAAGATTTGATGGCCCAAACCGGCGTTCAAAGTCACCCTCAGAATTTCCAGCGTTAAACGCCCAAACTGGCACAAGAATGGGAGTTAAACGCCCAAACTGGCACCAAAACGGGAGTTAAACGCCAAGAAGAGTCTCTACACGAAAAATGCTTCATTGCTCAGCCCAAGCACACACCAAGTGGGCCCGGAAGTGGATTTTTATGTCATTTACTCATCTCTGTACACCCTAGGTTACTAGTTTTCTATATATAGGACCTTTTACTATTGTATTTTCATCTTTGTTCTTCTGGTTCCCTCTCTGGGGCCGAAACCAATGATCACTTTTGTTCTTATGTATTTTCAACGGTGGAGTTTCTACACACCATAGATTAAGGTGTGGAGCTCTGCTGTACCTCGAGTATTAATGCAATTACTATTGTTCTTCTATTCAATTCCGCTTGTTCTTTGTCCAAGATATCACTTGTTCTTCAACTTGATGAAGGTGATGATTGACGCCCATCATCATTCTCACCCATGAACAAAGTGACTGACAACCACTCTTGTTCTACAAGCATTCGAGGCTTAGTGAATATCTCTTGGATTCTTTAATCGGAATCTTCGTGGTATAGGCAGGACCCGATGGCTGCATTCAAGAGAATCCGGAAGGTCTAACCTTGTCTGTGGTATTCTGAGTAGGATTCAATGATTGAATGACTGTGATGTGCTTCAAACTCTAACCTGCTGGGCGTTAGTGACAGACGCAAAAGAGGGATTCTATTCCAGTAGGAGCGGGAACCGAACCGGTGATTGGCCGTACTGTGACAGAGTGCGTGAGCATTAGCTTTCACTGCGAGGATGGGAGGTAGCTGCTGACAACAGTGAAACCCTACACGAGCTTGCCATGGAAAGGAGTAAGAAGGATTGGATGAAGGCAGTAGGAAAGCAGAGAGACGGAAGGGAAGGCATCTTCATACGCTTGTCTGAAGCTCTTACACCAATGATATACATAAGTATCTCTATCTTTATCTTTATGCTTTATTCGTTTATCACTATACCCATTTGAGTCTGCCTGACTGAGATTTACAAGGTGACCATAGCTTGCTTCATACCAACAGTCTCCGTGGGATCGACCCTTACTCACGTAAGGTATTACTTGGACGACCCAGTGCACTTGCTGGTTAGTTGTGCGGGATTGCAAAAGTGTGATTGCAATTTCGTGCACCAAGGCCTCAATCAAAAACCTTGAAAGACACATAGGGAAAATGGCTAAGAAAATTTCAGAAATAGGTGAGAAAAGAGCAAATGCCTTCCCTAGTGCCACTAAAGACAACCCAAGAGACAAAGGAAAAGCTACAAAGTGAGAGGAGTGCAAAATAATCATAGTGGAAAGTGAGAAGACTATAGAAAAGGGAGCCATCAATCAGGAAGAACACAACAGAGAAGTTCCACAAGAAGAGACAGAGGAGAGAAGGGAAGAAGGTCAGAAAACCAAGAATGCAAAAAGTTCAAAGGGAGACAAGAACATCCTTGAACCACAGCTACAAGAGAAGAAGGAAGGGGTGAAGCCATATGTCCCCAAACTTCCATATCCTCAAAGGTTCAAGAAAGAGAATGAGGATAAGCAATATTTAAAATTCCTGGACATATTCAAGACACTCAGCATCAATATTCCCTTCTTAGAAGCACTTGAACAGATGCCATTATATGCCAAGCTTCTCTTCGCGACGTCGCCTAAGTTCTCTTCGCAAATCTCTTTCGGCTTCCCGTTGATATTCAACCTCTTTTTCGAGTTGTTTCAGGCTATCCTGAAGTGCTTCCATGGCTCCCGTGCTTGGGGAGTTCTTGTCTTTGTTAGGTTGAGAAGTATCATCCAGTGTAACCTCCGCGTTCTTGTGTGGTGTTCGATTTTCCAAATCAGAGTTGTGATCGTTGTCCTGGTTGTCCGCCATGGTGATGGGATGACTTCCAGGTTCCCCGGCAACAGCGCCAATATTCCGAGGGTTACCTGAAACTGTAGGTCAATCTTCGGACGAGATCTTCTGTGTTGATCGGAGATGATGTGTCCGGCTGGTGCGTGGTGGCCGGAGCTGTCGTGTCCGACTTGTTGGACCGGCAATGCTACTGATCCTTCGTCACCAGAGGGTGGTTGTACCTGCAAGGGACTCCGATGCCTAAGTTAGCAAGGGTATTAAGCAGGTTTTTAGTAGAATCAGAGTATGAGTTATACCTGGGTGCTCCAGTGTATTTATAATGTGGTAGAGTGATCTTTCTGGAGATAAGATAGTTATCTTATCTTTATCTTTGGGTAGAGTTATCTTATCTTCAAGGGAACCGTCTCTCTATAGGCTTGGGCTACCTTTGGATTTGGGTTGTGTTCCTCTGTTTGGGCCCTTTTTTGGGCTTTCCTGGTGATTTGGCCGAACTCTTTGAGAAGAGGTCGGGTAGTTTTGTCCTGAAGAGGTCGGTTGACTTGTTGCCAAACAACCCGGGTCGGACAGCTCGACCCAGGGTATGAACAGTGCCCCTGCTCGAGTGTGGTCTTCCCCTTGAGGTCGAGTTCTTTGTTTTAGGACTTCAATCCTTCTTGGGTGTAGCCGAACTCGAGCATTTGTCGACTTCTTCTGTGTAGTGATTCCTCTGAATGCGGAACGTCTTTCTTTTCCTTTATCTTTTGAAAAAACGCGCGTCCCCTTGCTTTGGGAATGTTTGAGGGTTTTAATAACCTCATTAATTCCTTTAATGCTCTGTTTCTTTTGCCTCTTTCATTTTTGAACTTCACATAAAAAACGGTTTTCTCTTCTCTGTTTCTCACTTGCTGTAACTTCCCCTTTTCTTTCTACCTTTCTGTGTTGCCTAAGACTTGCATTTTCGCGTTTCTCCTTGCGACGCCGTTTAGTGGTTGTTGGTGCTTTCTTTGCTCGAAAGGCGACTCCGGATTCTGTCTTTCTGTCTTCAATTTCTTCGGAGCTTTCTCTTTTTTTTCAGGTTGGTTGTTGCTTTCGTCGTTCTTTGGTGCACGAAATTGTGATCAATACTTTTCAAAACATAAACAATCCTAGTAATGGCTCCAAAGACTTGGTGCTCAATACCATGGCATAAACACAACTTCGCACAACTAACCAGCAAGTGCACTGGGTCGTCCAAGTAATAAACCTTACGCGAGTAAGGGTCGATCCCACAGAGATTGGTGGTATGAAGCAAGCTATGGTCATCTTGTAGATCTCAGTCAGGCAGACTCAAATGGGTATAGTGATGAACGAATAAAGCATAAAGATAAAGATAGAGATACTTATGTATATCATTGGTGTAAGAGCTTCAGACAAGCGTATGAAGATGCCTTCCCTTCCGTCTCTCTGCTTTCCTACTGCCTTCATCCAATCCTTCTTACTCCTTTCCATGGCAAGCTCGTGTAGGGTTTCACTGTTGTCAGCAGCTACCTCCCATCCTCTCAGTGAAAATACGTCCCTGATGCTCTGTCACAGCATAGGCTAATCATCTGTCGGTTCTCGTTCAGGCCGGAATAGAATCCATTGATTCTTTTGCGTCTGTCACTAACGCCCTAGCCTGCTAGGAGTTTGAAGCACGTCACAGTCATTCAATCATTGAATCCTACTCAGAATACCACAGACAAGGTTAGACCTTCCAGATTCTCTTGAATGCCGCCATCAGTTCTTGCCTATACCACGAAGACTCTGATCTCACGGAATGGCTGGCTCGTTTGTCAGGCGAGCACTCGGTTGTCAGGCGATCAACCATGCATCGTGTTATCAGGAATCCAAGAGATATTCACTAAGCCTCAGATGCTTGTAGAACAAGAGTGGTTGTCAGTCACTTTATTCATGAGTGAGAATGGTGATGATCCGTGACGATCATCACCTTCATTAAGTTGAAGAACAAGTGATATCTTGGACAAAGAACAAGCGGAATTGAATAGAAGAACAATAGTAATTGCATTAATACTCGAGGTACAGCAGAGCTCCACACCTTAATCTATGGTGTGTAGAAACTCCACCGTTGAAAATACATAAGCATAAGGTCTAGGCATGGCCGAATGGCCAGCCTCCCAATGATCTAAGATAGCATAAAAATGAAGATAGCTACCCCCATATCTCAATACAATAGTAAAAGGTCCTACTTATAGAAAACTAGTAGCCTAAGGTGTACAGAGATGAGTAAATGACATAAAAATCCACTTCCGGGCCCACTTGGTGTGTGCTTGGGCTGAGCAATGAAGTATTTTCGTGTAGAGACTCTTCTTGGAGTTAAACGCCAGCTTTTATGCCAGTTTGGGCGTTTAACTCCCATTTGGGTGCCAGTTCCAGCGTTTAACGCTGGGATTTCTTGAGGTGACTTTGAACGCCGGTTTGGGCCATCAAATCTTGGGCAAAGTATGGACTATTATATATTGCTGGAAAGCCCAGGATGTCTACTTTCCAACGCCGTTGAGAGCGCGCCAATTGGGCTTCTGTAGCTCCAGAAAATCCACTTCGAGTGCAGGGAGGTCAGAATCCAACAGCATCTGCAGTCCTTTTCAGTCTCTGAATCAGATTTTTGCTCAGATCCCTCAATTTCAGCCAGAAAATACCTGAAATCACAGAAAAACACACAAACTCATAATAAAGTCCAGAAAAGTGAATTTTAACTAAAAACTAATAAAAATATACTAAAAACTAACTAGATCATACTAAAAACAATGCCAAAAAGTGTATAAATTATCCGCTCATCACAACACCAAACTTAAATTGTTGCTTGTCCCCAAGCAACTGAAGATCAAATAAGATAAAAAGAAGAGAATATGCAATGAACTCCAAAAACATCTATGAAGATCAGTATTAATTAGATGAGCGGGGCTTTTAGCTTTTTGCCTCTGAATAGTTTTGGCATCTCACTCTATCCTTTGGAATTCAGAATGATTGGCTTCTTTAGGAACTCAGAATCCAGATAGTGTTATTGATTCTCCTAGTTAAGTATGATGATTCTTGAACACAGCTACTTATTGAGTCTTGGCCGTGGCCCAAAGCACTCTGTCTTCCAGTATTACCACCGGATACATACATGCCACAGACACATAATTGGGTGAACCTTTTCAGATTGTGACTCAGCTTTGCTAAAGTCCCCAATTAGAGGTGTCCAGGGTTCTTAAGCACACTCTTATTGCCTTGGATCACAACTTTATTTCTTTCTTTTTCTTTCTTTTCTCTTTTTTTTTTTCGGTTTTTCTCTCTTTTTTATTTTTTTTTTGTATTCACTGCTTTTTCTTGCTTCAAGAATCATTTTTATGATTTTTCAGATCCTCAGTAACATGTCTCCTTTTTCATCATTCTTTCAAGAGCCAACATTCATGAACCACAAATTCAAAAGACATATGCACTGTTCAAGCATACATTCAGAGAACAAAAGTGTTGCCACCACATCAAAATAATTAAACTGCTATAAAATTCAGAATTCATGCAATTCTTTCCTTTTCAATTAAGCACGTTTTTTTTCAAGAAAGGTGATGGATTCATAGGACATTCATAACTTTAAGGCATAGACACTAAGACACTAATGATCACAAGACACAAACATGGATAAACATAAGCATAGAATTTGAAAAACAGAAGAATAAAGAGCAAGGAAATCAAAGAACGGGTCCACCTTAGTGATGGCGGCTCTTTCTTCCTCTTGAAGATCCTATGGAGTGCTTGAGCTCCTCAATGTCTCTTCCTTGCCTTTGTTGCTCCTCTCTCATGATTCTTTGATCTTCTCTAATTTCATGGAGGAGAATGGAGTGTTCTTGATGCTCCACCCTTAGTTGTCCCATGTTGGAACTCAATTCTCCTAGGGAGGTGTTTACTTGCTCCCAATAGTCTTGTGGAGGGAAGTACATCCCTTGAGGCATCTCAGGGATCTCTTGATGAGAGGGGTCTCTTGTGTGCTCCATCCTTTTCTTGGTGATGGGCTTGTCCTCATCAATGGGGGTATCTCCTTCTATGTCAACTCCAACTGAATAACTGGTGCACGAAATTGTGATCAATACTTTTCAAAACATAAACAATCCCTAGTAATGGCTCCAAAGACTTGGTGCTCAATACCATGGCATAAACACAACTTCGCACAACTAACCAGCAAGTGCACTGGGTCGTCCAAGTAATACCTTACGTGAGTAAGGGTCGATCCCACGGAGATTGTTGGTATGAAGCAAGCTATGGTCACCTTGTAAATCTCAGTCAGGCAGACTCAAATGGGTATAGATGATGAACGAAAATAACATAAAGATAAAGATAGAGATACTTATGTATATCATTGGTGTAAGAGCTTCAGACAAGCATATGAAGATGCCTTCCCTTCCGTCTCTCTGCTTTCCTACTGTCTTCATCCAATCCTTCTTACTCCTTTCCATGGCAAGCTCGTGTAGGGTTTCACCGTTGTCAATGGCTACCTCCCATCCTCGCAGTGAAAGCTAATGCACGCACTCTGTCACAGTACTGCCAATCACCGGTTTGGTTCCCTCCCCTACCGGAATAGAATCACTCTTTTGCGTCTGTCACTAACGCCCAGTAGGTTACAGGTTTGAAGCACGTCACAGTCATTCAATCATTGAATCCTACTCAGAATACCACAGACAAGGTTTAGACCTTCCGGATTCTCTTGAATGCCGCCATCAGGTCCTGCCTATACCACGAAGATTCCGATTAAAGAATCCAAGAGATATTCACTAAGCCTCAGATGCTTGTAGAACAAGAATGGTTGTCAGTCACCTTGTTCATGAGTGAGAATGGTGATGGACGTCAATCATCACCTTCATCATGTTGAAGAACAAGTGATATCTTGGACAAAGAACAAGCGGAATTGAATGGAAGAACAATAGTAATTGCATTAATACTCGAGGTACAGCAGAGCTCCACACCTTAATCTATGGTGTGTAGAAACTCCACCGTTGAAAATACATAAGAACAAAAGTGATCATTGGTTTCGGCCCCTAGAGAGGGAACCAGAAGAACCAAGATCTGATCTAAGAACTAGATGTCCAAAGATGAAAATACAATAGTAAAAGGTCCTATATATAGAAAACTAGTAACCTAGGGTGTACAGAGATGAGTAAATGACATAAAAACCCACTTCCGGGCCCACTTGGTGTGTGCTTGGGCTGAGCAATGAAGCATTTTTCGTGTAGAGACTCTTCTTGGCGTTTAACTCCCATTTTGGTGCCAGTTTGGGCGTTTAACTCCCATTTAGGTGCCAGTTCCGGCGTTTAACGCTGGGATTTCTGTAGGTGACTTTGAATGCCGGTTTGGGCCATCAAATCTTGGGCAAAGTATGGACTATCATATATTGCTGGAAAGCCCAGGATGTCTACTTTCCAACGCCGTTGAGAGCGCGCCAATTGGGCTTCTGTAGCTCCAGAAAATCTACTTCGAGTGCAGGGAGGTCAGAATCCAACAGCATCTGCAGTCCTTTTGAGTCTCTGGATCAGATTTTTGCTCAGGTCCCTCAATTTCAGCCAGAAAATACCTGAAATCACAGAAAAACACACAAACTCATAGTAAAGTCCAGAAAAGTGAATTTTAACTAAAAACTAATAAAAATATAATAAAAACTCAACTAAAACTACCAAAAACATACTAAAAACAATGCCAAAAAGCGTACAAATTATCCGCTCATCACAACACCAAACTTAAATTGTTGCTTGTCCCCAAGCAACTGAAAATCAAATAAGATAAAAAGAAGAGAATATACTATAGACTCCAAATTATCAATGAAACTAAGCTCCAAATTAGATGAGCAGGACTAGTAGCTTTTTGGCCTCCGAACAGTTTTGGCATCTCACTTTATCCTTTGAAATTCAGAATGATTGGCTTCTTTAGGAACTCAGAATCCAGATAGTGTTATTGATTCTCCTAGTTAAGTATGATGATTCTTGAACACAGCTACTTTATGAGTCTTGGCCGTGGCCCAAAGCACTCTGTCTTCCAGTATTACCACCGGATACATACATGCCACAGACACATAATTGGGTGAACCTTTTCAGATTGTGACTCAGCTTTGCTAAAGTCCCCAATTAGAGGTGTCCAGGGTTCTTAAGCACACTCTTTTTGCCTTGGATCACAACTTTATTTCTTTCTTTTTCTTTTTTTCTTTCTCCCTTTTTTTTTTCGTTTTTCTGCTTCTCCTTTTTTTTTTTGTATTCACTGCTTTTTCTTGCTTCAAGAATCATTTTTATGATTTTTCAGATCCTCAGTAACATGTCTCCTTTTTCATCATTCTTTCAAGAGCCAACAATTTTAACATTCATGAACCACAAATTCAAAAGACATATGCACTGTTCAAGCATACATTCAGAAAACAAAAAGTATTGCCACCACATCAAACTAATTAAGCTAGTTTTAAAGATGAATTTGAAATCCTGTACTTCTTGTTCTTTTGTAATAAAAACAGTTTTCATTTAAGAAAGGTGATGGATTCATATTCATAGCTTTAAGGCATAGACACTAAGACACTAATGATCATAAGACACAAACATGGATGAACATAAAGCACTAAAATTCGAAAAACAGAAGAATAAAGAACAAGGAGATTAAAGAACGGGTCCACCTTAGTGATGGCGGCTCTTTCTTCTTCTTAAAGATCCTATGGAGTGCTTGAGCTCCTCAATGTCTCTTCCTTGTCTTTGTTGCTCCTTTCTCATGATCCTTTGATCTTCTCCAATTTCATGGAGGAGGATGGCATGTTCTTGGTGCTCCACCCTTAGTTGTCCCATATTGGAACTCAACTCTCCTAGGGAGGTGTTACTTTGCTCCCAATAGTCTTGTGGAGGAAAGTGCATCCCTTGAGGTATCTCAGGGATCTCTTGATGAGAGGGGTCTCTTGTTTGCTCCATCCTTTTCTTAGTGATGGGCTTGAGGTCATGCCTTCTCAGTTGAACCGGCTTTGGATGCCATAAATGGTTATGGAAAAACAAAAAGCAATGCTTTTACCACACCAAACTTAAAAGGTTTGCTCGTCCTCGAGCAAAAGAAGAAAGAAGAGAGTAGAAGAAGAAGAAATGGAGGAGAGGGAGATGGCCTTGTGGTTAGGCCAAAAGGGGAAGAAGTAGTGGTTTGAATTCGGATGGTGTGGTAAGTGGGGTTTTATGGAGGTGAGTGGTGAAGAGAGAGATGGGATTTGATAGGTGAGGGGTTTGTGGGGATCCTGTGGGGTCCACAGATCCTGTGGTGTCAAGGAAAAGTCATCCCTGCACCAAATGTTGCTCAAAATCACGTTTTGAGCTATTTATGGCGTTAAACGCCGGGCTGGTGCCCATTCCTGGCGTTTAACGCCAGGTTGTTGCCCTTTTCTGGCGTTTAACGCCAGTCTGGTGCCCCTTTCTGGCGTTAAACGCCCAGAATGGTGCCAGACTGGGCGTTAAACGCCCAAATGCTAGCTTCACTGGCGTTTAAACGCCAGTGAATTCTTCCTCCAGGGTGTGCTGTTTTTCTTCCTGTTTTTCATTCTGTTTTTGCTTTTTCAATGGATTTTGTGACTTCTTATGATCATCAACCTACAAAAAACATAAAATAACAAAGAGAAATATATAAAATATAATCATTGGGTTGCCTCCCAACAAGCGCTTCTTTAATGTCAGTAGCTTGACAGAGGGCTCTCATGGAGCCTCACAGATACTCAGAGCAATGTTGGAACCTTCCAACACCAAACTTAGAGTTTGAATGTGGGGGTTCAACACCAAACTTAGAGTTTGGTTGTGGCCTCCCAACACCAAACTTAAAGTTTGACCGTGGGGGCTCTGTTTGTCTCTGATTTGAGAGAAGCTCTTCATGCTTCCTCTCCATGGTGACAGAGGGATATCCTTGAGCCTTAAACACAAAGGATTCTTTATTCACTTGAATGATTAGTTCACCTCTATCAACATCAATCACAGCCTTTGCTGTGGCTAGGAAGGGTCTGCCAAGGATGATGGATTCATCCATACACTTCCCAGTCTCTAGGACTATGAAATCAGTAGGGATGTAATGGTCCTCAATCTTAACCAAAACATTCTCTACAAGTCCATAAGCTTGTTTTCTTGAGTTGTCTGCCATCTCTAGTGAGATTTTTGCAGCTTGTACCTCAAAGATCCCTAGCTTCTCCATTACAGAGAGAGGCATGAGGTTTACACTTGACCCTAAGTCACACAGGGCCTTCTTGAAGGTCATGGTGCCTATGGTACAAGGTATGGAGAACTTCCCAGGATCTTGTCTCTTTTGAGGTAATTTTTGCCTAGACAAGTCATCCAGTTCTTTGGTGAGCAAGGGAGGTTCATCTTCCCAAGTCTCATTTTCGAATAACTTGTCATTTAGCTTCATGATTGCTCCAAGGTATTTAGCAACTTGCTCTTCAGTGACATACTCATCCTCTTCAGAGGAAGAATACTCATCAGAGCTCATGAAAGGCAAAAGTAAGTCCAATGGAATCTCTATGGTCTCATTTTGAGCCTCAAATTCCCATGGTTCCTCATTGGGGAACACAGAGGAGGTTGGTGCACGCCCATTGAGGTCTTCCTCAGTGGCGTCCACCTCCTCTCTTTCCTCTCCATATTCGGCCATGGTTATGGCTTTGCACTCTCCTTTTGGATTTTCTTCTGTATTACTTGGGAGAGTACTAGGAGGGAGTTCAGTAATTTTCTTGCTCAGCTGTCCCACTTGTCCTTCCAAATTTCTGATGGAGGACCTTGTTTCATTCATGAACTTTGAGTGGTTTTGATTAGATCAGAGACCATTGTTGCTAAGTCAGAGGTATTCTGCTTAGAACTCTCTGTCTGTTGCTGAGAAGATGATGGAAAAGGCTTGTTATTGCCAAGCCTGTTTCTTCCACCATATTGTTATTGAAACCTTGTTGAGGTCTCTCTTGATTCTTCCATGAGAAATTTGGGTGATTTCTCCATGAAGAATTATAGGTGTTTCCATAGGGTTCTCCTAGGTAATTCACCTCTTCCATTGAAGGGTTTTCAGGATCATAAGCTTCTTCCTCAGATGAAGCTTCCTTAGTACTGCCAGGTGCATTTTGCATTCCAGACAGACTTTGAGAAATCGAATTGACTTGCTGAGTCAATATCTTGTTCTGAGCCAGTATGGCATTCAGAGTGTCAATCTCAAGAACTCCTCTCTTCTGACTAGTCCCATTATTCACAGGATTCCTTTCAGAAGTGTACATGAATTGGTTATTTGCAACCATTTCAATTAGCTCTTGAGCCTCTGTAGGCGTCTTCTTCAGATGAAGAGATCCTCCAGCAGAGCTATCCAAGGACATCTTAGATAGTTCAGAGAGACCATCATAGAAAATACCTATGATGCTCCATTCAGAAAGCATGTCAGAGGGACATTTTCTGATTAATTGTTTGTATCTTTCCCAAGCTTCATAGAGGGATTCTCCATCCTTCTGTTTGAAGGTTTGGACCTCCACTCTAAGCTTACTCCATCTTTGTGGTGGAAAGAACCTTGCCAAGAAGGCATTGACTAGCTTTTCCCAAGAGTCCAGGCTTTCTTTAGGTTGAGAGTCCAACCATATTCTAGCTCTGTCTCTTACAGCAAAAGGGAATAGCATCAGTCTATAGACCTCAGGGTCTACCCCATTAGTCTTGACTGTGTCACAGATTTGCAAGAACTCAGCTAAGAACTGATGAGGATCTTCCATTGGAAGTCCATGGAATTTGCAATTCTGTTGCATTAGAGAAACTAATTGAGGCTTAAGCTCAAAGTTGTTTGCTCCAATGGCAGGGATAGAGATGCTTCTCCCATAGAAGTCGGGAGTAGGTGCAGTAAAGTCACCCAGCACCTTCCTTGCATTGTTTGCATTGTTGTTGTTTTCGGCTGCCATGTCTTCTTCTTCTTTGAAGAATTCGGTCAGGTCCTCTACAGAGAGTTGTGCTTTGGCTTCTCTTAGCTTTCTCTTCAAGGTCCTTTCGGGTTCAGGGTCAGCTTCAACAAGAATGCCTTTGTCTTTGTTCCTGCTCATATGAAAGAGAAGAGAACAAGAAACCGTGGAATCCTCTATGTCACAGTATAGAGATTCCTTGAGGTGTCAGAGGAAAAAGAAAAATAGAAAGAAGAAGGAGAAGAAGAATTCGAACTTTAATTAGATAAGGTTCGAATTGTGCATTGAGAAGGAGTGGTACTCCATAAATAGAAGGATGTGAGAAGGAGGGGAGTAATTTTCAAAAATTAATTAGAAGATTTTGAAAACATTTTTGAAAAAACACTTAATTGATTTTCGAAAATAAGAGTGGAAAAGAAATCAAGTGATTTTTGAAAAAGATTTGAAATTAGAAGTCAAAAGGATTTGATTGAAAACTTAATTTGAAAAAGATGTGATTAAAAAGATGTGATTGAGAAGATATGATTTGAAAACAATTTGAAAAGATATGATTTGAAAACAAATTTTAAAAAAAGATTTGATTTTGAAAATTAATGACTTGCCTAACAAGAAAAGATATGATTCAAACATTAAACCTTTCTCAACAGAAAAAGGCAACAAATTTGAGATGTTCAATCAAATCATTAATTGTTAGTAAGTATCTTTAAAAAAGGAAAGAAATTGATTTTGAAAACATTTGATTGAAAGGATATGATTTGAAAAAGATTTGATTTTGAAAAACTTTGAAAACTTGAAAAAAATTGATTTTGAAAACAAAATCTTCCTCCTAGCACCATCCTAGCGTTAAACGCCCAAAATGGTATACATTCTGGCGTTTAACGCCCAAAATGCACCCTTTTTGGGCGTTAAACGCCCAACCAGGTATCCTGGCTGGCGTTTAAACGCCAGTCTGTCTTCTTCACTGGGCATTTTGAATGCCCAGCTTTTTCTGTATAATTCCTCTGCAGTATGTTCTGAATCTTCAATTCTTTGTATTATTGACTTGAAAAGACACAAATTAAAAATATTTTTGGATTTTTAATAATCAAAATGCAACAAGAATCAAATAGCAATGCATGCAAGACACCAAACTTAGCAGTTTGTATACTACTGACACTATATGAAACACAAAAGATACTCAAGTCAATAGAATTCAAAGATCAAAACAAAGAAATACATGCATGGATTCGAAAAATATAACAAAAACATGCATTTGACACCAAACTTAAGATGAGACTCTAGACTCAAACAAGAAATATTTTTGGATTTTATGATTTTCTAAATTTTTTTGTGTTTTTTTTTTTCGAAAATTAAGTGGAAAAAGATATCAAAATTCTTAATGAGAATTCCAGGAATCAGTGCAATGCTAGTCTAAGACTCCGGTCCAGGAATTAGACATGGCTTCACAGCCAGCCAAGCTTTCAAAGAAAGCTTCGGTCCAAAACACTAGACATGGCCAAAGGCCAGCCAAGCCTTAGCAAATCACTGCTCCAAAAGCAAGATTGATAAAGATCATCAAGCTCTTGTGATGATAAGTTGAAACCTCGGTCCAATGGAATTAGACATGGCTTCTCAGCCAGCCAGATTTCAACAAATCATCATGAAACTCTAGAATTCACCTTCAAGAATTTCAAAAAAAAATAAATGCCTAATCTAAGCAACAAGATGAACCGTCAGTTGTCCATACACAAGAACAATCCCCGGCAACGGCGCCAAAAACTTGGTGCACGAAATTGTGATCAATACTTTTCAAAACATAAACAATCCCTAGTAATGGCTCCAAAGACTTGGTGCTCAATACCATGGCATAAACACAACTTCGCACAACTAACCAGCAAGTGCACTGGGTCGTCCAAGTAATAAACCTTACGCGAGTAAGGGTCGATCCACGGAGATTGGTGGTATGAAGCAAGCTATGGTCATCTTGTAGATCTCAGTCAGGCAGACTCAAATGGGTATAGTGATGAACGAATAAAGCATAAAGATAAAGATAGAGATACTTATGTATATCATTGGTGTAAGAGCTTCAGACAAGCGTATGAAGATGCCTTCCCTTCCGTCTCTCTGCTTTCCTACTGCCTTCATCCAATCCTTCTTACTCCTTTCCATGGCAAGCTCGTGTAGGGTTTCACTGTTGTCAGCAGCTACCTCCCATCCTCTCAGTGAAAATACGTCCCTGATGCTCTGTCACAGCATAGGCTAATCATCTGTCGGTTCTCGTTCAGGCCGGAATAGAATCCATTGATTCTTTTGCGTCTGTCACTAACGCCCTAGCCTGCTAGGAGTTTGAAGCACGTCACAGTCATTCAATCATTGAATCCTACTCAGAATACCACAGACAAGGTTAGACCTTCCGGATTCTCTTGAATGCCACCATCAGTTCTTGCCTATACCACGAAGACTCTGATCTCACGGAATGGCTGGCTCGTTTGTCAGGCGAGCACTCGGTTGTCAGGCGATCAACCATGCATCGTGTTATCAGGAATCCAAGAGATATTCACTAAGCCTCAGATGCTTGTAGAACAAGAGTGGTTGTCAGTCACTTTATTCATGAGTGAGAATGGTGATGATCCGTGACGATCATCACCTTCATTAAGTTGAAGAACAAGTGATATCTTGGACAAAGAACAAGCGGAATTGAATAGAAGAACAATAGTAATTGCATTAATACTCGAGGTACAGCAGAGCTCCACACCTTAATCTATGGTGTGTAGAAACTCCACCGTTGAAAATACATAAGCATAAGGTCTAGGCATGGCCGAATGGCCAGCCTCCCAATGATCTAAGATAGCATAAAAATGAAGATAGCTACCCCCATATCTCAATACAATAGTAAAAGGTCCTACTTATAGAAAACTAGTAGCCTAAGGTGTACAGAGATGAGTAAATGACATAAAAATCCACTTCCGGGCCCACTTGGTGTGTGCTTGGGCTGAGCAATGAAGCATTTTCGTGTAGAGACTCTTCTTGGAGTTAAACGCCAGCTTTTATGCCAGTTTGGGCGTTTAACTCCCATTTGGGTGCCAGTTCCAGCGTTTAACGCTGGGATTTCTTGAGGTGACTTTGAACGCCGGTTTGGGCCATTAAATCTTGGGCAAAGTATAGACTATCATATATTGCTGGAAAGCCCAGGATGTCTACTTTCCAACGCCGTTGAGAGCGCGCCAATTGGGCTTCTGTAGCTCCAGAAAATCCACTTCGAGTGCAGGGAGGTCAGAATCCAACAGCATCTGCAGTCCTTTTCAGTCTCTGAATCAGATTTTTGCTCAGATCCCTCAATTTCAGCCAGAAAGTACCTGAAATCACAGAAAAACACACAAACTCATAGTAAAGTCCAGAAAAGTGAATTTTAACTAAAAACTAATAAAAATATACTAAAAACTAACTAGATCATACTAAAAACATACTAAAAACAATGCCAAAAAGTGTATAAATTATCCGCTCATCATTCTTCCTTTGCATTGTTCTTATTTCTTGGTAAAGTTTGTACAACCTATGCACAATTACTCAAGAGGGGGGGTGAATTGAGTATTGCAACAACAATGAATCTTTTTGCGAAAGTTAAAGACAATATACAAAAGTGTTATTGTACTAGTATTTTTCCAAGAGCTTAACTCAATTGCTAAGCATTTATAAGGAGCTTTTACTTTCCAATAGACACCAACTCAAATAAATTGATCAAGTTTTTCACCAATCGGACTTAAGCTATTCCTTAAGTACTTACGAAGCTACTTTTCGATCACAATTTATTTTCTCAAAGGTAAAAGACAATAATATTGAAGAGATGAGTTTGGAGAGATGCAAACGCTATTTAGAGTGGTTTGGCACAATCCTTGTCCTACGTCCACTTTCTTTCTCAATCGCTATTGAGAAGTTCCACTATTGCCAAGCTTCAAGGTGCTCGCTGGTGGACGAAATTGTGATCCATGTTCTAACTATTTTGAGATGAAAGCTTCTTATGGCACTGGTTGAATTCACAACTCCGTTCAACTAACCAGCAAGTGTACTGGGTCGTCCAAGTAATAAACCTTACGCGAGTAAGGGTCGATCCCACAGAGATTGTTGGTATGAAGCAAGCTATGGTCACCTTGTAAATCTCAGTCAGGCAGATAAAATTATGGAATTTAGAAAATCAAATAATAAAAAGAAAAGAAATAATAAAAGGGATACTTATGCAGCCTCATTGGTGGGAATTTCAGATGAGCGCATGGAGATGCTGTATGGCTCAAGGACGCCTGCTCTCCTATTGCTTCAACTCAATCCTTCTTACTCCTTTCCATGGCAAGCTGTGTATAGGGGTTCACCATCAGCGGTGGCTACTTTCAATCCTCTATGGAAAATGGTCCTCTGCGGCTGTCACTCGCATGGCTAATCGTCTGGAGGCATCACCCATGGTTGATGGCTACATCTCATCCTCGCAGTGAAAACTACGCTCACGCACTCTGTCACAACACGGCTAATCACTGGTTGGTTCCCGCGCCTACTGGAATAGAATCCCTTGATTCTTTTGCGTTTGTCATCACGCCCAGCACTTGCAAGTCTGAAGCACGTCACAGTCATTCATTACCGGAATCCTACTCGGAATACCACAGACAAGGTGAGACTTTTCGGATTCCCAGGATCCTACTCGGAATACCACAGACAAGGTGAGACTTTCCGGATCCTCATAAATGTCGCCATCTATCTAGCTTATACCACAAAGATTCTGTTGGGGAATCTAAGAGATACACATTCAAGCTCTGTTGCATGTAGAACGGAAGTGGTTGTCAATCACGTGCGTTCATAAGTGGGAATGATAATGAGGGTTATTTAATCATCACATTCATCATGTTCTTGGGTGCGAATGAATATCTTGGAATAAGAATAAGAGAGATTTGAATAAAAGAAAATAGAACTGCATTAATACTTGAGGTACAGCAGAGCTCCACACCCTTAATCTATGGTGTGTAAAAACTCCACCGTTGAAAATACATAAGCAAAAGGTTCAGGCATGGCCGAATGGCCAGCCCCCTAAAACGTGATCAATAGCCTCTTAGGATGAAGAATAAAACAAAACTGAGACCAAAGATGTCTAATACATTAGTAAATCATCCTATTTATAATAAACTAGCTCCTAGGGTTTACATGAGTAAGTAATTGATGCATAAATCCACTTTCGGGGCCCACTTGGTGTATGCTTGGGCTGAGCTTGATCAATTCACGAGCTGAGGCTTCTCTTGGAGTTGAACTCCGAGTTATGACGTGTTTTGGGCGTTCAACTCCGGATCATGACGTTTTTCTGGCGTTTAACTCCAGACAGCAGCATGTACTTGGCGTTCAACGCCAAGTTACGTCGTCAATTTCCGAATAAAGTATAGACTATTATATATTGCTGGAAAGCTCTGGATGTCTAATTTCCAACGCCGTTGAGAGCGCCCCAATTGGAGTTCTGTAGCTCCAGAAAATCCATTTCGAGTGCAGGGAGGTCAGATTCCAACAGCATCAGCAGTCCTTTCGTCAGCCTTTTTCAGAGTTCTGCTCAAGTCCCTCAATTTCAGTCAGAATTTACCTGAAATCACAGAAAAACACACAAACTCATAGTAAAGTCCAGAAATGTGAATTTAACATAAAAACTAATGAAAACATCCCTAAAAGTAGCTTGAACTTGCTAAAAACTACCTAAAAACAATGCCAAAAAGCGTATAAATTATCCGCTCATCACTCGCGCAAAACCTTTTACAATCCGAGTCCTTAGTTTCTAACACCTCACGGTATATGATCACCACTCGTATACTAACCCACTCCACTTAGAGATACCTTCTCTAAGATTTGCTTTGAGTACTTAGTATACCTCTTTGGTATCCTCACCGACTATAGTGTTTATAACTCTTGACTCAACCTTGGAGATCACACTCCAATTTACAAAGTGTACAAGAAAACAATTCTCAAAGAATTGTTGAGACGAAATGAGTACTCTCTAGAAGAGTGTATGATTACAAGTTTAGCACTATTGAACCAATTAATATTGCTCTCTCAAATTGTGTATTATAACACCTTAAAAAATGTGTAGAATGAAAGAATATGAACAAGATAGTTTGCAAATACTCAAGTATATAAAATAAGGCTTCAATCCATCTATTTATAGACTCCCCAAACCTTAGAAATGTTGGGGAGTTAATGGGATGGAGCCTTTTTGTCAAAACTAGCCGTTTTTTATGTTTTTGAATCATTTGCATCGATGCATAACACTTTGCATCGATGCAAATGTGTCTTTGAAGCTGAAATTTGAATTTTCAGCTAGGTTGCATCGATGCAAACATCTTTGCATCGATGCAACAAGTCGTCGCATGCTTTGCATCGATGCAAGATGAGTGTGCATCGATGCAAACCTTAAAGAATGGCTTAAAATCACTTCAAAATACTTAGGATTGATCTCAAACTTGTTGGAGTCAATTCCTATGCTTTTGTACCTTTGAAAACAAGTTTTAAACCATTTGGCTAGCATCGAATTGCAAGATGTGCATCAAAACATTTTGTGAGTGTGTGTTGAGAGATTTAGCAATTGGTTCTTAACAAGAAGTTACCTAAGTCCTAAGACACTATACTTGTCTTCAAATGTTTGTGGACTTGAGTTTCTTGTTGTTGTTGTGTTGCTTTCAACTCTTCATTCCTCAACATTGAATTGTTGGTTGATCTTTCAACATGCTTGTTCATTCAAGTTGTTTGTTGGTTTGTCTTTCATGTCGTTTGTTGGTTTGTCATTCATCAAAACCTACGAATACAAACTTCGCATACAAGCAACATGATTTACAATTTCCCCCTTTTTGATAATGACAAACCAATTTTGAGGATATGCATTTATAAATGATTTTGAAAGCAACAATAATGCACTTTGTTTTATAGAAAGCTTTGGAGAAGACTTCACAAAAAAATTTTGCAGGAGTTCCCCCTAAATATGTGCATTTGTTCCCTTAAAGGGCGTTTATCAAAGAAAACGATTTAGATATCAAAGTTTTTGCTTAGCGGAAGTCTTTTTGAAATCATTGTTTTGCAAACTTATTTCTTCTTTTCAAATCCTCAAACTTCTTCTTTTTCAAAAGTTCAAAAACTTCAAATATCCTCAAACTTTTCTTCCCCCTTTTGACATTATCAAAAAGAAAGGAGTTTGAAATGTGTCATAGAAGCATGCATAAAACCATGAATTTTTTTTTAAGTTCAATTTCTCTATTAATCTCAAGAATGAGATATTCCCCCTTTCAAAAAGAATTTGATTTCCTCTTTTTATATATAACAAGCATGCATAATTCCCCCTAAAGAAGTGAAATATATCAAGGCATGCACATTAACTTAAAATAGGGGTACCAAGCCTATTTTGAGTTATTCACCAAATAAGCATACAAGCATTAATCATTAAACAAAATTATGAAGGAAATATCAAAGTATTTAAACCATAATAGAAATCCTTAGCTTACTAGGAGTTAGTTTAACAATTCATATAATCAAATAAACATAAAGCAATAAAAAGTGACTTGATGAAGAGGAGACAATCAATCTTGGTCTTCATCATCATCATTATCCTCTTCATACGGTAGGTGGATGCCGAAATGCTCATATAAGTCATCAATACGACGATCCAAGCGACCCGTGCGATGATCTACACGAGACACACGACGATTAAGTGCTTCAAGTTGCCTACCATGCTCTACTTCAATCCTTTGAGTTCCATCATGTATATACTCACTTAAACCATTATAAACTTCAATTTGTTGATCCTCCATTGTTTATAATCTTCAAATTCTTCAATCTACCTCAAGATTAATCACTCATTCATCAACTCATAAACCTACAAAACAATGGCTAATTGGATATCTCCAATGCTTAAGTTAGTAAGAGATACAAAAATAGCAATATAAATACAATGAATTCAAACAAATCATATTAGATTAGAATCCAAGATACCAAGTTCATTTCGGATGTTAAAAAAAACTTTCTTTACATAAAGGTTTAGTGAAGATGTCCGCTAGTTGTTTACTAGTTTCGACAAATTCAATAACCACATCACCCTTTTCAACATGGTCTCTTATGAAGTGATGTCTAATCTCAATATGCTTGGTTCTTGAATGTTGAACCGGATTCTTGGTTAAACGTATTGCACTAGTATTATCACATTTGATAGGAATGTGATCAAGCATGAGTCCATAGTCCACAAGTTGTTGTTTCATCCATAAAATTTGGGCGCAACAACTACCGGCGGCTACATACTCGGCTTCGGCGGTAGACAAGGCTACACTTACTTGTTTCTTACTATGCCATGAAACAAGAGAGTTTCCTAGCAAGTGACAAGTGCCGCTAGTGCTTTTCCTATCCAATTTGCAACCGGCAAAATCGGAATCGGAATAACCAATCAAATCACAAGTGGATCCTTTCGGATACCACAATCCAACATTTAATGTTCCTATGAGATACTTCATAATCCTTTTTACCGCACTTAAGTGAGATTCCTTAGGATTAGCTTGGTATCTCGCACACATGCATACACTAAACATGATATCTGGCCTACTTGCCGTTAGATAAAGTAATGATCCTATCATGCCTCTATACTTCTTTACATCTATGCTTTTACCTTGTTCATCTTTGTCAAGGTAGCAAGTAGTGCTCATTGGTGTGTCCATTGCCTTAGCATTGTCCATTCCAAATCTTTTGAGCAGTTCCTTGCAATATTTGGTTTGGCTAACGAAAGTTCCTTCTTTTCCTTGTTTGATTTGAAGACCAAGGAAGAAGTTGAGTTCGCCCATCATGGACATTTCAAATTCACTTTGCATGAGGTTTGAGAAAAACTTGCAAAGTGATTCGTTAGTTGAACCAAATATTATGTCATCGACGTAAACTTGTACCAAAAGGATATTTTTGTTTTCAATCAAGATAAATAAAGTTGTATCAACCTTCCCTCTTCTAAAACCCTTTTCTATTAAAAACTTGCTCAATCGTTCATACCAAGCTCTTGGAGCTTGTTTAAGACCATAAAGAGCTTTCTTGAGTTTAAAAACATGATTAGGATTTTCATAATCCTCAAAACCGGGAGGTTGTTCAACATATACTTCTTCTTGAATGAAACCATTAAGAAAGGCACTCTTAACATCCATTTGATAAAGTTTGAAGTTATAAGAGGATGCAAAAGCAAGTAACATCCTAATTGCTTCTAATCTAGCTACAGGAGCATAAGTTTCGTCATAATCAATGCCTTCCTCTTGATTATAACCTTTAGCTACTAATCTAGCTTTGTTTCTAACAATTGTACCATTTTCATCGAGTTTATTTCTAAAAACCCATTTTGTTCCTACAATTGTTTGATTACTTGGTTTAGGCACCAATTCCCAAACGTCATTTCGTTTGAATTGGTTAAGCTCCTCTTGCATTGCCATAGCCCAATGTTCATCATCAATTGCGGACTCAATGGTAGATGGTTCAATTTGAGAAACAAAAGCATTATACGCAAATAAATTTCTAAAAGTGGATCGAGTTGTTACCCCTTTCGAAACATCACCAATGACGTTGTCTAGAGGATGATCCTTTGAAGTACGCCAATCCTTTGGAAGTGCATTTATTTGTGCTTGTGATGGTTCAATTTCTTCAACTTGAACACTATCCTTTGTTGAGCTTGTAGAGGCTTCATTTAAATCTTTTTCTTTGTCTTCACCATTCAAATTTAGTGAATCAAAGTTTTCTACATTTTCATCAAAATCTTTTCTAGTACAACAACGGTTAGTTTCATCAAAAGCGACATGAATACTTTCTTCCATAGTCATGATGCGTTTATTATATACTCTAAAAGCTTTGCTAGTTAAAGAGTAGCCTAAGAAGATTCCTTCATCAGCCTTAGCATCAAATTTGCCTTAAGTTATCTTTTCCATTATTTAGAATAAAGCATTTACAACCAAAGACGTGAAGGTGGGAAATATTTGGCTTTCTTCCTTTGTACAATTCGAACGGTGTTTTCTTAAGAATAGGTCAAATGATAATCCTATTCATAACATAACACGCGGTACTAACCGCATCCGCCCAAAAGTACTTAGGAATATTAGCCTCATTGAGCATAGTTCTCGCCATTTCTTCTAAATGACGATTTTTCCTTTCAACCACACCATTTTGTTGTGGTGTTCTAGGAGAGGAAAAATTATGCTCAATGCCATTTTCTTCACAAAAAGTTTCAAAAAGATTGTTTTCAAATTCTCCACCATGATCACTTCTAATAGATGATATATGCAAATTCTTTTCATTTTGAATAACTTTGGCTAATCTTTTGAATGCTCGAAATGCATCACTCTTGTTTGCTAGGAACAAGGTCCATGTAAATCGAGAGTAATCATCAACAATAACTAAAGCATAGTAATTGCCACCAAAGCTCATAGTCCTAGAAGGACCAAATAAATCCATGTGCAAAAGTTGTAATGGCCTTGTTGTTGAAACAATATTTTTGGATTTAAAAGAGGCCTTTACTTGTTTTCCCTTTTGACATGCGTCGCAAAGGACGTCTTTTTCAAAACGTAGCTTTGGTAAGCCAATTACTAACTCTTTAGAGACCAACTTGCTAAGATGGTCCATGTTAGCATGAGCTACTCTACGATGCCATAACCAAGTTTCATCATTTTTACTAACAAGGCATTTCACATCATTTGAGGAAACTTCATTTAGATTAATCATGTATACATTGTCAACACGGTGCCCAATTAGCACAATTTCATTAGTGTCTTGCCTTTTTATCAAACAACATTTTGAATCAAAGGTGACTAAGTTTCCTTTGTCACAAAGTTGGCTAACACTAATGAGATTATGTTTGAGACCTTTGACAAGTATAACATTATCTATGGAGGTAGAAGGATTTTTACCAACTTTTCCAACGCCGATTACTTTGCCGGTGTTGTTGTCTCCATAGATCACGTCTCCTCTATTTGTAGGCTCTATTGCGGTGAACTTTGATTCATCGCCGGTCATGTGTTTGGAGCATCCACTATCAACATACCAATTTGTATCCTTAGCTCCAACACGTACCTACAAAATAATTAAAATTGGGATTTAGGTACCCAAGTGAATTTGGGTCCTTGATGGTTAGTATGAGCATAATGCCTATAAGGTGCCCATCTCGTATCTTGACTACGAAAGTTTATATGTTTAATTCTAGTAAAGCATACGGGTGCTATATGACCTACTTTATTACAATAATGACATATGACATTTGGATTATGCATCTTATGCATGTTTCTAAATGGTTGCCTAGGTTGTTTCCTAAATGCAACATCTTTTGATCTATATGCATTGTGATTATAATTTCTAAATGAAGCATGTTGAGGAGGATGTTTAAAGGCTTCATTCCTTTTAGGCATGCTTGCCTTTTGGGCTTGCAGTTGCCTAATAGGAGTTTTAGTATTTTTAAATTTTCCTTTTTCAAAACCTAAACCTTCCTTATTATGAACATGCTTTTGGTTTTTCAACATTTTATCTAAGTTCTTTGAAGATTCATTGAACTTAGCTAAAGTGGTCTTAAGATTTGTAATTTCATTTTCATGCATTTTACAAGATTTGTATGGATCACTACTTGTGCTACACTTATCTTTTCCAAGATTGATATTCTCGTTTTTCAACATCTCATTTGTTTTAAAAGATCCATATTCTTTTCTTTAGGAGAGAATAATCTTGGGTAAGTTTTGTGTACACCTCAAGTAAGGCATCATATTCATCTTGTAAATTAAAAGAAGTGGAGTTGTCATCACTAACCTTTTCTTCGCTTGCCATTAAGCAAAGATTTGCAACCTCGTCGTCATCGGAGTCGGATTCATCCTCGTTCTCCCATGATATGTATGCTTTCTCCTTCTTCTTAAATTTCTTGTTTTTGTCCTCCTTTTGAAGTTTTGGACAATTGGGTTTGATGTGTCCAACTTCTCCACACTCATAGCATTTTGGTACCTTTGTTTTGCTCTTGAAGTTTTTCTTCATTGCAAACTTATTGAATCTTTTTAATAAGAGTGCAAATTCTTCATCTCCTTCTTCTTCATTATCATCACTCTCTTCTTGTAGTGATGTTGTTTTAAGGGCGAGACTTTTCTTCTTGCTTTCTTCACCTTTTTGTCTATTTAGCATAGTCATTTCATAGGTGAGAAGATTACCTTGTAGTTGATCATAGAGCCTTCCTTCCACAATGGCGTTCACTTTGGAGTTCCATTTTGGTGTAAGGCTTGTAAGCACCTTGGTCACAATTTGTTTATCATTGTATTTTGTGTCAAGCATGCTTAGATTGTTGAAGATCTTGGAGAGTCTTTCAAGAGCTTCTTCAATGCTCTCTTCATCTTTCATTTTAAAATTTTCCCATTCATGAACCAACATAAATACCTTTGATTCTTTAACGTGGTCGGTTCCTTCGTAAGTGATTTGGAGTTTATCCCAAATCTCTTTAGCGGTTTCACATGTAGAGATCTTCATATAATCATGCTCGTTAAGTGCACAATGAATGAAGTTGATGGCTTTATCATTCATTGCCACTTTCTTCCAATCATCGTCACTATATTCATCTTCTCCTTTCGGTACTTGCTTTGAGACGGAGACTTCTCCTTCTTTAGCGCTTGTTGTCTTTGTTGGAATGTGATTTCCATTCTCAATCACTTTCCAAATTCTCACATCTTGAGAACGGATCCAAATTCTCATCTTATTTTTCCAATAAGAGTAATTTGTTCCGCTAAAAAGAGGAGGTCTAGCGGTTGAGTTACCTTCACTAGTGTTGTTGTTGTTAAAGCTTGTGCTTGCCATGATCTTTTCCCTTAAACGGTTAAGTCTTTCAAAGGGTTAAGCTCTGATACCACTTGTAGAACATATGCACAATTACTCAAGAGGGGGGGTGAATTGAGTATTGCAACAACAATGAATCTTTTTGCGAAAGTTAAAGACAATATACAAAAGTGTTATTGTACTAGTATTTTTCCAAGAGCTTAACTCAATTGCTAAGCATTTATAAGGAGCTTTTACTTTCCAATAGACACCAACTCAAATAAATTGATCAAGTTTTTCACCAATCGGACTTAAGCTATTCCTTAAGTACTTACGAAGCTACTTTTCGATCACAATTTATTTGCTCAAAGGTAAAAGACAATAATATTGAAGAGATGAGTTTGGAGAGATGCAAACGCTATTTAGAGTGGTTCGGCACAATCCTTGTCATACGTCCACTTTCTTTCTCAATCGCTATTGAGAAGTTCCACTATTGCCAAGCTTCAAGGTGCTCGCGCAAAACCTTTTACAATCCGAGTCCTTAGTTTCTAACACCTCACGGTATATGATCACCACTCGTATACTAACCCACTCCACTTAGAGATACCTTCTCTAAGATTTGCCTTGAGTACTTAGTATACCTCTTTGGTATCCTCACCGACTATAGTGTTTATAACTCTTGACTCAACCTTGGAGATCACACTCCAATTTACAAAGTGTACAAGAAAACAATTCTCAAAGAATTGTTGAGACGAAATGAGTACTCTCTAGAAGAGTGTATGATTACAAGTTTAGCACTATTGAACCAATTGATATTGCTCTCTCAAATTGTGTATTATAACACCTTAAAAAATGTGTAGAACGAAAGAATATGAACAAGATAGTTTGCAAATACTCAAGTATATAAAATAAGGCTTCAATCCATCTATTTATAGACTCCCCAAACCTTAGAAACGTTGGGGAGTTAATGGGATGGAGCCTTTTTGTCAAAACTAGCCGTTTTTGATGTTTTTGAATCATTTGCATCGATGCATAACACTTTGCATCGATGCAAATGTGTCTTTGAAGCTGAAATTTGAATTTTCAGCTAGGTTGCATCGATGCAAACATCTTTGCATCGATGCAACAAGTCGTCGCATGCTTTGCATCGATGCAAGATGAGTGTGCATCGATGCAAACCTTAAAGAATGGCTTAAAATCACTTCAAAATACTTAGGATTGATCTCAAACTTGTTGGAGTCAATTCCTATGCTTTTGTACCTTTGAAAACAAGTTTTAAACCATTTGGCTAGCATCGAATTGCAAGATGTGCATCAAAACATTTTGTGAGTGTGTGTTGAGAGATTTAGCAATTGGTTCTTAACAAGAAGTTACCTAAGTCCTAAGACACTATACTTGTCTTCAAATGTTTGTGGACTTGAGTTTCTTGTTGTTGTTGTGTTGCTTTCAACTCTTCATTCCTCAACGTTGAATTGTTGGTTGATCTTTCAACATGCTTGTTCATTCAAGTTGTTTGTTGGTTTGTCTTTTATGTCGTTTGTTGGTTTGTCATTCATCAAAACCTACGAATACAAACTTCGCATACAAGCAACATGATTTACAAAGTTTTGATTTTGTTTGAATGTATGTTGGAAAGCTTGAACCTTTTCGTATTCTTGTGCTTGTTTGTCACTGTGATGTATTTTTTCTGGCTTCCTTTTCGTCCTTATGTATACTCCTGGCCTTTCTCCTGATTGGTTGAAGCTTTTTAGGGCTTTGCATGGTTGCTGCCTTTTTTATTTGATTTTGTAGCTTTTTGGGATAATGGCTTTGTTTGATTCTGAGAAAAGGTTGTGTCTTTGATGATTTCCACTTGGCATGTTTTGTTGCTTTGGTAGTTCCTCTGCTTATAGACTGAAACTGTAGTTCGAGAGGTGGCTATTTGATGCCTTATCTGGTTTGTAATTGTATTGTTGTTTGTTTGGAAGGGGATTTTTCTTTGCCGAGAGTTTTGGGGTGTAGCCTCATAGACTTTTTCTGAGTCCTCCTTACTCTGTCTCTGCCTTCAAAGGATGCCCTTGGACCTTGTGTACGTCTTGGGGTTTCCTTTTACTGTCTATATTGCTCTGCGTCATGTTTGTCCGAGTTGTTTTGATTTCGCCCGAGCTGTTTTTGGTTAGTAATCCATTTTCTTTTCTTTTTTGTAGGACTAGTTGGCCATGTCTTCTCGCAAAAATATTGTCGAGACGTCTTCTAAGGTTCCTGAGGGGATGTTCGACTGGTTTGACTCCCTTGTGTTAATGTGTGTTTCCGTGGTGAATGATGAGTTTTGTGTGGAACTTAGGAAACATCACCGTCTCTGCAAGAGTAGAGATCAGGAAAAAAACTATGAATTGGTAGCGCCTGATTCTTAGGAGAGGGTCTGCTTCCCTGCTCTGACCCAAGGGGAGCGCCCTTTCTTTAATGCCTATGACTATTTTTTCAATCAGTTGAATATTACTTTTCCTTTCACATCTTTTGAGACCGACTTGTTATGGGCATGTAATGTAGCTCCATTCCAACTTCATCCGAACTCCTGGGGTTTTATCAAGATTTTCCAGTTGCTTTGCCAAGAGCTGGACGTTACACCTTCTCAGACTCCCTTTTTATATCTCTTTGTTTTGATCAAGCCTGGGACCACCAAAAAGAAAGCTTCTTGGGTTTCTTTTAGGTCTGTCCAGGGACATAAAGTTTTTGCTATGTATGATGAATCCTTTAGGGATTTTAAGAATTACTTTTTTAAGGTCCGAGCTGTTGAAGGAGCTCGACCATTCTTCTTAAAAGCAAATAATGAGGCTGCCTTCCCCTTGTGTTGGCAAAAGAATGTGGTAGTGTCTCGATACACTTGGGAGATACTTGACGAGGTTGAGCAGTCTTTTGTAAATGTCTTGGAGGATATTTGGAGGAAACCTCCCCATCTTGATACTAAGAAGTTTTTGGAGGATCCATCCCTTGTCCGAACTGTGCTGGGTATTGATCAATATATTTTGCTCTGTTTTTTACTTTGCTTCCTTCTTTCTCCAGTTTGTAACTTGCTTCTATGGTTGATTTTATTTTTCAGAGATGGCCAAGAATAACGATTCTATGAAAGCCTTTAAAAAGGCGAGGAAGGCTACAGCGGCCCAAAACATCTCGGCCAAAGTGGCTGGGGAAGGGTCTTCCCGGGTTCCTCTTAAACAGCCTGTGCCGAGCTCTCCTGGACCAAGAGGGTGATTCCTACCCCTCGGGTCCATGTGCTCGATCCTCTCCAGGCTTCTGCTGCTGTCTCTTCTTCTGCGGCTGTTCCTCCTTCCAAGAGACCTCGGACTGTTGAGCCCTTCAATATAGATGCTCCTAATTTAGACGTTGTTGGGTTTGTCGATCAGTAGATTGCTCCTTATGGTGTCATCCCTACTGATGATGTCTCTCTTCTTCGTCATTTGGATTTTATAACTCGGAGCAGCATCAAGATGGCACATATGAGGGCAACTCTGTATCGAACTGCCCAAGATCTTCCTATCCATGCAATGAAGGCCTTTTATGGAGGAGGCCAAATTAGAGTTTGACCGGATTAAGGGTTTGAAGGAGGAGCTCGAGGTGAAGGTGACCAGGTTGGAGAAGGAGTTGGAGGGTGAGAAGGCTAGAGCTATTGGTTTGGCGGCCTCTGCAAAGTTGGCTGAGGATATGGCTTTGAGGCATAAGGAGAGCTATGTTACCACGTATAAGGAAATGATGGATCTCAGGGAAAGTTTGGAGTCTATCCAAGCTAATTATGTAGAGCTTCAAGGTCATCTTATAGGCAGTATTAATGCTGCTTACGAGAATTTGAAGGAGCAAATTCGAGTTCTTGCGCCCGAGCTTGACCTTTCCCCCTTTAGTTTGGACAACATTGTTAGGGATGGTAAGATTTTCCCTAATGACCCTGATGATGATGATAACGTCGGCCCTCCTGCTGTATCCTCTGCCAAAACCTCTGATATTCCGCCCTCCTCTACTTCAGCTGAAGTCGCTCAACCAGAGTCTGATCCAGTTGTTCAAATTTTGAACCAGGATGATGGGACGGTAGATGCGGTGCCTCTTCAGACTCGTCCTCCTTCACCCCGGGATGCTACCACTGGAGAATCTTTGAATCTGTTGTAGTTCTTGTTTATGAACTTTTGATGTGTATAGCCCGATCTGTGGGCCTTAAACTCTTTTTTGGTTTGTAGTTTGTTTGTTTTTAACTGCTGGATACTTATAGTTGCTTTTCCGTTAGCAACTTTTACTTTTTGGGAAAAACAAAGTATTTTCTCAGGTTTTTGGGGTCGACTTCAGGTGGCTTCTTGAGTCTTGTTATTATTATAACCTTGTTTCTTTCGTGATATGCTTGTCTGACACCTTCTAGGTTCTTTGGGGCGTTGGAACCTTGTTGTCTGACCTCTTTTGATTGCCTTCGTACTTTTATACTTGTAGCTTGATTCTTTTGAGGCTCTGGATTCCTAGTTCCATTTCGCATGCTGATGAGCGGATAATTTATACACTTTTTGGCATTATTTTTAGTATGTTTTTAGTAGTTTGAGTTGAGTTTTTAGTATATTTTTATTAGTTTTTAGTTAAAATTCACTTTTCTGGACTTTACTATGAGTTTGTGTGTTTTTCTATGATTTCAGGTATTTTCTGGCTGAAATTGAGGGACCTGAGCAAAAATCTGATTCAGAGACTAAAAAGGACTGCAGATGCTGTTGGATTCTGACCTCCCTGCACTTGAAGTGGATTTTCTGGAGCTATAGAAGCCTAATTGGCACGCTCTTAACGGCGTTGGAAAGTAGACATCCTGGGCTTTCCAGCAATATATGATAGTCCATACTTTGCCCAAGATTTGATGGCCCAAACCGGCGTTCAAAGTCACCCTCAGAAATTCCAGCGTTAAACGCCGGAACTGGCACCTAAATGGGAGTTAAACGCCCAAACTGGCATAAAAGCTGGCGTTTAACTCCAAAAAGAGTCTCTACACGAAAATGCTTCAATGCTCAGCCCAAGCACACACCAAGTGGGCCCGGAAGAGGATTTTTATGTCATTTACTCATCTCTGTACATCCTAGGCTACTAGTTCTCTATATATAGGACCTTTTACTATTGTATTTTTCATCTTTGGACATCTAGTTCTTAGATCATTGGGAGGCTGGCCTCACGGCCATGCCTAGACCTTGTTCTTATGTATTTTCAACGGTGGAGTTTCTACACACCATAGATTAAGGTGTGGAGCTCTGCTGTACCTCGAGTATTAATGCAATTACTATTGTTCTTCTATTCAATTCCGCTTGTTCTTTGTCCAAGATATCACTTGTTCTTCAACTTGATGAATGTGATGATCCGTGACACTCATCATCATTCTCACCTATGAACAAGGTGACTGACAACCATTCTTGTTCTACAAGCATTCGAGGCCCTAGTGTTTATCTCTTGGATTCCTGATTGCACGATGCATGGTTGATCGCCTGACAACCGAGTGCTCGCCTGACAAACGAGCCAGCCATTCCGTGAGATCAGAGTCTTCGTGGTATAGGCAAGAACTGATGGCGGCATTCAAGAGAATCCGGAAGGTCTAACCTTGTCTGTGGTATTCTGAGTAGGATTCAATGATTGAATGACTGTGACGTGCTTCAAACTCCTAGCAGGCTAGGGCGTTAGTGACAGACGCAAAAGAATCAATGGATTCTATTCCGGCCTGAACGAGAACCGACAGATGATTAGCCTATGCTGTGACAGAGCATCAGGGACGTATTTTCACTGAGAGGATGGGAGGTAGCTGCTGACAACAGTGAAACCCTACACGAGCTTGCCATGGAAAGGAGTAAGAAGGATTGGATGAAGGCAGTAGGAAAGCAGAGAGACGGAAGGGAAGGCATCTTCATACGCTTGTCTGAAGCTCTTACACCAATGATATACATAAGTATCTCTATCTTTATCTTTATGCTTTATTCGTTCATCACTATACCCATTTGAGTCTGCCTGACTGAGATCTACAAGATGACCATAGCTTGCTTCATACCACCAATCTCCATGGGATCGACCCTTACTCGCGTAAGGTTTATTACTTGGACGACCCAGTGCACTTGCTGGTTAGTTGTGCGAAGTTGTGTTTATGCCATGGTATTGAGCACCAAGTCTTTGGAGCCATTACTAGGGATTGTTTATGTTTTGAAAAGTATTGATCACAATTTCGTGCACCAAGTTTTTGGCGCCGTTGCCGGGGATTGTTCTTGTGTATGGACAACTGACGGTTCATCTTGTTGCTTAGATTAGGTATTTTTTTTTCAGAGTTCTTTAAGGATGAATTCTAGTGTTTCAAGGTGATGTTCTTATCATCACCAAAGCTGATTGATTTTCATCAATTTAGCTCTTGAATGCAATGTCCTGCTGAAGCTTGGCCGGCCATGTCTAATTCCTTTAGACTAAAGCTTTAGACTAACATTGCATGATTCCTGGAATTCTCATTAAGAATTTTGATACCTTTATTTTCCTTTTCACTTAATTTTCGAAAAAGCACAAAAAAATTTTTACAAAATCATAAAATCCAAAAATATTTCTTGTTTGAGTCTAGAGTCTCATCTTAAGTTTAGTGTCAATTGCATGTTTCTGTTCTTATTGCATTCATGCATGTGTCTTCATTGATCTTCAAGTTGTTCTTGATGAATTCATTGCTCTGATCTTTTAATTCTCTTGACTTGAGTGTTTATGTGTCTCATATGCATTCACATTTTATTAAGTGTCAGTAGTATACAAACTGCTAAGTTTGGTGTCTTGCATGCATTGTTATTTGATTTTAGTTGCATTTTGATTATTCCTTATTATTAAAAATCCAAAAATATTTTTAATTTGTGTCTTTTTAAGTCAATAATACAGAGAATTAAAGATTCAGAACATACTGCAGAGGAATTATACAGAAAAAGCTGGGCGTTCAAAACGCCCAGTGAAGAAGGACAGACTGGCGTTTAAACGCCAGCCAGGGTGCCTGGTTGGGCGTTTAACGCCCAAAAGGGTAGAGTTTTGGGCGTTAAACGCCAGAATGTGCACCATTCTGGGCGTTTAACGCCAAGATGGCACAAGGGGGAAGATTTTGTTTTCAAATCAATTTTTTTCAAGTTTTCAAAGTTTTTCAAAATCAAATCTTTTTCAAATCAAATCTTTTCAATCAAATGTTTTCAAAATCAATTTCTTTCCTTTTTCAAAGATACTTACTAACAATTAATGATTTGATTGAACATCTCAAGTATATTGCCTTTTCTGTTGAGAAAGGTTTAATGTTTGAATCATATCTTTTCTTGTTAGGCAAATCATTAATTTTTAAAATCATATCTTTTAAAATTGTTTTCAAATCAAATCTTTTTAAAATGTTTTTCAAATCATCTCTTCTCAATCACATCTTTTTTTTAAAACCAATCATATCTTTTTAATCACATCTTTTTCAAAATAGTTTTCAATCAAATCATTTTTATTTCTAATTTCAAAATCTTTTTCAAAACTAAATGATTTCTTTTCTACTCTTATTTTCGAAAATCAATTAAGTGTTTTTCAAAAATTTTTTCAAAATCTTTTACTTAATTTTCGAAAATTACTTCCCTTCTTCTCACATCCTTCTGTTTATGGACCAACACTATCCCTTAATGCAAAATTCGAACTCCATCATCTTTGATAAGTTCGAATTTTCTACTTCTGTCTTCTATTTCTCTTCTTCCTCTGACACCTCAAGGAATCTCTATACTGTGACATAGAGGATTCCATATTTTCTTGTTCTCTTCTCTTTCATATGAGCAGGAACAAAGACAAAGGCATTCTTGTTGAAGCTGACCCTGAACCTGAAAGGACCTTGAAGCGAAAGCTAAGAGAAGCTAAGGCACAACTCTCTGTAGAGGACCTAACCGAATTCTTCAAAGGAGAAAAAGACATGGCAGCCGAAAACAACAATAATGCAAGGAAGGTGCTGGGTGACTTTACGGCACCTACTCCCAACTTCTATGGGAGAAGCATCTCTATCCCTGCCATTGGAGCAAACAACTTTGAGCTTAAGCCTCAATTAGTTTCTCTAATGCAACAGAATTGCAAGTTCCATGGACTTCCAATGGAAGATCCTCATCAGTTTTTAGCTGAGTTCTTGCAAATCTGTGACACAGTCAAGACTAATGGGGTAGACCCTGAGGTCTACAGACTTATGCTATTCCCTTTTGCTGTAAGAGACAGAGCTAGGACATGGTTGGACTCACAACCTAAAGAAAGTCTAGACTCATGGGAAAAGCTAGTCAATGCCTTCTTGGCAAAGTTCTTTCCACCTCAAAAATTGAGTAAGCTTAGAGTGGAAGTCCAAACCTTCAGACAGAAGGAAGGAGAATCCCTCTAGGAAGCTTGGGAAAGATACAAACAATTAATCAGAAAATGTCCTTCTGACATGCTTTCTGAATGGAGCATCATAGGTATTTTCTATGATGGTCTGTCTGAACTATCCAAGATGTCTTTGGATAGCTCTGCTGGAGGATCTCTTCATCTGAAGAAGACGCCTGCAGAAGCTCAAGAGCTAATTGAAATGGTTGCAAATAACCAATTCATGTACACTTCTGAAAGGAATCCTGTGAACAATGGGACTAATCAGAAGAAAGGAGTTCTTGAGATTGATACTCTGAATGCCATTTTGGCTCAGAATAAGATATTGACTCAGCAAGTCAATTTGATTTCTCAAAGTCTGTCTGGAATGCAAAATGCACCTGGCAGTACTAAGGATGCTTCATCTAAGGAAGAAGCCTATGATTCTGAGAACCCTTCAATGGAAGAGGTGAATTAGCTAGGAGAGCCCTATGGAAACACCTACAATTCTTCATGGAAAAATCACCCAAATTTCTCATGGAAGAATCAAGAAAGACCTCAACAAGGTTTCAACAACAACAATGGTGGAAGAAACAGGTTTAGCAATAGCAAACCTTTTTCATCATCTTCTCAGCAACAGACAGAGAATTCTAAGCAGAACCCCTCTGACTTAGCAACCATGGTCTCTGATCTAATCAAAACCACTCAAAGTTTCATAACTGAAACAAGGTCTTCCATTAGGAATTTGGAAGCACAAGTGGGACAGCTGAGCAAGAAAGTTACTGAACTCCCTCCTAGTACTCTCCCAAGTAATACAGAAGAAAATCCAAAAGGAGAGTGCAAAGCCATAACCATGGCCGAATATGGAGAGGAAAGAGAGGAGGTGGACGCCACTGAGGAAGACCTCAATGGGCGTGCACCAACCTCCTCTGTGTTCCCCAATGAGGAACCATGGGAATCTGAGGCTCAAAATGAGACCACAGAGATTCCATTGGACTTACTTTTGCCTTTCATGAGCTCTGATGAGTATTCTTCCTCTGAAGAGGATGAGTATGTCACTAAAGAGCAAGTTGCTAAATACCTTGGAGCAATCATGAAGCTAAATGACAAGTTATTCGGAAATGAGACTTGGGAAGATGAACCTCCCTTGCTCACCAAAGAACTGGATGACTTGTCTAGGCAAAAATTACCTCAAAAGAGACAAGATCCTGGGAAGTTTTCCATACCTTGTACCATAGGCACCATGACCTTCAAGAAGGCCCTGTGTGACTTAGGGTCAAGTGTGAACCTCATGACTCTCTCTGTAATGGAGAAGCTAGGGATCTTTGAGGTACAAGCTGCAAAAATCTCACTAGAGATGGCAGACAACTCAAGAAAACAAGCTTATGAACTTGTAGAGAATGTTTTGGTTAAGATTGAGGACCATTACATCCCTACTGATTTCATAGTCCTAGAGACTGGGAAGTGCATGGATGAATCCATCATCCTTGGCAGACCCTTCCTAGCCACAGCAAAGGCTGTGATTGATGTTGATAGAGGTGAACTAATCATTCAAGTGAATAAAGAATCCTTTGTGTTTAAGGCTCAAGGATATCCCTCTGTCACCATGGAGAGGAAGCATGAAGAGCTTCTCTCAAATCAGAGACAAACAGAGCCCCCACGGTCAAACTTTAAGTTTGGTGTTGGGAGGCCACAACCAAACTCTAAGTTTGGTGTTGAACCCCCACATTCAAGCTCTAAATTTGGTGTTGGAAGGTTCCAACATTGCTCTGAGTATCCGTGAGGCTCCATGAGAGCCCTCTGTCAAGCTACTGACATTAAAGAAGCGCTTGTTGGGAGGCAACCCAATGATTATATTTTATATATTTCTCTTTGTTATTTTATGTTTTTTGTAGGTTGATGATCATAAGAAGTCACAAAATCCATTGAAAAAGCAAAAACAGAATGAAAAACAGGAAGAAAAACAGCACACCCTGGAGGAAGAACTCACTGGCGTTTAAACGCCAGTGAGGCTAGCAGTTGGGCGTTTAACGCCCAGTCTGGCACCATTCTGGGCGTTTAACGCCAGAAAGGGGCACCAGACTGGCGTTAAACGCCAGGAAAGGGCAAGAACCTGGTGTTAAACGCCAGAAAGGGGCACCAGCCCGGCGTTTAACGCCAGATTTGGCACAAAACGTGATTTTGATTGCCATTTGGTGCAGGGATGACTTTTCCTTGACACCTCAGGATCTGTGGACCCCACAGGATCCCCACCAACCCCACCACCCATCTTTCTCTTCACCACTCACATCCATCCTTCATAAAACCCCACCTACCTCACCATTCAAATTCAAACCACTTACCCTCCCAAACCCACCCATACATTGCCGAACACAAAGCCATTCCCTTCTTCCTCATTTCTTCTTCTTCTACTCTCTTCTTTCTTCTTTTGCTCGAGGACGAGCAAACCTTTTAAGTTTGGTGTGGTAAAAGCATTGCTTTTTGTTTTTTCATAACCATTTATGGCATCCAAAGTCGGTTCAACCGAGAAGGCATGACCTCAAGCCCATCACTAAGAAAAGAATGGAGCAAACAAGAGATCCTCCTCCTCAAAGAATCATGAGAGAGGAGCAACAAAGACAAGGAAGAGACATTGAGGAGCTCAAGCACTCCATAAGGCCTTCAAGAGGAAGAACAAGCCGCCATCACTAAGGTGGACCCGTTCTTTAATCTCCTTGTTCTTTATTTTTCTGTTTTTTTTTCGAATTTTATGCTTATGGTTATCTATGTTTGTGTCTTATGATCATTAGTGTCTTAGTGTCTATGCCTTAAAGCTATGAATATGAATCCATCACCTTTCTTAAATGAAAACTATTTTTATTACAAAAGAACAAGAAGTACAGGATTTCAAATTCATCTTTAAAACTAGCTTAATTAGTTTGATGTGGTGGCAACACTTTTGTTCTCTGAATGTATGCTTGAACAGTGCATATGTCTTTTGAATTTGTTGTTCATGAATGTTAAAAATTGTTGGCTCTTGAAAGAATGATGAAAAAGGAGACATGTTACTGAGGATCTGAAAAATCATAAAAATGATTCTTGAAGCAAGGAAAAGCAGTGAATACAAAAAAAAAAAGAGAAAGAGAAAAACGAAAAAGAAAAAAAGGGGGAGAAAGAAAAAGAAAAGAAAAAGAAAGAAATAAAGTTGTGATCCAAGGCAAAAAGAGTGTGCTTAAGAACCCTGGACACCTCTAATTGGGGACTCTAGCAAAGCTGAGTCACAATCTGAAAAGGTTCACCCAATTATGTGTCTGTGGCATGTATGTATCCGGTGGTAATACTGGAAGACAGAGTGCTTTGGGCCACAGCCAAGACTCATAAAGTAGCTGTGTTCAGAAATCATCATACTTAACTAGGAGAATCAATAACACTATCTGGATTCTGAGTTCCTAAAGAAGCCAATCATTCTGAATCTCAAAGGATAAAGTGAGATGCCAAAACTGTTCGGAGGCAAAAAGCTACTAGTCCCGCTCATCTAATTTGGAGCTTAGTTTCATTGATAATTTGGAGTCTATAGTATATTCTCTTCTTTTTATCTTATTTAATTTTCAGTTGCTTGGGGACAAGCAACAATTTAAGTTTGGTGTTGTGATGAGCGGATAATTTATACACTTTTTGGCATTGTTTTTAGTATGTTTTTAGTAGTTTGAGTTGAGTTTTTAGTATATTTTTATTAGTTTTTAGTTAAAATTCACTTTTCTGGACTTTACTATGAGTTTGTGTGTTTTTCTGTGATTTCAGGTATTTTCTGGCTGAAATTGAGGGACCTGAGCAAAAATCTGATTCAGAGACTAAAAAGGACTGCAGATGCTGTTGGATTCTGACCTCCCTGCACTCGAAGTGAATTTTCTGGAGCTACAGAAGCCCAATTGGCGCGTTCTCAAAGGCGTTGGAAAGTAGACATCCTGGGCTTTCCAGCAATATATGATAGTCCATACTTTGCCCAAGATTTGATGGCCCAAACCGGCGTTCAAAGTCACCCTCAGAAATTCCAGCGTTAAAAGCCGGAACTGGCACCTAAATGGGAGTTAAACGCCCAAACTGGCATAAAAGCTGGCGTTTAACTCCAAGAAGAGTCTCTACACGAAAATGCTTCAATGCTCAGCCCAAGCACACACCAAGTGGGCCCGGAAGAGGATTTTTATGTCATTTACTCATCTCTGTACACCCTAGGCTACTAGTTCTCTATATATAGGACCTTTTACTATTGTATTTTTCATCTTTGGACATCTAGTTCTTAGATCATTGGGAGGCTGGCCTCACGGCCATGCCTAGACCTTGTTCTTATGTATTTTCAACGGTGGAGTTTCTACACACCATAGATTAAGGTGTGGAGCTCTGCTGTACCTCGAGTATTAATGCAATTACTATTGTTCTTCTATTCAATTCCGCTTGTTCTTTGTCCAAGATATCACTTGTTCTTCAACTTGATGAATGTGATGATCCGTGACACTCATCATCATTCTCACCTATGAACAAGGTGACTGACAACCATTCTTGTTCTACAAGCATTCGAGGCCCTAGTGTTTATCTCTTGGATTCCTGATTGCACGATGCATGGTTGATCGCCTGACAACCGAGTGCTCGCCTGACAAACGAGCCAGCCATTCCGTGAGATCAGAGTCTTCGTGGTATAGGCAAGAACTGATGGCGGCATTCAAGAGAATCCGGAAGGTCTAACCTTGTCTGTGGTATTCTGAGTAGGATTCAATGATTGAATGACTGTGACGTGCTTCAAACTCCTAGCAGGCTAGGGCGTTAGTGACAGACGCAAAAGAATCAATGGATTCTATTCCGGCCTGAACGAGAACCGACAGATGATTAGCCTATGCTGTGACAGAGCATCAGGGACGTATTTTCACTGAGAGGATGGGAGGTAGCTGCTGACAACAGTGAAACCCTACACGAGCTTGCCATGGAAAGGAGTAAGAAGGATTGGATGAAGGCAGTAGGAAAGCAGAGAGACGGAAGGGAAGGCATCTTCATACGCTTGTCTGAAGCTCTTACACCAATGATATACATAAGTATCTCTATCTTTATCTTTATGCTTTATTCGTTCATCACTATACCCATTTGAGTCTGCCTGACTGAGATCTACAAGATGACCATAGCTTGCTTCATACCACCAATCTCCGTGGGATCGACCCTTACTCGCGTAAGGTTTATTACTTGGACGACCCAGTGCACTTGCTGGTTAGTTGTGCGAAGTTGTGTTTATGCCATGGTATTGAGCACCAAGTCTTTGGAGCCATTACTAGGGATTGTTTATGTTTTGAAAAGTATTGATCACAATTTCGTGCACCACATGCCTTCTGTCGGCCGACCTCTTTGTCTTGGACATAAGTTATTTCTAGTAATCCATTTTGTTTGGCCTTTATTAGGTCTCTTCTTATGGCTTACTTTTTATAACTTGTGTGATTTTGTCGGGACGACCTCATCATGTCTGTCCTTTTTAAGTTATTTCTTAGTAATTAGTGGACGAAATTGTGATTCATTCTTTTCACTTCAACAATCCCAGGTAATGGCTCCAAAAACTTGGTGTCAATGCCATGGTTCACAACTTTGCACAACTAACCAGCAAGTGCACTGGGTCGTCCAAGTAATACCTTACGTGAGTAAGGGTCGATCCCACGGAGATTGTTGGTATGAAGCAAGCTATGGTCATCTTGTAAATCTCAGTCAGGCTTATCCATGTGGTTATGGGAGATTAGATAATTAAAAGATAAATAAAATAGGATAGAAATACTTATGTAATTCAATGGTGGGAATTTCAGATAGGCGTATGAAGATGTTGTGCTCCTCTTGAATCTCTGCTTTCCTGCTGCTTTCATCCAATTCTTCTTACTCCTTTCCATGGCAAGCTGTTTGTAGGGCATCACCGTTGTCAATGGCTACATCCCATCCTCTCAGTGAAAAAGGTCCAAATGCTCTGTCACGGCACGGCTAATCATCTGTCAGTTCTCAATCAGGTTGGAATAGAATCCCTTGATTCTTTTGCGTTTGTCATCACGCCCAGCCTTCAGGAGTTTGAAGCTCGTCACAGTCATTCAATCCCAGAATCCTACTCGGAATACCATAGACAAGGTTTAGACTTTCCGGATTCTCAAGAATGCTACCATCAATTCTAGCTTATACCACGAAGATTCTGTTGGGGAATCTAAGAGATATGCGCCCGGCCTAAGGTAGAACGGAAGTGGTTGTCAGTCACGCGCGTTCATAGGTGAGAATGATGATGAGTGTCACGGATCATCACATTCATCAAGGTGAAGTGCAACGTATATCTTGGATTAAGAATAAAATTGATTTGGATAGAAAATAATAGTAATTGCATTGAAACTTGAGGTACAGCAGAGCTTCACACCCTTAATCTATGGTGTGTAGAAACTCCACCGTTGAAAATACATAAGTGAGAGAGGTTCAGGCATGGCCGAATGGCCAGCCCCCAAAACGTGGTCACTGGATCAAAATACAATCCAGGGATCAAAACCAAGATGATAATATGATAGTAAAGAGTTCTATTTATAATAAACTAGCTACTAGGGTTTACAGAAGTAAGTAATTGATGCATAAATCCACTTCCGGGGCCCACTTGGTGTATGTTTGGGCTGAGCTTGGTCTATCCACGAGCTGAGGCTTTTCTTGGAGTTGAACTCCAAGTTATAACGTGTTTTGGGCGTTCAACTCCAGATCATGACGTGTTTCTGGCGTTTAACTCCAGACAACAGCATGTACTTGGCGTTCAATGCCAAGTTATGTCGTCAATTTCCGAATAAAGTATGGACTATTATATATTGCTGGAAAGCTCTAGATGTCTACTTTCCAACGCCGTTGAGAGCGCGCCATTTGGAGTTCTGTAGCTCCAGAAAATCTATTTTGAGTGCAGGGAGGTCAGATTCCAACAGCATCAGCAGTCCTTTTGTCAGCCCTTTTCGGAGTTTTGCTCAAGTCCCTCAATTTCAGCCAGAAATTACCTGAAATCACAGAAAAACACACAAACTCCTAGTAAAGTCCAGAAATGTGAATTTAACATAAAAACTAATGAAAACATCCCTAAAAGTAACTAGATCATACTAAAAACTACCTAAAAACAATGCCAAAAAGCGTATAAATTATCCGCTCATCAGTAATCCATTTTGGATCTGTGTCAGATCTCTTTTATGGATTACTTTTATAACTTTTTGTAGCTGGTGGGAGGCCGACTTCGTCATGTCGGTCCCTTCTAAGTTATTTTTAGTAACCCATTTTGGATCTTTGTCAGATCTCTTTTGTGGATTACTTTTATAACTTTTTGTTTTTTGGGAAGCCGACTTCGTCATGTCGGTCCCTTCTAAGTTATTTTTAGTAATCCATTTTAGATCTTTGTCAGATCTCTTTTGTGAATTACTTTTATAACTTTTTGTTTTTTGGGAGGCCGACTTCGTCATGTCGGTCCCTTCTAAGTTATTTTTAGTAATCCTCTTTTTTAGGGCTGGTCAGGCCTCTTTCTTGGGATTTACTTTTTATAACTTTTGTGGTCGACTGGTCTGACTTATTCACGTTGGTCCGTCTTTTAAGTTATTTTTTAGCAACCTATTTTTATTAAGACCTCATCAGGTCCTTTCCATGGGTTACTTTCGATAACTTCTTGCATTTAATCTGTTTTGTCGCTTTTCATCTTTGCCGATTTGTAGAAATTGAGTTTGATCCTCACTTTGATCGACCTTTGATGAATTCGGTTTTCATCTTTGTTGGTCTCTATTGTGATCGGGCAGTGAATTTGATTTTCACTTTTGTCGATCTGTAACTTTATAATCGGGTGATGAATTTTGCGTTTCAGATTAATGCGTCTTAGTAAAAGGATTTGTAGAAAATCTGAAAAACTTTATTCAAGATAGAAGATATGCAAACATATACATGTTGGCGTTTTTCCTTCTAAGTTGGGTAGTTTGTAGATCTTGGCTTGGTGCCTCATTAAAAAACTTTTTCAGGAAAAAGAGTGCACCTTGTCCTAAGATCTTTATTACCTTTAACTATAATACCTTCTTAGGTTGCAGGCGTGCCATGATCTTGGCAGCTCTCGCCCTTCGAGTTCGGACAGCCTGTAGTAGCCCTTTCCAAGTACTTCTACGACTCGATAGGGTCCTTTCAAGTTTGCTGCCAGCTTTCCTTCCCCAGGTCGAGTTGTTCCGATGTCATTTTGGATTAGGACGAGGTCGTTCTCGGCGAAACTTCATGGCACTACCTTTTGATTGTATCTTGAAGCCATTCGACGTTTTAATGCCTCTTCCCTGATCCGAGCTCTTTCTCGGATTTCTGGAAGTAGGTCGAGTTCTTCCCTTTGAAGTTGGGAGTTGGCCTCTTCACTGTAGTAGATTACTCAGGGCGATCCCTCTTTGACCTCCACTGGGATCATTGCCTCTATTCCGTAAGCTAATTGAAAGGGTGATTCCTTTGTGGTAGAGTGTGGAGTTGTTCGATATGCCCATAGGACTTGTGGGAGCTCTTCAGCCCAGGCTCCCTTTGCATCCTGTAATCTCCGTTTTAACCCAGCTAATATGACTTTGTTAGCGGCTTCTGCTTATCCATTGGCCTGGGGGTGTTCTACGGATGTGAATTGGTGCTTTATGTTCAGGTCCACCACTAACTTTCTGAAGCCTGTGTCTGTAAATTGAGTGCCATTATCTGTGGTAATGGAGTATGGAACCCCAAATCTTGTGACAATGTTTCTATATAGGAATTTTTGACTTCTTTGAGCAGTGGCGTTAGCTAAGGGTTCCGCCTCAATCCATTTTGTGAAATAGTCTACCCCTATGATGAGGAATTTGACTTGTCCGGATCCCTGAGGGAAAGGACCGAGAAGGTCGAGTCCCCATCTTGCGAATGGCCAGGGTGAGGTTACGCTGATAAGCTCTTCTGGTGGGGCGATGTGGAAGTTGGCATGTTTCTGACATGGTGGACATGTTTTTACGAATTCTGTTGCTTCTTTTTGTAGAGTCGGCCAATAGAATCCGGATCGAAGTACTTTTTTGGTAAGTGCCTGTGCTCCAAGATGGTTGCCACAAATGCCACTGTGTATTTCCTCTAAAACTTCCTTTGTGTTGGAAGTCGGCACACATTTTAACAATGGTGTTGAAATTCCTCTTTTGTATAGAGTGTTGTTTATAATGGTATAGTATTGTGCCTCCCGTTTTAACCTCTTTGCCTCCTTCCTATCTGTGGGAAGTGTTTCTATTTTGAGGTAGTTAATTATAGGAGTTATCCATCCCTGATCCAAACTTGTTATGGCCAGGATCTTTTCTTCCTCCGAGATTAATGGGTTCTGTAGTACCTCTTGGATGAGGCTTCTGTTGTTGCCCCCTGGTTTGGTGCTGGCTAGTTTTGAGAGTGCATCAGCTCGAGCATTTTGTTCCTGAGGTATATGGCGGATCTCATATTCCCTAAGTTGTCTGAGCCATTCCTTGGTTTTGTCCAAGTATTTTTTCATTGTGGGATCCTTGGCTTTGTAGCTCCCTGTTATTTGTGAGGTGACTACTTGTGAGTCACTGAAGATGATAAGCTTTTGAGCTCCAACCTCTTTAGCCAGCTTCAAACCAGCTAGTAGTGCCTCATACTCGGCCTGGTTGTTGGAAGTGGGGAACCCGAATTTGAGGGAAAGTTCAATTTGGGTTCCCTGGTCGCTTTCTATTATCACGCCTGCGCCACTTCCAGTGTTGTTTGAGAAACCGTCTACGTAGAGATTCCATTCTATTGGGATTTTTGGGGTATCCGTAAACTCTGCAATGAAGTCAGCCAGATACTGTGATTTGATGGCTGTTTGAGCTTCATACTGAAGGTCGAATTCGGACAACTCGACTGCCCATTGCAAGATTCTTCCTGCTAAATCTATTTTTTGCAGAATGCCTTTTATGGGCTGGTTGGTCCGAACCCTGATGATGTAGGCTGGGAAATATGGGCGAAGTCATCGAGATGTTAGTATGAGGGCATAGGAAAACTTCTATATTTTTTGGTAGTTTAGTTCGGATCCTTGTAGTGCTTTGCTAATAAAGTATATAGGTTGTTGTCCGTTGTTATCTTCTCGGACCAGTGCTGAGGCTACTGCCCGGTTTCTTACTGCAAGGTACAATATCAGTGGTTCTCCTTCCTGTGGCCGAGTTAGAATGGGTGGTTGTCCCAAGAACCTCTTGAAATCCTGGAAGGCCTGCTCGCACTCCGTTGTCCATTCGAACTTCTTTCCCTTCCTTAGAGTGGTGTAGAAGGGTAGAGATCTTATTGCCGATCCGGCTAGGAATCTGGACAAGGCTGCCAGTCTTCCATTGAGTTGTTGTACCTCTTTGACACAGGTTGGACTCTTCATGTCGAGTATAGCCCGGCATTTATCCGGGTTTGCCTCGATTCCTCTTTGTGTGAGCATAAAACCCAAGAATTTACCAGCTTCTACTGCGAAGGTGCATTTTGCCGGATTGAGTCGCATGCCATGCCTTCTTATAGTGTCGAACACTTGAGTGAGGTCGGACAATAACAACTCTTCACTTTGTGTCTTTATTAACATGTCGTCCACGTAGACTTCCATGACTTTTCCAATGTGGTCGGCGAAGACTTTATTCATTAATCTTTGGTAAGTAGCTCCTGCATTTTTTAGCCCAAATGGCATGACGATATAACAGTAGTTCGCTTTTGGGGTTAAGAATGAAGTTTTTTCTTGATCAGGTGGGTACATCGGGATTTGATTGTATCCCGAATAGGCATCCATAAACGAGAGGTATTTGTATCCGGAGGAGGCATCCACCAGAGCGTCGATACTTGGAAGTGGATAGGGGTCTTTTGGGCAGGCTTTGTTGAGATCAGTGTAGTCAGTGCACATCCACCACTTCCCATTTGATTTTTTCACCAAGACGACGTTAGCTAGCCATAGTGGGTACTTGACTTCTCTTATGAATCCTGCCTCCAGCAGAGCTTGTACCTGCTCTTCCACAGCTTGGGATCGTTCTGGTCCAAGCTTTCTACGTCTCTGCTATACTGGCCGAGATCCTGGATAAATTGCCAACTTGTGGCACATTAATTTAGGGTCTATGCCCGGCATGTCTGCAGCTTTCCATGCAAAGAGGTCAACATTATCTCGCAAGAACTGTATAAGGGACTCCTTTTTGTCTTCTTTTAGGATTGTGCTAATATTGGTTGTTTTATCCGGAGTATCTCCGATTTAAACTTTTTCTGTTTCGCCTTCAGGTTGTGGGCAAAGTTCTTCTCGTCCTCGAACTTTCCTGAGCTCGATGGTGTAGATTTCTTCTCCTTTGCCTCTGAGGTTCAGACTTTCGTTGTAGCAGCGGCGTGCTGTCTTCTGGTCTGCTCTTACTATTGTGATTCCTTCTGTGGTCGGGAACTTCATGCACAGGTGTGGAGTCGAGACCACTGTGCTGAGCCGATTCAGCGTTGTCCGACCTATCAGGCATTGTAGGCTGTACTTACGTCGACCACGATGTAATCTATGCTGAGTGTCCTTGACCGATTTCCTTTTCCAAAGGTGGTGTGCAAGGAGATATATCCAAGTGGTTGGATTGGAGTATCTCCCAGCCCAAATAGGCTATTCGGATATGCTTTGAGCTCTTTTTCATCTAGGCCGAGTTTGTCGAAGGCCGTTTTGAACAGAATGTCCGCCGAGCTTCCCTGGTCTATCAACGTGTGGTGGAGATTAGCGTTGGCTAGTATGATAGTGATGACCATGGGGTCGTCGTGTCCTGAGATGATGCCAGCTGCGTCTTCTTTAGTGAAGGTGATAGTGGGGAGTTCGGGTGTTCCTTCTCTTCCTTCGACGTGATATATCTCTTTCAGGTGTCTTTTGCGAGATGATTTAGAGACTCCTCCTCCTGCAAATCCTCCATGTATCATGTGGACATGTCTCTCCAGGGTACGAGGTGGTCGTTCATTTCGTCCGACCTCTTCGTCCCTTCTTCTTTTTCTTGGCTCATCTGCTTTGTTAGCCAAGTACCGATCTAGCCTCCCCTCTCTTACCAATTTTTAATGTTCTTTAAGTTGAAGCTCTCGTTGGTGGGATGTCCATAGATTCGATGGTATTCACAGTATTTTGTTCGGTTTCCTCCTCCTTTCTTGCTTTTGAGTGGGCGAGGTGGGGGTATCTTTTCAGTGTGGCATACTTCTCGATAGACATCCACAAGAGACACTCGAAGAGGGGTCTAATTGTGGTATTTGTTAATCTTCTCCCCGTGCTGATCTTCTTTTTTCTTGGACTCTTTGTCTTTATAGTAGAATCCGGATTTTGAGGTCTCACCTTGTCGGGAGTTTTCCTCCATGTTGATGTACTTTTCTGCTCGTTCTTGGACTTCATTTAGAGATGTGGGATGTTTTTTGATATGGAGTGACTAAAGGTTCCCTCTCGTAGACCATTGATGAGGCCCATAATGGCTGCTTCTATAGGAAGATTTTGTATATCCAAACACGCTTTGTTGAATCTTTCCATGTAGTTGCGAAGGCTTTCACGATCTTCTTGCTTGATCCTTGGTAAACTTGGGGCATGTTTAGTTTTATCCTTCTGGATGGAGAATTTGGCTAGAAACTTTTTGGCCAAGTCGTCAAAGCTTGAGATGGACCTGGGGGGCAGGTTGTCGAACTACTTAATTGCCGTCTTGGTCAGGGTAGTTGGGAAGGCTTTGCACCGGGTTGTGTCTGAGGCGTTGGTGAGATACATTCTGCTTTGAAAATTACTAAGATGATGGCCGGGGTTTGTTGTGCCATCGTATAGAGTCATGTCGGGAGGTTTGAAATCTTTTGGGATTTTGGCCTTCATGATCTCTTTGGTGAATGGGTCTTGGTCTTTGTGGAAGCTATCTTCGTGGCTGGATCTGGTTATTTTAGTTTTAAGGTCGGCTTCGATCTTTAGGAGCTTGTCCTCTAGTTCGCGACGTTGCCTAGCTTCTCTTTGCAAATCTCTTTCGGCTTCCCGTTGATATTCAACCTCTTTTTCGAGTTGTTTCAGGCGATCCTGAAGTGCTTCCATGGCTCCCGTGCTTGGGGAGTTCTTGTCTTTGTTAGGTTGAAAAGTATCATCCAGTGTAACCTCTGCGTTCTTGTGTGGTGTTCGGTTTTCCAAATTAGAGTTGTGATCGTTGTCCTGGTTGTCCGCCATGGTGATGGGATGACTTCCAGGTTTCCCGGCAATAGCGCCAATGTTCCGAGAGTTACCTGAAACTGTAGGTCGATCTTCGGACGAGATCTTCTGTGTTGATCAGAGATGACGTGTCCAGCTGGTGCGTGGTGGCCGGAGCTGTCGTGTCCAACTTGTTGGACCGGCAATGCTACTGATCCTTCGTCACCGGAGGGTGGTGGTACCTACAAGGGACTCCGATGCCTAAGTTAGCAAGGGTATTAAGCAGGTTTTTAGTAGAATCAGAGTATGAGTTATACCTGGGTGCTCCAGTGTATTTATAATGTGGTAGAGTGATCTTTCTGGAGATAAGATAGTTATCTTATCTGTATCTTTGGGTAGAGTTATCTTATCTTCAAGGGAACCGTCTCTCTATAGGCTTGGGCTGCCTTAGGATTTGGGTTGTGTTCCTCTGTTTGGGCCCTTTTTTGGGCTTTCCTGGTGATTTGGCCGAACTCTTTGAGAAGAGGTCGGGTAGTTTTGTCCTGAAGAGGTCGGTTGACTTGTCGCCAAACAACCCGGGTCGGACAGCTCGACCCAGGGTATGAACACCTGCACCATAGGAAACATAACTATTGAGAAGTCATTCTGTGACCTTGGTGCAAGCATAAACTTGATGCCTTTGTCTCTCATGAGGAAACTTCAAATTCTTGAGCTGAAATCCACTCGAATAGCTCTCCAAATGGCTGACAAATCCATTAAGCAATCACTAGGAGTTGTGGAGAATGTGCTAATAAAAGTCGGAAAATACTTTCTCCCTGCTGACTTTGTTATCTTAGATATGGAAGAATACCCCAACACCCCCATCATCATGGGGAGGCCTTTTCTAGCTACGGGCAGAGCATTGATAGATGTTGAAAAAGGAAAATTGTTGCTAAGAGTGCATGATGAGCACCTAGCATTTCATGTCTTCAAGACCCTACATGAGCCCACTCAAGAAGAAGAATGCAAGAAGGATAAGTCCAGAGATTATAGATTAAAGGAGACATTTAATGAGATTACTCCAAGGCTTCTAAACCCATGCTTAAAAGAAGTAGAAATGGTGCAACAGACCAAAGAAGTCAAGGAGGAACTAGATCCAAAACCTCCAGCTGAGATCTCCAACAAGAAGCCCCCTGATAAAGAACCACCAAGGCATGAATCATCTTCTAAGAAAGAAAAAAAGAAGAGGCCAAGAGGATGGAGAAACAAGAAGATCCCCACTGAAGGCTTCTCACCAGGGGATAAAGTGATGTTAAACACCCAACCAATGAAGGTGTCTCCACAATTGTCTGAGTACTACAATGTGAATCGAATCCTTTCACTTGAACACCTAGAGATCATCAAAGAGGAAACCAGAAGGAAGTTCACAGTAAGAGGAGAAAAGCTAAGGAACTATGATTTTTGACCTCCGTGATCAAAGGACAAGATGTCAAGCTAATGACACTAAACGAGTGCTTGTTGGGAGGCAACCCAACCAAAGGTAGTTTTCTTTTCATTTACTGTTTCAATAAGAAAGTTTAGTAGATTTCTCTGCATTGCAAGGAGCTAAGTTTGGTATTGCACACCAAAAAAATTTAAGGGTGAATGAAGGAAGCTAAGTTTGGTGTTCCACCAAGAATCTCATTAAAAACACACTTCAACCCTCTGCATAAAATGGTCACTGGCTCCAAACAATTAGGGAAACTATTTAACCACTGATTGTTTTCTAGTTATAATTTGTTTTCTTTAAGAGCACAAGGTTTGCATAATAGACAGTGGCAAGGAACTAAGTTTGGTGTTCACACACTAAAGTAAGTTCAAAAGCCTACAAACATTCATGCATGATAACTATTTTTCAAGTGCTTGGAAGACAAGCAACTTCCACTATTAGTGCAGAAAATTATTCAACCTTTTGGAAGGACTGTACATCATAAGAAAGAAAAGCACAAAAGCTAAGAAGAAAGATGAAAGACTAAGCAAGAAGAGACCAAAAGGTTGTATTATTACTCAACTGTTTGAATCTGCTATGCTTTAGTTGGAAGTTTAATTGTTCTCCTTTCTGATGAGTTTACCCTTATTTGCACCCTGCTAGTTTACTGTCTTGTTATTATTCAATTAAGTAATCTAGCTATAAGTGTCTGTCTTATTTTCATCCATCTGGAATGTATGTCTTGTACCCTGGCATGAATAAGAGAAAATGATTGAAACAGAAAGTAATTGTCCAATGTGGTAGGAATAATAATCAAGTTTAGTGGTGGTAATTGCTTGATTAGATGATAAGCTCAATAATAAAAGCTGCAGGTTAGAATGTCTCTTGTAGTGTAAACTTAGTTGCTGTTGAAAAGCCTTCAATCAATAAATATCCCTGGAAAAAGAGAAGAAGTAAGAAGGAAAGAAAAGAAAACCCAAGAATTGGCAACAAAAATAAAAGAAACAAATAAGGCTAGACACCAATAGCTTGGACCTTAGGACATATGCCTGTGGTGCTTTTTGTACTAGGATCTGCTTGGACAATTAGGTTCTGTGGAGTATTTTAAAACTTGGTAACTTGGATTAGCTAATCCGGGATTACCAACCGAAAGTCCATTATCAAGAGCAACCTAGTTACAAAGCATTTAGTAACCCAAAGAGGTGCTGGGCATCAATGTTCCTAAGAAGAATTGTGAGCCAAGTGTCTGTAGTGAAGAGGTGTTAAGAAAAAATTGAGCCAAAAGGCTGCTGCAACACTTGACACTGAGCTAACATTAAGAAATAAGCTTCTGAAGCAAAAGAAAGAAGGAAAAATCTAACAGGGATCAATAAAAGAATAAGGCATTATAGCAGCAACTCTAGTTAACCATCAAAGAGACATTTCACATTTGGAAGCTGATACTAATTGAGTTACATTCTGTCTGCATAAAACCCCATGAACCAAATTCAATTATCTGCTAAATAAGGACATGTATGCTTTTCTGTTTTGTTTCATTTCTTCTCATGTTTTAGTGCTTGCTTGGGGACAAGCTAGATTTAAGTTTGGTGTTGTGATGACAAGTCATCTTATGCTAGTTTTACAAGCATTTTCTATTTGTTTCATTAGGTTTTATGCACTTTCTTGCACAATGAGTAAGTGATTGGAATGAAATTTCATGATTATTTGGAATCAATCAAACATCATTTATTTTACACAAAATCATTAGGTTTATGCTAGAATTAATTTATTTTATGAATGGTGCAAGGACCTTGTGATTTTGGTGAGACTTTGATTTCTTGTTTGATTGCTTGCAAGTGAAGAAATGAAGGAAAAAGGGAAGCAATCAGGGAAGCGTTACGTTCAAATAGAGAACGCCACGCTTAGGAACACAAACAGCTAGCGTTCACTTTGGAAGTGAGCGCCGCGTCAGCTTTGAGCAAAGGACTTGTGCTGTCCGTACAGCGTAGGTGGCGCTCAAAATGGTAACGCAGCGCTCACTAAGTGAACGCTAGTGATGAAATAAGCGCACCAAATGGTGCTGTGCTCAAAGAAGCAAACGTAGCTTCAAATAGAGAGCGCTAGTGAGGAGAGCGCTGGGCAAGGAATTGAACGCACCAAGGAGGCCACGCATTAGGCAGCGCTCATTGTCCCAACGTAGCATTCACTGAGGCAACGCTAGTGAGGAGAGGCGCGCACCAAAGCGCACGTGAAGGGGCACGCCTAGGCTAATGAACGTAGCGCTCATGAAGTGCACGGAGCCCTCTACTGGAAGGAGAACCAAGCCACCCCTGACCCACTTATTCACGGCCAAATCCAAATCAAAAAGCCCACTCCAAGTTTTGATGACTGAAAATAGAAATTGTATAAATAGGAGCAATTTTGATTTGAGAAGGACCTTTTATACTTCACACTTCTCTTTTACTTTTCTTTTTCTCTTGAAATTTTCCTTTTAGAATTTTAGAGTTTGAGATCAGATCTGGGTTTCCTTTTCTTCTGAGTTTCATTTTCTTTCTTCTTCAATTTTATCTTTTCTGTTTTGACAAGAGAGCAATTGAGCTCTAGGCTTTCTTTCTGTTTTTGTTACTTCACTGAATTTTTCAATTTCTCTTTAGGATTTCAGAATTAATCTAAGTTTCCTTGCTGTTTTGAATTCATCTGCAATTTGCCATTTCTGTTTTGCTATTGAGACACTGATCTGAATATCTTAATCTTATACTTCTCTAATCTACTGCAATTTACATTTACTAGTTCAATTTGAATCCCAATACCGAAATCCTTTTTATTCTTCATGCAATTTAAGTTTCCTAGCAATTTAGATTCAGCAATTTAAATTTCTTGCACTTTAAGTTTCAGTCATTTACCTTTCTTGCAATTTAAGTTTCAGCTTGTTTACTTTCTTGCACTTTAAGTTTCTGTAATTTACTTCTTTTGCACTTTAAGATTCAGCCAATTTTCATTTTGCACTTTAGTTTACTTGCAATTTTACTTCTATTAGTCAAGTTTCCCTCAAATCATCAAATATTCGCTTAACAAAATTCATCACCTAACTAAAGTTGCTCAATCCATCAATCCCTGTGGGATCGACCTCACTCTTGTTAATTATTACTACTTGATGATCGGATTTTTTGATGGTAAAGAATTCATAATAAATTCTCGTTGCAAGTATAGTTTCGAAACCAACAATAATCCTTTCATACAAAAATTTGTTTGTCACTAAAGCAAACTCAATAAAAATATTAACCGAAGTATTTAAACCTCGGGTCGTCTCTCAAGGAATTACAGGGAGGTGTAGTTATTATTGGTTATGGAAAAAGTATATTTTTGGATTTTTGAAAGGTTGAACAAGGAAGGTAAATGACAAGAAAATAAACTAATGATTAAGAAAACTCTTGGCAAGGTATGAGAACTGGACGTCCTATCCTAGTTATCCTTATCAGTTGTGATGAGAATTGTTCATTGCTCCCACTTTGTCAACCTCTAACTATGAAGGAAAGTCAAGTGGACCAATCAATTTGATTCCTCAAGTCCTAGTCAACTCCTAAGGAAAGACTAGCTTTAGAGGGATCCAAATCAACTAGCAAACATAACAATTACCAATCAACAAAGTAGTTTGATAACTCAAGAGTCTCCAATGACTCAACCAAAGCAAAAAGGAGAGAAATCTAAATAAATTGAAAGCATCAATAACGTAAATTAAAGAAAGCAATCATAAATCTGAAATACCTCAAATTGCATTAAATAAAAAATCAAATTAAAGCATGAGAATTCATAAACCAGATAGCAACATAGAGTAATCAATAGGGGAAATAGATAAACTAGACTGCTAAGACAAATAAAAGTAGAAGAGAAACTAATTAAACTAAGATAGAATCTGAAATTAAGAAAAGCTAATCCTAAAATCCTAAAACCTAAGAGAGAGGAGAGAGCCTCTCTCTCTAGAAACTACATCTAAAACCTAAAATTGTGAATAATGAGACGTGTGAATTGTGTGTTGAGTCTCTGCTTGTCCCCTGGCTTTAGTCTGTGTTTCTGGGCGAAAAATTGGGTTAAAACTCAGGCCGAAATCGCCCTCAGCGTTTTCTATAATTTCTGCACGTGAAGCATGTCACGCATATGCGTTAGTCACGCGTACGCGTCGTTGGTCATCTTTGCGTGTCACGCGTACACGTCAAGTACGCGCATGCGTCGCTGTGCAAACTCGCTTTTCACGCGTACGCGTCAGGTACGCGCACGCGTCACCATGGAAAGCTCTGAATCACGCGTACGCGTCAGGTACACGCATGCGTCGTTCCTCGCTGGTCAGCTCCTTAGTTTCTTGTGTTCCTTCCGTTTTCACAAGCTTTCTTTCCATCCTCTAAGCCATTCCTGCCCCATAAAGCCTGAAAACACTTAACACACGGATCACGGCATCGAATGGGATAAAAGGACATTAAAAATACATAATTTAAAGGCTTAGGAAGCAAGTTTTCAATCATAGAATAAAATTGGGAAGGAATTGTAAAACCATGCAAATTCAATGAATAAATGTGAGAATAGTGGGTAAAATCCACTCAATTAAGCACAAGATGTACCATGAAATAGTGGTGCATCAAATCTCGCCACACTTAAACATTAGCATGTCCTCATGCTAAGCTCAAGGAGATAGAAAGAATGAATATGGGAAAGTAAGACTCATGCAATGCAATGCAACCTATGAATGAATGTAACTATATGCTAAGATGTTTCTATCTACTTGGTTAAAAGTAAACAAGTTCTCCAAGACAAACATAAATCAGATTCCATTAATTCAAATCATGCAATAAGAAGCAAGTAAGCTTGTAAGAAGATAGCTCAGGAAAGCAGGGAACACAGAATCAAGCATTGAACCCTCACTGGTAGTGTATATGCACTCTAATCTCTCAAGTGTTTAGGGTTGATCACTCTACTCTTTTCTAGTCATGCTTTCTAAAACTTTGTTCTTCATCTAACCAATCAACAAATGTTTAATGCACCAATGCAAACATCATGAGGTCTTTTCAAGGTTGTAATGGGGCTTAGGTAAGGGTGAGGATATATATGTATGGCTAAGTGAGCTATAAATTGAATCTTTGACTAACCTAAGCTCTCACCTAACACACACACCCCCTCTATGCTTCTAAAATTATGCCTAACTACCCATAGTGTCACTTTTGTGCTTTTCACCTACTCATGTATTTAAATGTTATTCTTCTATTTTATCTCACATGCATTGATCTTTTTATTGAACTTAACATTGGGGTGCTTTCATTCCCCTAAATTTGGATTTTTTTTGAAAGCATTACAACATCAATGCATTTGGTTTTCATAGTTTCACATGAGTAGCATTCAAATTCTTAATATTTCTCAATTAAGCAACATACATTCTTATTAACCAGAGTTCCCATAGTTTCCTATACTTAATTTGACACACAATCCCTATCTTAAGCTAGCCAAAGATTCAATTAGGGTAGTTAATTATTTTTTCGCTTAAGGCTAGTGATGTGGTAACATAAAGAACAAAAGGGAATAGAGAAGGCTCAAAGTGGCGAACAAAGGTAATTAGAATGGTAAGCCATTTGGGATAGTGAGCTAATTGGCCTCAATCATACATATGCATGCATACATTAAACAATGGACATATAGAATGGAACAAAATATAGATTGCAATTATAGAGAAGGAAACACACAAGAATAAAATATTATGGTTAAATAATGTAACCATGTAATTAAGCTCAAAATCTCACTGGGTTGTGTGTTCTAGCTCTATACCATATTCCAAATTACAATCTTCAGACAAGTTTAACATAGAATTTAAATTTGAATTAGTTAAATTTTCAAAAATAGGGTCTTGAAAAGAAACTTATTATTTTTCAACCAAGTAGAACATACATGCAAACACTTATTACTATGCAATTTATCCTATCTAACAAAAGAAAGAAAAAATATAACCTATTGGTGTTAAGAAAAAGCAATTACCTCCGGAAGTCAGGTACTAACCGACCTCCCCACACTTAAAGCTTGGCACCGTCCTTGGTGCCATCAGTCAGGAACACAAGGGGGCTGGTAACAACATCTCCACAGTCGGGGTCGTCATGGCTCCCAGTGCTGGTAGGTGAGGTGGAGTCCGGAGTTTCTGGATCTTCCTCAGTTGGGTGGTTGTCAACAATTAGCTCCTTGAGGTATGTAAATCGGCGCTTGTTACGGCACTCCATTCGCTTTGCCTGCCGGTCTAGTCGGTCCAACCTCTAAAGTATCTGAAGGAGCAGCTGATTTGTTGAAGGTGCTTGTGATGTGGAAGGAGAAGGAATATCCCCGGCCGGGCCTGCAGTCTGGCTGGTAGTGGTTCCGCAGCCAATGCTCTTTTCGTTTCTCTCCTTGCCGGTGGCTTGTTAGAGGCTTTCTCTGTACCCTTCCTGGTGGCCATCCTGAAAAGGGAGAAAAGAAAGGGACATGAAATCAAATAGCTAGAACCGGGAGGAGGAAAATACAAGTGATAATCAATGCCAAGGTAAAGAAGAATGTCGTAAACACATGGTCGCGACTCCATGTAATTAGGACATCAATGGAAATATAGCATGATCTATTAAGGTAATTAGATGCAAGATGTTTATCAGCATGCCGGCAAAGGCATGAGTAGCATAGATCAAGCATTAGTAGCTCAATTTGATTATCAAATGTAACAAACTAACAACTACGTTTGTGTTGACAATTATATTTAATCAATAAAAGATTGCAAGGGTTTTGTGAAAAACAGGCAGTAGAGTAGAAGAATAGAATAATTAAGAATTCACAATGCCATACGGGCTTTTTACAAACACTTGGTATGCACGTAAAATATGTTAGGGAAAGTAAGGACTCCAAACATGCATGCAACCCAAAAATTAATATTAATTGTCCAATCACTCCCTAAAATATCCACAAGCTCGAGTATAATAATATAAGACCCAGATAAAGCTCTAACACCAACATAAAAAAATTCATGAAGAAAAAGAAAAGAATGAAAAAGAAACCATAAATAACTAAGCATGAAAGAGAAAGAATTTTAGAAGGAAGAAAAGTAATTAAATGCAATAATTGAAAGAAGAATGAAGGAAGAAAGGAGAAAGGAGGAAGAAAGAAGTTCAAAGGAGAGAAGAGAGAGGTAATAATTGAAAAAAGGAAGCGACGCGCGCACAGGGCACGCGTGCGCGTGAAAACTGCATCAACCATGTGACGCGTACGCGTCGCCCACGCGTACGCGTGGGTGGTCTGAAAGCGAAGGGACGTGCACGCGTCAAAGATGCGTACACGTGAGTGATGTTGTGTCTCTAGCACAGTACCAGCCCCAGACCATCACAATTCTCTGTTCAGCACGCTTTTACGCCAATTTTCATGCCCATGCGTACGCGTCGCTGACGCTTACGCGTGGGTTGAACTTTTTGCAGGGGACGCATACGCGTGAGGTACGCATACGCGTGGGGTGGTTTGTGTGCCACGCACCCCTCCCGCGCGTCTCTCGTGCAACTCTCTGTTCAGGTGCAAATATACAGACGACGCATGCGCGTCGTAAACGCTTGCGCGTCGATCCTCCCTTTTTTTTTATATGCAGAATGCAAAATACAGAATGCAGAATATAGATGATTATGCATTAATTATGAATGAATACTTTGAAAAACAAAATAAAATAAAACTAGGAATGAAATAGAACAATCATACCATGGTGGGTTGTCTCCCACCTAGCACTTTTAGTTAAAGTCCTTAAGTTGGACATCTGGTGAGCTCCTTGTTATGGTGGCTTGTGCTTGAACTCGTCCAAGAATCCCCACCAATGTTTGTAATTCCAATGGCTTCCGGGATCCCAAACTAGGCGCAAAGAGCCTTCAAGCATGTTTAAGCAAGTGACAAGGTCCCAAGAGTGTTGATTACTAGACTAAATTCCGGGGTCCCAAACCTTGCTTTTGCACTTGTCTTTGTTTTGATTATCAATGTTCCAACCGGGTGGCAAGCAATCTGAATTCTCAATGAAACATTCAAGCAACCTCCGAGACCCATTCAATTGAGGCTTATACCAACCATTGCACTTAGACTTTGAGCTTCTAACCTTAACGAACTTAGGATTGTGTTGCCAACCACTAACCATCTCCCTCTTACTCTTAAAGCCACAAAGAGCTCTAAGCTGACCATCCGTCTCAAGTAGCCCATATTCAAGTGGGAAAGTAAAAGTTAAGGACATGAATTTTACCCACTTGAATGTTGTATTGGATGGTGATGGCTTTGGGGAGGGTGTTTCTAATAACCTTGCAGGCTCCACTCCCTTGTGCTCTTCTTTGAACTCTTCCACCTCTTTGCAAGTCTGTTCAACTTCAACCGCAACCTCATCAAATTCTTCTAATTCTTCCCCGTCACTCAGGTCATAAGTTGGAGGTTGAGAAAAGTCTACCTCCACATCATCTTCAGATTCACTTGGAGAAGGTTCTTTAAACTCAAGGGGTTCAATTGCGGATGCAAGTTCATCACTAGGAGGGCTTGATTCATGATCATCATCACCAAGGAAACTTTCCTCTTGATCTATTCTGTCCAATTCTTTATAAGGAACATGCCTTGGAGGTTGTGCACTATCCTCCTCAACATCAATTTTAAGCTTATTGGAGGAATACTTTACAACTCTAAATTCCCATGGAGGTTCAGCGTCTCCTAAGTCTTCAACCATTTCCTCCTCTTCAACTATTATGGCTTCCTCCACTTGTTTAAATACAAAGCCACGTTCTTCATTGTCCACCGAAGTTTCTAGTGTCTCCTTCGTGCTAGGCTCTTGTAATGATTCTCCACATGCAGCCATGGGAGTACTTTGAGTGTCCAAATATTGGGAAGCTAATCGATTTACTGCCTCGGTTAAGGTAGCCGTGAATTTCAGTGCTTCCCTTTTCGTCTCTCTTTGTCCTTGAAGAGGAACACCAAGAGTGTTATGCATTGGAGATTGAGGTGGATATGAGGGCTCATTACTTGGGAGGAAAGGTTCATGATAAGAGGGTGGTTTCTCATGATAAGGATGTGGTGGTTCATCACTCTCCATCTTGTCTATTTGTTGTACCACACGCTTCAATTCCTTGTTCTCAAGTTGAGATTCCTTAGCCACGAGAGCTTCAGGTGCTGTTCGGCTTATCACTCGCTCCAATTTATGGAGGAAGTGATCTATTGTTTCCTTGAGACGATCTCTTGACTCTTGTCCAGCTTGAATTGCATGATTAGGATCATATGGCTCTTGGATTGATGGATATGGACATGGTATATATAGAGGTGGTGGTTCTTAGGAGTAACTGCGTTGGAATTGGGGTGGTTCCATATATGGTTCATATGGCTCATAGGGTGATTGGTATGGTGGATATGGGTTAGGATTATATGAGGGTTTTTGGTAATAGGGGGCTTGTGAGTATGGTGGTTTAGAGTTATGTTGAGAAGGTGGTTCATAGGCATATGGTGGGGCTTGTTGGTAACTACAAGGGGTCCACCATATTCATCATCTTGGTATGCACCCTGGAATGGCTCTTGACCATAGTAATTTGGTGGAGGTTGGTTGTCACAAAAAGGTCCACCATAACTATCGTCTTGGTATGCATTATAGAATGGTATTGGTTATAGCGCATTGGAGGGGGTTGTCGCCAAGAGGGTTGATCAAATTCTTATGGCTCCTCCCATCTTTGATTGTTCTAACAATATTATTTGAACCAAACTCATAGCGACAGGGGGTGAGAATTCATAGTAGCTAATAAAAATTAAAAACAAAAAACAAACAAACAAGCAAAAAGCAAATATTTACAATAACCAATAATAAGGCACACGTTTGCGATTCCCCGGCAACGGCGCCATTTTGATGATCGGATTTTTTGATAGTAAAGAATTCACAATAAATTCTCGTTGCAAGTATAGTTTCTAAACCAACAATAATCCTTTCATACAAAAATTTGTTTGTCACTAAAGCAAACCCAATAAAAATAATAACTGAAGTATTTAAACCTCGGGTCGTTTCTCAAGAAATTACAGGGAGGTGTAGTTATTATTGGTTATGGAAAAAGTATATTTTTGGATTTTTGAAAGGTTGAACAAGGAATGTAAATGACAAGAAAATAAACTAATGATTAAGAAAACTCTTGGCAAGGTATGAGAACTGGACGTCCTATCCTAGTTATCCTTATCAATTGTGATGAGAATTGTTCATTGCTCCCACTTTGTCAACCTCTAACTATAACGGAAAGTCAAGTGGACCAATCAATTTGATTCCTCAAGTCCTAGTCAACTCCTAAGGAAAGACTAGCTTTAGAGGGATCAAAATCAACTAGCAAACATAACAATTACCAATCAACAAAGGAGTTTGATAACTCAAGAGTCTCCAATTACTCAACAAAAACCAAAAGGAGAGAAATCTAAATTAAATTGAAAGCATCAATAACATAAATTGAAGAAAGTAATCATAAATCTGAAATACCTCAAATTGCATTAAATAGAAAATCAAATTAAAGCAAGAGAATTCATAAACTAGATAGCAACATAGAGTAATCAATAGGGGAAATAGATAAACTAGACTGCTAAGAGAAATAAAAGTAGAAGAGAAACTAATTAAACTAAGATAGAATCTGAAATTAAGAAAAGCTAATCCTAAAATCCTAAAACCTAAGAGAGAGGAGAGAGCCTCTCTCTCTAGAAACTACATCTAAAACCTAAAATTGTGAATAATGAGACGTGTATGAATTGGGTGTTGAGTCTCTGCTTGTCCCCTGGCTTTAGTCTGTGTTTCTGGGCCAAAAACTGGGTCAAAACTCAGCTCGAAATCGCCCCAGCGTTTTCTGCAATTTTTGCACGTGGCGCATGTCACGCGTGCGCGTCAGTCACGCGTACGCATCGATGGTCATCTTTGCGTGTCATGCGTACGCGTCAGGTACGCGCACGCGTCGCTGTGCAAACTCGCTTTTCACGCGTACGCGTCAGGTACGCGCACGCGTCACCATGGAAAGCTCCGAATCACGCGTACGCATCAGGTATGCACATGCGTCGTTCCTCGCTGGTCAGCTCCTTAGTTTCTTGTGTTTTTTCCATTTTCGCAAGCTTCCTTTCCATCCTCTAAGCCACTCCTGCCCAATAATGCCTGAAAATAGTTAACACACGGATCACGGCATCAAATGGGATAAAAGGACTTTAAAAATACACAATTTAAAGGCTTAGGAAGCAAGTTTTCAATCATAGAATAAAATTGGGAAGGAATTGTAAAATCATGCAAATTCAATGAATAAATATGAGAATAGTGTGTAAAATCCACTCAATTAAACACAAGATGTACCACGAAATAGTAGTGCATCAATCAGATATAATTTGATTCTTATAATCACCAAATTGTTCATAGCGTGAGTAGTCTTTAAATATTGGACTGAATATTGGAATGCAAATAATTTCTAAAAAATATGTGAAATACCAATGGAATTGTTATAGAATAAAGAAGTATAAATAGAAGACTCTAGTATTAGTATTCACCAATATAATAATCTCAATATAATAGAGATAGTTTATATATATTTATCTACAAATATATGTAACAACTTATTAGTAAAAGAGATAGAAGAATAGTATATGAAGGAGAAAAGAGTGATTTTATTGTTGATTGTAGTGTGTAATCAACGGAGGCTTAACCTCCTATTTATACATGTATAGGGTCCACATTTTCAACCTTTATTAAATGTATATTCTCTTGGTAATATGAGTATTCTACCATGGAAATGTTGAGCCATCCATGTTATTAATGGTCATCTACATCATTCATACTTATCATAACACTCCCCCTTGGATGACTATCTAGGATTATGGCTCGTTAAAACCTTACTAAAGAAAAATCCAATGGGAAAAAACTTTAGTGAAGGAAAAAGAGTACAATATCCTTTGACGGGGACTGCCTCATTCAAAACCTTGTCAAGAAAAACCCAATGGGAAAGAACCTGACCAAGAAAAAAAGAGTACAGTCTCCCCCTCTTGTCGACATTATTTAATGTCTCGGAAACGGCGCATCCGAATCTGATGTACCAATCTTTCAAAAGAGGATTTTGGGAGTGACTTTGTAAATAAATCTGCCAGATTATCACTTGAGCAGATCTGTTGGACATCAATTGTCCCTTTATTTTGAAGATCATGAGTGAAGAAGAATTTGGGAGAAATATGCTTTGTTCTATCACCTTTGATGTATCCACCTTTAAGTTGAGCAATGCATGCTGTATTATCTTCAAACAGGACAGTTGGAGCTATCTTATGGTCAATCAGTCCACATGATGACAGAATATATTGAATCAAACTCTTGATCCAAAAACACTCGCAACTAGCTTCATGTATCGCTAGTATTTCAACATGATTAGAGGATGTTGCCGCAATCGTCTGTTTTGTGGACCTCCATGATATAGCTGTACTACCATATGTGAATAGGTATCCTGTTTGAGATCTCCCTTTGTGTGGATCAGACAAGTATAGCCAACTAGTTGTGACTTGGATCCATATGGATAAAACAATCCCATATCAACCGTTCCATGAAGATATCGAAAGATTTGTTTGATTCTATTCCAATGTCTTTTGGTTGGAGAGGAACTATACCTTGCTAGTAAGTTCACAGCAAATGATATATCGGGTCTTGTATTATTAGCAAGATACATTAGCGCTCCAATGGCACTAAGATATGGCACTTCAAGACCAAAGGATATCTTCATTTTCTTCCTTAGGACGGAATTGATCCTTTTCCACATCCAAAGATCTTACAATCATTAAGATACTTAACGGATGTGACTTATCCATAAAAAATCTCTTCAAGATCTTTTCTGTGTATGTTGTTTGATGAATAAAGATTCTACTTTTTGTATGCTCGATCTGCAGGCTGAGATAAAATTTAGTCTTTCCAAGATCTTTCATTTCAAACTCTTCTTTTAGAATTTTTATAATTGTTGGAATCTCTTTAGGAGTTCCAATAATATTTAAATTATCAACGTACACAACTATAATGAATCAAAATACAGATTTCTTTATGAAAGCACATGGGCAGATATCATCATTCTTGAATCCGTTTTTGGCCAGATACTCAGTAAGACGATTATATCACATTCGTCTAGATTGCTTTAGACCATATAAAGATCTTTGCAATTTCACTGAGTATAACCCTTGTGAATATTCATTGGATGGTTTAGATATCTTTAGTTCTTCAAGGACTTTCATATAAATATCACGATCTAATGAGCCATATAAGTAGTCTGTTACAACATCCATTAAATGCATATGTAGTTTATGATATGCGGATAAACTGACCAAATAACGCAACGTTATTGCATCCACTACAGGGGAATACATTTCTTCATAATCTATACCGGGTCTTTGTGAAAAATCTTGTGCCACAAATCGGGCTTTGTAGCACACAACTTCATTTTTCTCATTTCGTTTTCTCACAAATACCCATCGGTATCCAACAGGTTTTACATCTTCTGGTGTACGGACTATAGGTCCAAAGACTTCACGTTTTGCAAGTGAGTCTAATTAAGCCTTTATGGCTTCTTCCCATTTTGGCCAATCATTTCTTTGTCGACATTCTTCGACTGATCTTGGCTCAAGATCCTTACTTTCATGCATGATATTTAATGCCACATATATGCAAATATTTCATTGACAATTGTCTTATTTCGGTTCCATTTCTCTCCTATAAAGACATAATTTATCGAGATCTTGTCATTTCACAATTTTTAGGTACCTGAACGTCTTCTGACGTTAAAATTATATCAGAATTTTGGACAACTGCATGTGTCTTTAGTATGTCTTTTTCAACAGAAATAGTATTTACCTCTTTTCTTTTTCGAGGATTTTTGTCTTTGGAACCGACAGGCTTGCCACACTTCTGGCGTGAATTTGCTTCAATGGCATCTTGTTTGACTGGGACATCTACTCGAACCGGAGCATTTTCAGCCGGTATATAGGATTTAGTTATCCTCTTTGTATCAGAAAATGCATCAGGCAATTCAGTTGCTATCCTTTGCAAATGTATAATCTTTTGAACTTCTAGTTCACATTGCCGTGATCGATGATCCAAATGCATCAAAGATGATGCATTCCAATTAAGTTCCTTTTCAGGAAGCGTATTTTCTCCCCCTAATGTTGAAAATTTTGATTCATCAAAATGACAATCCGCAAACCGGGCTTTAAATACATCTCCAGTTTGTATCTCAAGATACCTCACTATAGAGGAAGAATCATATCCAACATATATCCCCAATTTTCTATGGGGTCCCATTTTGGTGCGAGAAGGTGGTGTAATGGGAACATATATCGAACACTCGAATATTCTTAAATGGAAAATATTTGGCTGCTGGCCAAAAGCTAATTGCATAGGAGAGAACCGATGGTAACTCGTTGGCCTCAAACGAATAAGTGCTGCAGCATGTAAAATAGCATGCCCCAACCCGAGGTTGGAAGATTTGTTTTCATAAGCAAGGGTCTAGCAATCAATTGGATGCGTTTAATAAGTGATTCTGCTAACCCATTTTGTGTGTAAACATAAGCTACTGGATGTTCAACATTTATTCTATTAGCCATACAATAAGCATCAAAAGTTTGGGAAGTAAATTCACTAGCATTATCAAGACGAATTGCTTTGATTGAATTTTCTGAAAATTGTGCTTTTAATCGAATAATTTGAGCCAGTAATCTCGCAAATGCCAGGTTACGAGAAGACAATAAGCACACATGTAACCATTTCGAAGATGCGTCTATTAGGACCATAAAATATCTAAAAGATCCACATGGTGGATGAATTGGTCCACATATATGTATCGCTTTGAATCCTTTCTAGGAATTCAGGGGACTCAAATCCAATCTTTACTGGTGATGACCTTAAAATTAACTTCCCTTGAGAACATGCAGCACAACAAAATTCACTAGATTTAAGAATCTTCTGGTTCTTTAGTGCATGTCAATGGGAGTTTTCAATAATTCTACTCATCATGGTTGTTCCTGGATGACCCAATCAGTCGTGCCAAGTTATGAATTCACTTAGGCTAGTAAACTTCTGGTTTACAATGGCATGTGATTCAATTGCACTAATTCTAGTATAATACAACCCAGATGAAAGTGAGCGTAACTTTTCTAATATAATCTTTTTATTTGAATCATGGGTTGTGATATACAAGTACTCACGATTTCCCTCATTCATTGTTTCAATATGATATCTATTTCAGCGAATATCTTTGAAACTCAACAAGTTTCTCAAAGACTTGGTAGATTGTGCATTATTTATTATGAATTTTGTTCCTCCAGGAAGCAAAATTATAGCTCTTCCGGAGCCTTCTATCACATTTTCTGAGCCAATAATAGTATTAACATATTCTTCTTTTGGCACAAGATGGGTAAAATATATATTACTTTTGAGAATGGTGTGCGAACTTGCACTATCTGCAAGGCAAACATCTTCACTATATATCCTTGCCATTCTCTTCAAAGGCAAATAATAATAGAATGAGCAGAAATGTTTGCTCAGTAAAATTATTTCTTTGATTGAAAATATTTTTCTAAGAAGTATAGTATATACTAAAAATTTTATTATTATTAGCACATTCAGTAATTTTGAAATTCAAATGCATAAAACTTAAAAAGAAGTTTCTTACATTATTTATTCACATGAATACTTAACAAGCACATATATTAAACTATTCCATCATTGATCAAATGGCCAATATTTGCTTCAGGATCCTCAAAGAAACCAGATACATCATAATGAGTGGTGGAATTTTCAACATCATTTGAAACAAAATTTGTTTCCTTTTCTTTATTGTCTTTTTTTAAAAATGCTTGATAAAGATTGACTAGGTGCCTTGGTGTACGACAGGTACACGACCAATGACCCTTTCCACCACAACGGAAATATTTATCCTCAATTGATTTATTTTGCCTATTGTTTCTTTCTTTATCCCACTTCTGGTGAGATTCTTTCTTGTGAACATAATTCCTTTTCCTTCCATAATTTTTCTTGTTACCAAAACCTTGCCAATTTACCTCTTATGGGGTTATGATTTACCGCATTTGCTTCAGGAAATGGCGCGGTGCCAGCTGGGCGCGCTTCATAATTTCTTAAGAGCAACTCATTGTTACGTTCAACAATAAGAAGGAAAGAAATTAGCTCAGAATATTTTTAAAATCCTTTTCCTCGATAATGCTACTGCAGGAGCACATTCGAGGCATAGAAGGTCGAGAAAGTTTTCTCTAACATATCGGGCTTGTTGAAGTATCACCGTCTTTTGATGATTGTACCTTTCTTCAAGGTCTTTCCACAGATCTGCAGGATCTTTTAATGTGAGATATTCATTTTCAATCATACGTCAAGATGACGACGAAGAAAAATCATGGCTTTGGCTTTATCCTTCTGGGATGTATTATTTTCAGCCTTAATGGTATCTCCAAGATCCTTTGAATTAAGATAGATTTTAGCATCTAGTATCCATGATAAATAATTGTTTTCAGATATATCAAGAGCATTAAATTCAAGATGAGAGAGTTTTGACATAATGAAAATTTGTTACTTGGAGTCTTCCTAAAATTTGATTAGAGTCTCGTGCTGATAACGTGTTGTAGAATAAAGAAGTATAAATAGAAGACTCTAGTATTAGTATTCACCAATATAATAATCTCGATATAATAGAGATAGTTTATATATATTTATCTATTAATATATGTAACAACTTATTAGTAAAAGAGATAGAAGAATAGTATATGAAGGAGGAAAGAGTGATTTTATTATTGATTGTAGTGTATAATCAACGGAGGCTTAACCTCCTATTTATACATGTATAGGGTCCACATTTTCAACCTTTATTACATGTAAATTCTCTTGGTAATATGAGTATTCTACCATGGAAATGTTGAGCCACCCATGTTATTAATGGTCATCCACATTATTCATACTTATGATAACAGGAATTATTTAATTTTGTGTAACCAATACATTATATTTCCTATAACTAAGTATTAAGTATAAAAAAAGAATAAAAATAAATATTACTCAACCTTAACGATGAATATCAGACTTTTTACTTCCTTCTTAGTTATATAAAATTGATAGTTAACTTACATCGATAGAATTATCAAGCTGCTCATTTTTCAAAAGAGGAATATCCACCAAGGCATTAATAACTTTAAAAGTTCCACAATACTCTCCATTGCTAATTATCTTTGTGTGAATCTTAAAAATTTTTTCTTTCCCAACAATATTATGGAACAAGTATTGATAACATGGAGGATCAATTTTCTAATATACATATTAAAAATACAATATTAATCAACACAATTTTAGATTTAATTATATATAACATACAAAAAACAAGATAATAATATTGTGAAAAATTTTAACCTCAATCTCTTGTTCTAATTGCAAGAAACAATCAGAGCAAGTCTTTTCAAATAGCTTTGTTGCAACATTATCTATTAGAACAAAGATGACCGTAGAAATTCTATCTTCAACAACCAATATCATCCTATATCTAGAAAAGCATGCAAGATCAGTATAGAAAGAAAATCTATAATTTTAATGAAATTTACTTGAATTTTATTATTTTAAAGATGATATTAACCTTACAATGATGTGCTCAACATCTCGAGAACACAACTAACAATGAAATACACCATCATCTCCTACAACTGGATGACCACATATGCAAGAGAAGAACCACTAATCCAGATCATCTATTATCGCTTTAATTTTGCCAATAACAAAAAACTCACCATCATATTTATGCATATAATGATGTCGTTATATAACATATATAAACAACAAAAAATAAGACTTCAATCAAAGAAAAACCAAGGCCAACAAACCTCAGAATTAGTTTTCAAATTCTTGATATTTCTAATTAATTCCCAATCATACTCTTCATTATCAATCTTTGGAATGAGATATCCAATTTTAGTGAGAGTTAAGGTTGAAAACTGGTACTTCGCAATATTATATCTAAAAAATAGAAAATAGATTCTTCAATGCTACAATGAAAATTCTTATAGGAAACAAATAAGTTTAACAGAAATGTAAATAGATGAAAGGAAGATGCAATAAACCGACTGAGAAAGTCAACTATTTCCTGAATATCTGGATTGATTGAAACTCGTGATACCTTAATAACATTTTGTAAGCTATTTTTTTCTAGAAAAAAAACACATTCAAACTAGAAAACAAATAACACAATTAGAAATTTAAACGATACACAACAGCAAAAAAAAACATCACATAATATAAATCAACATTAACCTTCTCTGGCTTTTATCGTAAAAGATTGGAGAATAACTACAGGAGCTCTCTCATATTTCTTTAATGAAAGGATATTAAAAACTTCACAAAGATCACCAAAAATATTGCATTGAATTTTTTTCTATATTAAAATACATTATTCAAATGAGAATAACAATATAATAAAAATGTAACATGTCATAAACACAAAATAACAGTAATCAGCACAAAATTATCCAGATAGAAAATAAAGACAAGAAAATTAGATGAACAACCCATCGATATAAAGCTCAATAACAACTGCTTTGATCATCTTCTCATAGCATTTCACATCTTTTTGCCTTTCTACACATGTGAAAATTTCAATAAAATCTGCATAATACAAAACCACAGTATATTGAAACTAAAAGACGTAGGAATAATAAAGTTGAGAATTTCGCAAAAATAAGCTAAAAATTTTATCTAGAATAAAAAAGAACAAAAAACAAATTTACCTATAAAAAATTTCATGATTATTAGACTTTTGAAAAATTTCTTCTATAGAATACAAACTCAAACCAGAATCAGATATACTAAAAGATAGGCTTTCCATAACAGAAATTTCATACTAAAAGATAAGCTCAAATCGATGTTTGGTTACTCTCCTTGCTCCAGTATTTGATAAAACTGTTAAGTTAGAAATGATATATACATTTCTTTCTTTGAGCCTTCCACTGAAATTCGAAATGAAATGATATTTGATGATAGCTTGAATTTTATCACGTTATAACAAAGCAATGTAAAGATATTAACTTGCTTTAATCTCTTGATAGAAACACAGTGTGTATAATAAAAATAATTCAAGCAACTGCAAAACGAATAATTTATCTACAGATATTAAAAAATATAACTCTTACATTATGAATACACTTACATTTTCATCCATGAGAAGCATCTGTACAACCCTTTCGTTCTTCTCATGAACGGAGCGATCTTCCCAGATTTTAACAACCTTAACTTTGATGTTCCAATGTTCTTTCTATGAAGAAATCTTTTTAACTGGATCAATTAAAGGATTCATATTGGCAAATTAGAGATTATTAACAATGAACGTAAAAAAAAAGAAAAACAACTTCAAATAAGATAGATGAAAATGAACTTTGACTTTGAGGTAAGATAGAAAAACAACAGGTATATATAAACTATAAAAGATCAAGAGAAGAATAAAGAAAGTTTTCAATCTTTTGAAATTTTAATTGATACCTCCAAAATAGGCTTTGAAAGCACGTTAACGCAACACTGTAGCAATGTGCTCATCAGTATGTATTCCTACCATAAGAAGTTACACGACAGCTAGTCTAAACTCTTAATACCTAACATCTGACACATCATTCTTTCATCTTTCTAAGAAAACTGTTCAATACATGGTTGACTACATAAATTTTTGTGTATAAATTATAGTCATATAGTCATATAGTCAATAAAATCCAATAAGTATGAGATCACTTGTTAAAAAAGAAAGACATAACCTTTTATTAAGAGGAAAAAAACAAATATTAATAAAAAATGTAATATCCAAAACTAAAAGAAATATATATGATAAGACACAACATCCTCGTAAACAGGGTCATTTTTTGAGAAAAAAAACTAACGATAACTTTTTTTCTTATATTTTTTCATTTGAATTATTTAAATGATATGAAGTTAAACATGGATTGAAAACACAAGTTAAGATAGTTTAATTTAACAAAAACCTTTAGATTACTTAACATATCCTCATTTTATAAACTAATAAAGAAAGAAATGAACTCATCTTTCTCTAATTGCAATACCCTACCACACAGAACTTACGCCTAGGACATAAATTAGAGGTGGCGAGGCGCTACAACCTCTAAAAGTGAAACACATACATACATACATACATACATACATACATACATATCAAGGATAATATAGCTAGGAGTCTTAAAAGAAAATGGTATGATCAAAACAAATCTGAAGATACATTGTGTATGAAAATATAATAAGACAGAAAGATTATACAGAAAACTAAAAGACATATAAACAAGCTCTAGACTCAACCTGCAAAAGATAACCAAAAATAGAAAATACAACTCCTGATTCTTCGAGTCAACCTCTAGGAGGGACAATACAAATTTTAATACAACAATGGAGAATATGCATGTATATAAAAGCTAAGTATATAATATAAAAACTCCCAAAGTAGATCTTTACTTCTGGAAGAGTTTCCAGCACACTTAGCGTGCTGCCTCACATCCTGTATCTGAAAAATAACAAATACATATGGAATGAGAACCAGAGGTTCTCAGTATGGTGATGGTGTTTGCATTGATAATAAATAATGTCCTGGAAAGCCAAAGGCATTCCAAACCTCCAACAACCCATATTTATATCTTAAAGTTTTCTCTAAACCATAATAGGGTAACTATATCTATGGAATCTAATCTAATTCCTCACTTCCCGTTCTCTACAGACCTCTATTTTACCATGTAGAACAACCCTCAGCGTCTCTTCCACCAGTATGATGAGGAATCTCTCAGAAAACAAACACAAACAAGGAGAAATACAAATATAGAAACAGATACGGCAAATAGATCAAATAGCAGTTAGTTATAGATAAGCAATTAGGCAAGCCAAACAAATGCATACTCAAACAAAATATACAAGTGCATATGATGCATGTCTGCCCTATGGCCGATGATATCATTTGTCGGTTATACGGCAAAATCCGACATGTCCGGTAGCTAACCCTGGATAGAAACACTACCTCGCGGAGCAAGTGGGACTAAGCCATAACCCTTGCATACTACCCACTTAACCCAGAGCAAGTGGAACGAACCACTACTCCTACATACTACCCAGGTGGGCATTTACAAACTCAACCCAGAGCAAGTGGGGCAAACCACAACTCTTACTATTACCCATGTGTCTCAAACTACTAACCCGGAGCAAGTGGGACGAACCATAACCCTTGCTACTACTCAGGTGTCTCAAACATTAACTTGAAGCAAGTGGAACAAGGCCTGATCCTTGCATACTACCCAGGCAGCACATCTCAATCTCATAACCATCCTCATCACATTTCAATCTCTTAGTCATTCACATTATCCTCATAATCACAATCAATCATTTTCATTGTAATAATTATCCTCATCATAACTCCACATCTTGTAACACCCTAATTACCCTAAGCCTTACCTCGTGTCGTAAAGCAAAGGTTAATCAAAGGTTACGAGAATTCTAAAGCTTATACATATTATATAGAAAGAAATAATATATTCTAGAAGCCCGATGAAGAATTAAGCTAAAAAACAGGATTTGAAAAGCGTAAAACGTACTCGCAAAACTACACTAAACGAGGCACAAGATATACATACAGATATCAACTTATATATATAGATATATCAAAAGATAATAGCTATAAGGATCTAGCCGCCACTTGCGGAGTTTAAGCCGGCTAGTTATATACAGACATACAGAGTTTAGAAAGTAAAACAGCTTATACAAGTTTTTCTCTCAAAGTAAGTCTGTAGGTACAAAAATACAAAAGTGAAAGATTTAAATAAAGTAAATCAAAAGACTTCAAAACGGAATAGAGATCCTCCGCTCTATCACCACCACCAACTTACCGAGGTGCGTTGCGACCTGCATCTGAAAAACAACAACAGAATATGGTATGAGAACCAGAGGTTCTCAGTATGGTAACAGTGCCCAGTGATGTAAGATATAAGACTCCGGGATGCCGGAGGCAATCCTAGAACTTCATATCCATCACAAGATTCATCTTAAAGCATAACTAAAACATTATAACATAACTTAAAACCATAACATAATAAAGGGGTAATCTAACTTAGTGGATTTTCTAAACTAACATATCTCCGCTGTCCCACAGCCTTCACCAACCTATCCTCCATGCGATCCCATCGCCACCGCCTTCCGAACCTCCTCAATTCCAGTAGAAAGCACAATTAATACAATGCAAGTAAAGCACAAGTATAAGCATGTATATCAAGTAATTCAAATAGACAATTAGGCATGTTATACAATTAAGCAATCAAACTCAAGTCGGCAAAGCAAACAAACAGTTAGAATGTGCACATGATGAATGCCTGTCCTACTGGCTGTGATATCACATTGTCGGTTCAACTGCCAACCTGACACATCCCCCCGGGATGTTACCTTTCGGTCACGAATAAAATGGGTACCCCGGCGATATCATGCCCGGTTCACGGTCCAGGGATATAATGCCCGCTGCACTCTTGTGATTCCGAAAGGATGCGAGCGAGATACTCTGCCACAGACCTCACATCTCAACGTAAGCAGAATTAACCACCGCCCTTACACCGCCGCCGCAACCTCGACAGGCGGGATTAACCGCCGTCCCTGCCAGGCGAATAGTGTCTCAACAATCTTATCAAAATATTACATCAGGTGTTTTTAAAATCATTTCATTCAGTACTCAGTAGTTTACCACTTCCACAATTCATTCAGTACTCATTAGTCCACCAATTTCACAATTCATCCAGTACTCATTAACACAATCCTCCACCTTCTCACTCAACCAAATTCGTCCTCAGTACTCCAGAAACCTATGCCTCCGTTCTCTAATAATTTTTACCAGAAATACCTAATTAGATTCACCTAGGACTTTCTCTATGTTTTGACATCTAAAAACAAGCCAAAGAGTCTTAGATAAGTGTCACAGAAGCTTACAAGCTTGCTGGGAAGGTGAAACAGTTAAAAACAAGGTTTCTATTGAAAAACAAGGCAGTGTGTGTACGCATAGGGGTGTGCATATGCACGCCCATGAGGATTTTCAAGAAGTGTGCGTACGCATAGAGGTGTGCGTACGCACAGGAGTAAAATTTTGCAATTCTGCTCGTTCACACAAGGCGTGCGAACGCCCTCAATAGAATACACCTTCCAATGTGTGCGTGTGCATAGCTTGCAAAACTTCATTGGTTGTGTGTGCGCACAGAGCGTGCTAGCGCTCCCAACAGTAGCCATATCCCCGTGTGTGCGTGTGTACAAGGCTGTGCATGCGCACACTTTCAAAAATACACAGGGTGTGCGTGTGCACAGGGCTGTGCGTGCGCACACAAACCAGAAATCACAAATTCTGCAACATTCATAGAATTCAGATTTTAGACACCAACTTTCAACGATCATATCTTTCTCTACAAAATTCAGATTTCCACAAAATTTATACCATTTTAAAGCTTTTTAAATTATATTTCATTTAATATAAAATGCATTCAATTTCAAAAACCATAGCTCAAGATATGATTCGTCAAAGTTCACCAAAAATCCATTTTTACCAAAGTTCCCTAAATTCTCAACTTGCCAACATTTCCAACCAAAACCAAACCAAAACCACTCCAAACTCCAATATACCTCATAACTTACCTCTTGTGCCACAAATCATCATTTACACCAATTTCTATTCACATTATACATTCTTCAACCTCAATTTATCAATTATTTCACACTAAAACATTTTTCACCCAACACAATCACCCATCATCATTATATCACCAACAATCATCATGATCAATCTCAATCTAAATCTTCAACACCATATTATCAACATCAACATCACAATTCATCAAAATAACTCAGATCATCATACATCATCATACAACAATTCCAACAACCAATTTAATCCAATCCTATCCTATGGGTCACTAGCCTAAGTGTCCATAAATATTATACATTACATAGAGGAAACCGAAACCATACCTTGGCCGATTCCCAATATGTATTAAATAACTAAATTAACCTCCACCAAGCTTCCACAAGCTCTCAAACTCAATCAAGCCACCAAGTCCACTTTCAAGTCACCAACATTATCCATATAACACCAATTCAAGCTATATACACATAATTCATAATTAATCAACCTAGGGTTCATCATAATCACAATTTCACAAGAGTTAAGAATAAACTCACCTTACCCAATGTTGATTAGGTCAAAACCCAATAGGAAATCAATGGCTAGAGTGTACCTAAACACCCAAAATAAAAAATTTCACTCAACACTGATGAGCGGATATTTTATACGCTTTTTGGGGGTAATTTCATGTAGATTTTAGTATGTTTTAATTAGTTTTTAGTTAAATTTTATTAGTTTTTAGGCAAAAATCATATTTCTGGAATTTACTATGAGTTTGTGTATTTTTCTATGATTTCAGGTATTTTCTGGCTGAAATTGAGGGAGCTGAGCAAAAATCTGAGTTAGGCTGAAAAAGGACTGTTGATGCTGTTGGATCCTGACCTCCTTGTACTCGAAATGAATTTTTTGGAGCTACAGAAGTCCAATTGGCGCGCTCTCAACGGCGTTGGAAAGTAGACATCCAGGGCTTTCCAGCAATAAATAATAGTTCATACTTTGCGCGAAGAAAGACGATGTAACTTGGCGTTGAACGCCAAGTACATGCTGCTGTCTGGAGTTAAACGCCAGAAACACGTCATGATCCGGAGTTGAACGCCCAAAACACGTTATAACTTGGAGTTCAACTCCAAGAAATGCCTCAACTCATGGATAGCTTTAGTCTCAACCCCAGCACACACCAAGTGGGCCCCAGAAGTGGATTTCTGCACCAATTATCTTAGTCTACTCATATTCTGTAAACCTAGGTTACTAGTTTATTATTTAAACAACTTTTAGAGACTTATCTTGTACCTCATGACATTTTCAGATCTGAATTACATACTTTTTGACGGCATGAGTCTCTAAACTCCATTGTTGGGGGTGAGGAGCTCTGCAGCGTCTCGATGAATTAATACAATTACTTTGTTTTCCATTCAAACACGCTTGTTCTTATCTAAGATGTTCATTCGCGCTTAATTATGGAGAAGGTGGTGATCCATGACACTCATCACCTTCCTCAATCCATGAACGTGTGCCTGACAACCACCTCCGTTCTACATTAGATTGAATGAGTATCTCTAAGATTCTTTAATCAGAATCTTCGTGGTATAAGCCGGATTGATGGTGGCATTCATGAGAATCCGGAAAGTCTAAACCTTGTCTGTGGTATTCCGAGTAGGATTTTGGGATTGAATGACTGTGACGAGCTTCAAACTCCTGAAGGCTGGGCGTTAGTGACAGATGCAAAAGAATCAATGGATTCTATTCCAACCTGATTAAGGACCGACAGATGATTAGCCGTGCTGTGACAGAGCATAGGAACGTTTTCACTGAGAGGATGGGAGGTAGCCATTGACAACAGTGACACCCTACATAGAGCTTGCCATGGAAGGGATCTTGCGTGTGGGAAAAGGATTTCAAGGAAAAGTAGAAATTCAAAGGACAAAGCATCTCCAAAACTCCAACATGTTTCTCATTATTGCACACCAAGTAACAATTTGATTCTCTTTTATTTTTCTAATAATTTTAAACACTTTGACTTCTTACAATTAAATCCAAATAATCTTATTGGCCTCCTGACTAAGATTAATAAAATAAATATAGCCTGCTTCAAACCAATAATCTCCGTGGGATCGACCCTTACTCACGTAAGGTATTACTTGGACGACCGAGTGCACTTGCTGGTTAGTTGTGCGGATCACAAATTCGTGCACCAAGTTTTTGGCTCCGTTGCCGGGGATTATTCGAGTTTGAACAACTAAAGGTTTATTTTGTTGCTTAGATTAGGAAGAATTTATCCTTTTTTTACTAGAATTGCATCTTTTATTATCCCTTTTTAAAAAAAAAATTTTTTTTTCAAAAATATTAGTTTTCTTTATCAAATTTTAATTTTTTTCGTGAGTTTAGTGTTTTGTTCTAAGTTTGGTGTCAATTGCATATTTTATATTTTTCTTTAAAATTTTCGAACTTGTGTTCTTTGTTCCTCATTGATCTTCAAGTTGTTCTTGTTTACTTTTCTTGTTTGATCTTGAGTTTTTCTTGTTTTGTGTCTTTTCTTGTTTTTCTTGTGCTTTTTCAAAACATTAACTTTCAAAAATTATACTTTTATCCATAAAAATAATACATCTTTAAAATACGTTACATTTTTAGCTCAGTTGATTATAGCGTGGGTTTATGTTCTTAGCAATTGGGCACCTTCTTTTTAAAATCCTTTTTTAAAAATAATTTTTCTTGATTTAATCTTGTGCCAAACTTTAAGTTTGGTGTTTTCTTGTTAATCTTTTCATAATTTTCGAAAATTTTATTAAAGATTTCTAAAAATTTTAAGTTTGGTGTTCTTCCTTTTGTTCTTGGTGTTCTTGTGAATCTTCAAGGTGTTCTTGAGTTTTTCTTGTGTCTTGATCTTAAAATTTTTAAGTTTGGCGTTCCTTGGTGTTTTCCCTCCAAAATTTTTGAAAATAAGGAGCATTAGATCTAAAAATTTTAAGTCTTGTGTCTTTTATGTGTTTTTCTCTTTCATCATAAAATTCAAAATTCAAAAAAATATCTTTTCTAACTAATTTTGAACTATTTTTTCGAAAATTTTTTATAAAAATTTAGATTTCAATTTCAAAATTTTTCAATTCTTATCTTTTTAAGTTTTTTAAAAAAAAATTTTATCTTTTTCAAAAATAGCCTAACCACTTTCTCTCTCCTCACTTTTTCAAAAGTCTTCATAAAATATTTTCAAATTCTTATTACTTTTTTTTATTTTAATTTTCTTATTTTATCTTATTTTTATTTTGGTTTTTATTTTATTTCGAATTTTTTATTTATAAACTAAAAATTTAAATCCACATTACCCCTTTACTCCAACATGGACATAAGCGGAAATGAACTGTCCAGGAGGACTCTGGGGTCATATGCTAACCCCACTACTACTTTATATGGGAGTAGTATCTGTATACCCTCCATTGGAGTTAGTAGCTTTGAGTTGAATCCTCAGCTCATTATCATGGTGCAGCAAAACTGCCAGTATTCCGGTCTTCCACAGGAAGAACCTACAGAGTTTCTGGCACAATTTTTACAAATTGCTGACACAGTACATGATAAGGAAGTAGATCAGGATGTCTACAGATTGTTACTGTTTCCATTTGCTGTAAAAGATCAAGCTAAGAGATGGTTAAATAACCAGCCTAAGAACAGCATAAAAACATGGAAACAGCTGTCAGAAAAATTCCTGAATCACTATTTCCCTCCAAAACGGATGACACAGCTACGGCTAAGCATCCAAGGCTTCAAACAAGGAGATAATGAATCCCTTTATGATGCTTGGGAGAGATACAGAGAGATGCTAAGAAAATGCCCCTCTGAAATGTTTTCAGAGTGGGTGCAATTAGACATCTTCTACTATGGGCTTACAGAAAAAGCTCAGATTTCTCTAGACCACTCAGTTGGTGGATCTATACATATGAGAAAAACAATTGAAGAACCTCAAGAGCTTATTGATACAGTTGCCAGATATCAGCATCTGTACCTAAACAGTGAATCTTCCATGAAAGAAGAAGCTAAAACAGTAACTGCTGAACTCAATCCGGTAGATCAAGCTAATGAATTCAATCAGCAGCTGGACTTTCTAACCCAGCAGCTAGCCGAATTCAAGGAAATACTCCAGGAAACAAGAATGGCTAACAGGAATATGGAAGTACATTTAAAGCAAACAGAAAAGCAACTATCAAAACAAATAATAGAAGAATGCCAAGCAGTTCAATTAAGAAGTGGGAAAACATTAAATACCTCACTTCAAAGCAGTAGGAAGCCAAGAAATGAACAAATGGCTGCTCAAAATCCCTCTGAGGACAATCAGAGCCCAGAGAGGAATAATGCTGGCGCTGAACGCCCAGACCATGCTCATTCCTGGCGTTCAACGCCAGAAACAAGCATGAATCCGGCGTTGAACGCCCAAAGGAAGCACAGTTCTGGCGTTCAGACGCCAGTAACAAATAAGGAGTTGGCGTCTAACGCCACTCCAGCTTCCACCCCTGGCATTCAAATGCCAGTGGGGGATCAGTCACATACAAGTGCTGATAACAACCCTTCTAAAAAGGCTTCCCAACCCACTTCTGTAGGTAATAAACCTGCAGCAACTAAGGTTGAGGAATATAAAGCCAAAATGCCTTATCCTCAAAAACTCCGCCAAGCGAAACAGGATAAGCAATTTGCCCTCTTTGCAGACTATCTCAGGACTCTTGAAATAAAGATTCCGTTTGCAGAAGCACTTGAGCAAATACCCTCTTATGCTAAGTTCATGAAAGAGATCTTAATTCATAAGAAGGATTGGAGAGAAACTGAAAAAGTTTACCTCACTGAAGAATGCAGTGCAGTCATTCTGAAAAGCTTACCTGAGAAGCTTAAAGACCCCGGGAGCTTTATGATACCATGCACATTAGAGGGTAATTGTACCAAGCAAGCTCTATGTGATCTTGGGGCAAGTATCAACTTAATACCTGCATCTATTATCACAAAGCTTGGTTTGACTGAAGAAGTCAAACCAACCCGGATATGTCTTCAACTTGCTGATGGCTCCATTAAATACCCATTAGGCGTGATTGAAGACATGATTGTCAAGGTTGGGCCATTTGCCTTTCCTACTGACTTTGTGGTGCTGGAAATGGAGGAGCACAAGAGTGCAACTCTCATTCTAGGAAGACCTTTCTTAGCAACTGGCCGAACCCTCATTGACGTCCAAAAAGGGGAAGTAACCCTGAGAGTCAATGAGGAGGAGTTCAAGTTGAATGTTGCCAAAGCCATGCAATATCTAGACACCCCAGATGACTGCATGAGTATTGATATCGTTGACTCTCTGGTAAGAGAGGTCAATATGGCTGAGAGTCTCGAATCAGAGCTAGAAGACATCTTTAAAGATGTTCAGCCTGATTTGGAGGAATCAGAGAGAATAATAGAACCTCTGAAAATCCCTCAGGAAGAGGAGAAACCTCCCAAACCTGAGCTCAAACCATTACCACCATCCCTGAAATATGCATTTCTAGGAGAAGGTGATACCTTTCCTGTAATCATAAGCTCTACCTTAGAGCCACAGGAAGAGGAAGCACTAATTCAAGTGCTAAGGACACACAAGACAGCTCTTGGGTGGTCCATCAGTGATCTTAAAGGCATTAGCCCAGCCAGATGCATGCACAAGATCCTATTGGAGGATGACGCCAAGCTAGTGGTCCAACCACAAAGGCGGCTGAATCCAGCCATGAAGGAAGTTGTGCAGAAGGAGGTCACTAAATTACTAGAGGCTGGGATTATTTATCCTATTTCTGACAGCCCCTGGGTAAGCCCTGTCCAAGTCGTCCCTAAGAAGGGAGGCATGACAGTGGTTCATAATGAAAAAAATGAACTGGTTCCTACAAGAACAGTTACAGGGTGGCGTATGTGTATTGATTATAGAAGGCTCAATACAGCCACCAGAAGGATCATTTTCCTTTACCATTCATAGACCAAATGCTAGAAAGACTAGCAGGTCATGAATACTACTGCTTCCTGGATGGATATTCAGGTTATAATCAAATTGCAGTAGATCCCCAGGATCAAGAGAAAACGGCATTCACATGCCCATCTGGAGTATTTGCATACAGAAGGATGCCATTTGGCTTGTGCAATGCACCTGCAACCTTTCAAAGGTGCATGCTCTCTATCTTCTCTGATATGGTAGAGAAGTTTCTGGAAGTCTTCATGGATGACTTTTCAGTATTTGGAGACTCATTCAGCTCCTGCCTTAACCATTTAGCACTTGTTCTGAAAAGATGCCAAGAGACCAACCTAGTTTTAAACTGGGAAAAATGTCACTTTATGGTGACTGAAGGGATTGTCCTTGGGCATAAAATTTCAAACAAAGGAATAGAGGTGGATCAAGCTAAAGTTGAAGTAATTGAAAAATTACCACCACCTGCCAATGTTAAGGCAATCAGAAGCTTTCTGGGGCATGCAGGATTCTATAGGAGGTTTATAAAGGATTTTTCAAAAATTGCAAAACCTCTGAGCAATCTGCTAGCTGCTAACACGCCATTTGTGTTTGACACAAAGTGTCTGCAGGCGTTTGAGACCCTGAAAGCTAAGCTGGTCACAGCACCAGTTATTTCTGCACCAGACTGGACATTACCCTTTGAACTAATATGTGATGCCAATGACCATACCATTGGTGCAGTATTAGGACAGAGGCATAACAAGCTTCTGCATGTCATTTATTATGCTAGCAGTGTTTTAAATGATGCCCAGAAAAATTACACAACCACAGAAAAAGAATTACTTGCAGTGGTTTATGCCATTGACAAGTTTAGATCCTACTTAGTAGGATCAAAAGTGATTGTGTACACTGACCATGCTGCTCTTAAATATCTACTCACAAAGCAGGATTCAAAGCCCAGGCTCATAAGATGGGTGTTGCTTCTGCAAGAGTTTGATATAGAAATAAGAGACAGAAAAGGAACAGAGAATCAAGTAGCTGATCACCTGTCCCGGATAGAACCAGTAGTAGGAGCATCCCTCCCTCCTACTGAGATCTCTGAAACCTTTCCGGATGAGCAATTGTTTGCTGTTCAGGAAGCTCTGTGGTTTGCAGACATTACAAACTATAAGTCACAAGGTTCTCTTTTTGTAACAATGGAGAGGAAGCATGAAAAGCTTCTCTCACTGCAGAGTCAACCAAAGCCCCCACAGTCCAACTCTAAGTTTGGTGTTGGGAGGCCACAACCAAACTCTAAGTTTGGCGTTGAACCCCCACATTCAAACTCTAAATTTGATGTTGGGAGGTCCCTACCTTGCTCTGATTATCTGTGAGACTCCATGAGAGCTCACTGTCCAGCTAAGGACAATAGAGAAGCGCTTGCTGGGAGGCAACCCAGCCAATCACAAAATTTAATTTTATTTGTTTTTGTTGATTTTTACAGGTATATGTCAAAGTATCTTCAAGGTAAAAAAGCAATTGATTGAATTCACAGAGTTACAAGGGAATTTGGAAGCTCACTGGCGTGAAAAAGCCAGTAAGAAATGTTTTGGGCGTTGAACGCCCAAAAGAAGCACCCACTGGGCGTTCAACGCCAGTAAGGGTAGCCATCTTGGCGTTCAACGCTAGAAAGAAGCAACAGCTGGGCGTTGAACGCCCAGGAGAAGCATCAATTGGGCGTTAAACGCCCAAAACATGCAGCAGTTGGGCGTTTAACGCCAGAATGGTGGGGAGGAGGTAAAATTCGTTTTCCTTCACAAATTTTCTAATTTTTATGTTTCAATTCATGATTTCTTGCATAAACATGTTTCAATTCCAAAAATTTTAATCCTAATTTCTAAAAACCCTAATTTCTAAAATCCCTTTTTTTTTTTCAAAAATATCAAATGTATCTTAATTCATAAACACAAATCTTTTTCCAATCCAATTCTTTTTCAAATCTTTTTAATTTCTTCTCATATCTTTTTCAACTCATCTTATCTTTTTTTCGAAACTGCCTCTCCTTCTACTCCTCTCCTTTCCTTTCTTTTGCTTGAGGACAAGCAAACCTCTAAGTTTGGTGTGATTTGCCATGATCACTGAGCTAAAACTCATTAAGATCATGGCACCTAAGGGAACAGGAAGAGCAAGGATGTGAACTTAAGGGAGCTGAAGCGTCAGAAATTAATTCTTGAAGGCACCCCACAGACTAGAGGAACATCCACTTCCCAAAATACAGGTTGTTAAGTTCTAATTCTAGCTTTAACTCTGTGATAGTATTATTATAGGATTTTACCTTAGAAGTTATATAGGAGTAGTAGTAATTAGCATATCTACTTTGGCTTTATTTCCAATTAAGTTATAACTTATTTTTCTCATCATCATCAAACATGAATAAAATAGTAGATTTGTAGAATAAAGAGGCAATTTAATTTTTTTGAGTTCTTAATAAGGAATATTCTAATTATTTATATGTGGTGGCAATACTTTTTGTCTTCTGAATGAATGCTTGAACAGTGCATATTTTTGATATTGAATTTTATGAATGTTAAAATTGTTGGCTCCTGAAAGAATGATGAACAAGAGAAATGTTATTGATGATCTGAAAAATCATGAAATTGATTCTTGAAGCAAGAAAAAGCAGTGAAAAAAAAAATTTCTTGCGAAAAAAAAATGCCAAAAAGAGAGAAAGAAAAAGCAAGCAGAAAAAGTCAATAGCCCTTAAAACCAAAAGGCAAGGGTAAAAAGGATCCAATGCTTTGAGCATTAATGGATAGGAGGGCCCAAGGAAATAAATCCAGGCCTAAGCGGCTAAATCAAGCTGTCCCTAACCATGTGCTTGTGGCATGCAGGTCCAAGTGAAAAGCTTGAGACTGAGTGGTTAAAGTCGTGATCCAAAGCAAAAGAGTGTGCTTAAGAACTCTGGACACCTCTAATTGGGGACTCTAGCAAAGCTGAGTCACAATCTGAAAAGGTTCACCCAATTATGTGTCTGTGGCATTTATGTATCCGGTGGTAATACTGGAAAACAAAGTGCTTAGGGCCACGGCCAAGACTCATAAAGTAGCTGTGTTCAAGAATCAACAAACTAAACTAGGAGAATCAATAATACTATCTGAATTCTGAGTTCCTATGGATGCCAACCATTCTGAATTTCAAAGGATAAAGTGAGATGCCAAAACTGTTCAGAAGCAAAAAGCTACTAGCCCGCTCATCTAATTAGAATCTGAGCTTCACTTGAAACTCTGAGATATTATTGTTTCTTAATTTCTTTTCATCCTATTTTATTTATCTAGTTGCTTGAGGACAAGCAACAGTTTAAGTTTGGTGTTGTGATGAGCGGATATTTTATACACTTTTTGGGGGTAATTTCATGTAGATTTTAGTATGTTTTAATTAGTTTTTAGTTAAATTTTATTAGTTTTTAGGCAAAAATCATATTTCTGGACTTTACTATGAGTTTGTGTATTTTTCTGTGATTTCAGGTATTTTCTGGCTGAAATTTAGGGAGCTGAGCAAAAATCTGAGTTAGGCTGAAAAAGGACTGCTGATGCTGTTGGATCCTGACCTCCTTGCACTCGAAATGGATTTTTTGGAGCTACAGGAGTCCAATTGGCGCGCTCTCAACGGCTTTGGAAAGTAGACATCCAGGGCTTTCCCGCAATATATAATAGTCCATACTTTGCGTGAAGAAAGATGACGTAACTTGGCGTTGAACGCCAAGTACATGCTGCTGTCTGGAGTTAAACACCAGAAACACGTCATGATCCGGAGTTGAACGCCCAAAACACGTTATAACTTGGAGTTCAACTCCAAGAAAAGCCTCAACTCGTGGATAGCTTTAGTCTCAACCCCAGCACACACCAAGTGGGCCCCAAAAGTGGATTTCTGCACCAATTATCTTAGTCTACTCATATTCTGTAAACCTAGGTTACTAGTTTATTATTTAAACAACTTTTAGAGACTTATCTTGTACCTCATGACATTTTCAGATCTGAATTACATACTTTTTGATGGCATGAGTCTCTAAACTCCATTGTTGGGGGTGAGGAGCTCTGCAGCGTCTCGATGAATTAATACAATTACTTTGTTTTCCATTCAAACACGCTTGTTCTTATCTAAGATGTTCATTCGCGCTTAATTATGGAGAAGGTGGTGATCCATGACACTCATCACCTTCCTCAATCCATGAACGTGTGCCTGACAACCACCTCCGTTCTACATCAGATTGAATGAGTATCTCTAAGATTCTTTAATCAGAATCTTCGTGGTATAAGCCAGATTGATGGCGGCATTCATGAGAATCCGGAAAGTCTAAACCTTGTCTGTGGTATTCCGAGTAGGATTCTGGGATTGAATGAATGTGACGAGCTTCAAACTTCTGAAGGCTGGGCGTTAGTGACAGATGCAAAAGAATCAATGGATTCTATTCCAACCTGATTGAGGACCGACAGATGATTAGCCATGCTCTGACAGAGCATAGGAACGTTTTCACTGAGAGGATGGGAGGTAGCCATTGACAACGGTGACACCCTACATAGAGCTTGCCATGGAAGGGATCTTGCGTGTGGGAAAAGGATTTCAAGGAAAAGTAGAAATTCAAAGGACAAAGCATCTCCAAAACTCCAACATGTTTCTTATTATTGCACACCAAGTAACAATTTGATTCTCTTTTATTTTTCTAATAATTTTAAACACTTTGACTTCTTATAATTAAATCCAAATAATCTTATTGGCCTCCTGACTAAGATTAATAAAATAAATATAGCCTGCTTCAAACCAATAATCTCCGTGGGATCAACCCTTACTCACGTAAGGTATTACTTTGACGACCCAGTGCACTTGCTGGTTAGTTGTGCGGATCACAAATTCGTGCACCAAACACCATAGCCAAATTCGAATGAACTAGGAAAGAAGTTGAAGGTTCCTTACCGCTTTGTTCAGATGAAATCGAAGAGCTCGATGAGAGTTTCACGTGGCAACTGACGGCACGCGAATCGGAGCTCTGTAGCTCAAGTTATAAGAGAAAGAAGGAGAAGATGAATAGTAAATGAAACCCTCACCTCTCCTCTCTTTTATTCACGTTGCTACTGCTGTTTGGTATTAGAAGTGGCTGAAATGGCCACTTAAATGGCTATATATATATGTTGGGTTTGGCCCGGTCCAATCCGTTAGCGTTTTTGGCCTAACTTTGGGCCAAACCTTTAAAGTTAGTATTCGGTTTTCAATTCTAAATATTTTTCTAAGGTTTTCTACTATTTTTAATTATTCTCGCACAGTACCGGACAGACCCAAACCGGTACTGCCGGTTCATTTACCGGTATGCGTTTTTACGCAATTTTTCGAAGAAAATTACATTTTCTAACTCAGAAAAATCTACTAAGTCCAAATATCATATTTATATTTTCTAATTAATATTCTAAAATTTTGAACCCATTTTGGACAATTAAATTATTATTATTTTACGCTAATTAATTGGTTAATTAATTTGCGATTCTTACACATCTCAACATCATTATCATTTTCATCATGTCCCAATAAAAAATCAGTTATCCTCATCACAACTCTCTCATTACACTATCCATTTTTTCTCAATATTAATTCAACACCTTCAATATGTTTGCTCTTATTTTGAAGCCTAAAAACTAGCTATCGGGACTTAAACAAGGGCTACAAAAGTTTACAAGTTTTCCAAGAAGGTCAAACAGTTAAAAATAGAGTTTTATGTGAAAAACAGGACTAGTTTGTACGCATCATTGCTGTGCGCACGCATGCACTAGAATGAATTCCTAGCCTGTGCGTAGGCAGCATTACTATGCATACGCATAACTTGTAAAATTCTAGGGTGTGCATACACACACCCCTCGTGCGTACTCACGAGTCTCGTCACACGTCCTGTTCTGTGCGTGCACACGATAGGGTGCGTGGGCACCCAAACTAGAAATTATAGTTTTCTGCAACTTCTCAAGTTTCAATTTTTTATACCTAACTTTCAATGTTCATAACTTTATCTACAAAACTCTATTTTCTTTCATTTTTAAATCGTTTTAAAACTCTTATAATCATCTTTGATTTAAGATAAAATTCACTCAATTCCAAACTTCGAGGGCCAAGTTATGACCCGCCGAAGTTGGTTAAAATTATGTTTTTACCATATTTTGCCAACTCCTCTAATTGTCAAAATTTTCAACCCAGAACCAAACCAACCACAACCAAATCATTACCAATTACTTATATACACTAACACATACTCTTTATCCACTTCACAATCATTTCAACAATCAAATCCTTCAAATCATTCAATAATTTCTACTCACAAACTCACCAATTTCCACTATTATCATCAATCATTGTCAACAACAATGATTAACATATATTCTACCACATCAATAATCATCATCGATCACATTTTATCCACATACTAAATCAAACCTTTATTCAAATCACCAACTTTGCAATTTACACATTCAACACCAAATTAAACAATTATCATTGATGAGCGGATAATTTATACGCTTTTTGGCATTGTTTTTAGTATGTTTTTAGTTTGTTTTAGTTAGTTTTTATTATATTTTTATTAGTTTTTAGTTAAAATTCACTTTTATGGACTTTACTATGAGTTTGTGTATTTTTCTGTGATTTCAGGTATTTTCTGGCTGAAATTGAGGGACCTGAGCAAAAATCTGATTCAAAGGCTGAAAAGGACTGCAAATGCTGTTGGATTCTGACCTCCCTGCACTCGAAGTGGATTTTCTGGAGCTACAGAAGCCCAATTGGCGTGCTCTTAATTGCGTTAAAAAGTAGACATCCTGGGCTTTTCAGCAATGCATAATAGTCCATACTTTGTCCGAGATTTGATGGCCCAAACCGGCGTTCCAAATCAGCTCAAAACTGCCCGGCGTTAAACGCTGAAACTGGCACAAGAATGGGAGTTAAATGCCCAAACTATCACAAAAGCTGGTGTTTAACTCCAAGAGAAGTCTCTACACGAAAATGCTTCAATGCTCAGCCCAAGCACACACCAAGTGGGCCCGGAAGTGGATTTTTATGTCATTTACTCATCTTTGTAAACCCTAGGCTACTAGTTTTCTACAAATAGGACCTTTTGCTATTGTATTTTTATATTTGGATCTTTGGTCATCTTGAGATCTTTGAATCTTCTGATCACGTTTTGGGGGGGCTGGCCTCACGGCCATGCCTGAACCTTGTTCTTATGTATTTTCAATGGTGGAGTTTCTACACACCATAGATTAAGGTGTGGAGCTCTGCTGTACCTCGAGTATTAATGCAATTACTATTGTTCTTCTATTCAATTCAGCTTATTCTTGTTCTAAGATACTCATTCGCACCCAAGAACATGATGAATGTGATGATTATGTGACGCTCATCATCATTCTCACTTATGAACGCGTGCCTGACAACCACTTCCGTTCTACAAGCAAACAAGGCTTGAATGTTTATCTCTTGGATTCCTTAATCAGAATCTTCGTGGTATAAGCTAGAATTGATGGTGGCATTCAAGAGAATCCGGAAGGTCTAAACCTTGTCTGTGGTATTCTGAGTAGGATTCAATGATTGAATGACTGTGACGAGCTTCAAACTCCTGAAGGCTGGGCGTTAGTGACAGACGCAAAAGAATCAATGGATTCTATTCCAACCTGATTGAGAACCGACAGATGATTAGCCGTGCTGTGACAGGGTGCGTTGAACATTTTCACTGAGAGGACGGGACTGTAGCCATTGACAACGGTGATGCCCAACATACAGCTTGCCATGGAAAGGAGTAAGAAGGATTGGATGAAGACAGTAGGAAAGCAGAGAGACAGAAGGGACAAAGCATCTCCATACGCTTATCTAAAATTTTCACCAATGAATTACATAAGTATCTCTATCTTTATTTTATGCTTTATTCATATATCATCCATAACCATTTGAATATGCCTGACTGAGATTTACAAGGTGACCATAGCTTGCTTTATACCAATAATCTCTGTGCGATCGACCCTTACTCGCGTAAGATTTATTACTTGGACGACCCAGTGCACTTGCTGGTTAGTTGTGCGAAGTTGTGAAATTATGTTTAGACCATGGTATTGAGCACCAAGATTTTGGAGCCATTACCGGGGATTGTTTGAGTTATAAAAAGTAGAGATCACAATTTCGTGCACCACTCACCAAAGAACTGGATAACTTGTCTAGGCAGAAATTACCTCAAAAGAAACAAGACCCTGGGAAGTTCTCAATACCTTGTGCCATAGGCACCATGACCTTCAAGAAGGCCTTGTGTGACCTAGGGTCAAGCATAAACCTCATGCCTCTCTGTGTAATGAAGAAGCTAAGGATCTTTGAGGTACAAGCTGCAAGAATCTCACTAGAGATGGCAGGCAATTCAAGAAAACAAGCTTATGGACTTGTAGAGGATGTTCTGGTAAAGATTGAAGACCATTACATCCCTGCTAATTTCATAGTCCTAGAGACTGGGAAGTGCATGGATGAATCCATCATCCTTGGCAGACCCTTCCTAGTCACAGCAAAAGCTGTGATTGATGTTGACAGAGGAGAATTGATCATTCAAGTGAATGAAGAATCCTTTATGTTTAAGGCTCAAGGATATCCCTCTGTTACCATGGAGAGGAAGCATGAAGAGCTTCTCTCAAAACAGAGTCAAACAGAGCCCCCACATTCAAACTCTAAGTTTGGTGTTGGGAGGCCACAACCAACTTCTAAGTTTGGTATTGAACCCCCACATTCAAACTCTAAGTTTGGTGTTGGGAGGTTCCAACATTGCTCTGAGTATCTGTGAGGCTCCATGAGAGCCCATTGTCAAGCTATTGACATTAAAGAAGCGCTTGTTGGGAGACAACCCAATGTTATATTATCTATTTTCCTTTGTTATTTTATGTTTTCTGTAGGTTGATAATCATGGGAAGTAACAAAATCAATTAAAAAAGCAAAAAAAGAATGAAAAACAGAAAGAAAAATAGCACACCCTGGAGGAAAGCCTTGCTGGTGTTTAAACGCTAGTAAGGGCAGCAAATGGGCGTTTAACGCCTAGTCTGGCACCATTCTGGGTGTTTAACGCCAGAAAGGGGCACCAGACTGGCGTTAAACGCCAGAAAGGGGCACCAGACTGGCGTTAAACGCCAGGAAAGGACAAGAAGTTGGTGTTAAACGCAGAAATAGGCACCAGCCCGGCGTTCAACGCCAAAATTGGCACAAAGAGCATTTTTGCTCGCCACTTGGTGCAGGGATGAATTATCCTTGACACCTCAGGATCTGTGGACCCCACAGGATCCCCACCTACCCCACCACCCTCTCTCTTCTTCACCCATTCACTAATCACCTCAACATCTCTTCCCCAAATATCCCTCACCTATCAAATCCCACTATTCTCTTCACCACTCACATCCGTCCTTCATAAAACCCCACCTACCTCACCATTCAAATTCAAACCACTTTCCCTCCCAAATCCACCCATAATGGCCGAACCCTACCCCTCTCTCCACCCCTATATAAACCCATCTTCACCCCTTCATTTTCACACAACCTAAACACTACTTCTCCCCCTTTGGCCGAACCACAAAGCCATCTCTATCTCCTCTATTTCTTCTTCTTCTACTCTCTTCTTTCTTCTTTTGCTCGAGGACGAGCAAACTTTTAAGTTTGGTGTGGTAAAAGTATTGCTTTTTGTTTTTCCATAAGCATTTATGGCATCTTAGGCCGGAGAAACCTCTAGAAAGAGGAAAGGGAAGGCAAAAGCTTCCACCTCCGAGTCATGGGAGATGGAGAGATTCATCTCAAAGGTGCATCAAGATCACTTCTATGAAGTTGTGGCCATGAAGAAGGTGATCCCCGAGGTCCCTTTCAAACTCAAAAAGAGTGAATATCCGGAGATCCGACATGAGATCCGAAGAAGAGGTTGGGAAGTTCTTACCAACCCCATTCAACAAGTCGGAATCTTAATGGTTCAAGAGTTCTATGCCAATGCATGGATCACCAAGAACCATGATCAAAGTGTGAACCCGAACCCAAAGAATTGGCTTACAATGGTTCGAGGGAAATGCTTAGATTTTAGTCCGGAAAATGTAAGGTTGGCATTCAACTTGCCCATGATGCAAGGAGATGAACACCCCTACACTAGAAGGGTCAAATTTGATCAAAGGTTGGACCAAGTCCTCATAGACATTTGTGAAGAGGGCGCTCAATGGAAGAGAGATTCAAGAGGGAAGCCAGTTCAACTGAGAAGGCATGACCTCAAGCCCGTAGCTAGGGGATGGTTGGAGTTTATCCAACGCTCAATCATTCCCACTAGCAACCGGTCTGAAGTTACTATAGACCGGGCCATCATGATTCATAGCATCATGATTGGAGAGGAAGTAGAAGTTCATGAGGTTATAGCCCAAGAACTTTATAAGGTGGCGGACAAGTCCTCTACCTTGGCAAGGTTAGCCTTTCCTCATCTCATTTGTCACCTCTGTTATTCAGTTGGAATTGACATAGAGGGAGACATCCTCATTGATGAGGACAAGCCCATCACTAAGAAAAGGATGGAGTAAAGAAGAGATCCCACTCATCATGAAATCCCTGAGATACCTCAAGGGATGCACTTTCCTCCACAAAACTATTGGGAGCAAATTAACACCTCCCTAGAGGAATTGAGTTCCAACATGGGACAACTAAGGGTGGAGCACCAAGAACATTCCATCCTCCTCCATGAATCAGAGAAGATCAAGGAATCATGAGAGAGGAGCAACAAAGGCAAGGAAGAGACATTGAGGAGCTCAAGCACTCCATAAGATCTTCAAGAGGAAGAACAAGCCGCCATCACTAAGGTGGACCCGTTCTTTAATCTCCTTGTTCTTTATTTTTCTGTTTTTCGAAAATTATGCTTATGTTTACCTATGTTTGTGTCTTATGGTCATTAGTGTCTTAGTGTCTATGCCTTAAAGTTATGAATGTCCTATGAATCCATCACCTTTCTTGAATGAAAAAATGTTCTTAATTGAAAAAGAGAATAATTGCATGAATTTTGAATTTTATAACAGATTAATTATTTTGATGTGGTGCCAATACTTTGACTTCTGAATGTATGCTTGAACAGTGCATATATCTTTTGAATTTGTTGTTCATGAATGTTGGCTCTTGAAAAAATGATGAAAAAGGAGACATGTTACTGAGGATCTGAAAAATCATAAAAATGATTCTTGAAGCAAGAAAAAGCAGTGAATTCAAAAAAAAAAGTATATGCGAAAAAAAAAGAGAGAAAGCAAGCAGAAAAAGCCAATAGGCAAGGGTAAAAATAAAGTTGTGATCCAAGGCAAAAAGAGTGTACTTAAGAACCCTGGACACCTCTAATTGGGGGCTCTAGCAAAGCTGAGTCACAATCTGAAAAGGTTCACCCAATTATGTGTCTGTGGCATGTATGTATCCGGTGGTAATACTGGAAGACAGAGTGCTTTGGGCCACGGCCAAGACTCATAAAGTAGCTGTGTTCAAGAATCATCATACTTAACTAGGAGAATCAATAACACTATCTGGATTCTGAGTTCCTATAGAAGCCAATCATTCTGAATTTCAAAGGATAGAGTGAGATGCCAAAACTATTCAGAGGCAAAAAGCTAAAAGCCCCGCTCATCTAATTAATACTGATCTTCATAGATGTTTTTGGAATTCATTGCATATTCTCTTCTTTCTATCTTATTTGATTTTCAGTTGCTTGGGGACAAGCAACAATTTAAGTTTGGTGTTGTGATGAGCGGATAATTTATACGCTTTTTGGCATTGTTTTTAGTATGTTTTTAGTTTGTTTTAGTTAGTTTTTATTATATTTTTATTAGTTTTTAGTTAAAATTCACTTTTCTGGACTTTACTATGAGTTTGTGTGTTTTTCTGTGATTTCAGGTATTTTTTGGCTGAAATTGAGGGACCTGAGCAAAAATCTGATTCAGAGGCTGAAAAGGACTGCAGATGCTGTTGGATTCTGACCTCCCTGCACTCGAAGTGGATTTTCTGGAGCTACAGAAGCCCAATTGGCGCGCTCTCAATTGCGTTGGAAAGTAGACATCTTGGGCTTTCCAGCAATGTTTAATAGTCTATACTTTTCCCGAGAGTTGATGGCCCAAACTGGCGTTCTAAATCAGCTCAAAACTGCCCGACGTTAAATGCCGGAACTGGCACAAGAATGGGAGTTAAATGCCCAAACTGGCACAAAAGCTGGCGTTTAACTCCAAAAGAAGTCTCTACACGAAAATGATTCAATGCTCAGCCCAAGTATACACCAAGTGGGCCCGGAAGTGGATTTTTATGTCATTTACTCATCTTTGTAAACCCTAGGCTACTAGTTTTCTACAAATAGGACCTTTTGCTATTGTATTTTTTATCTTTGGATCTTTGGTCATCTTGAGATCTTTGAATCTTCTGATCACGTTTTGGGGGGCTGGCCTCACGGCCATGCCTGAACCTTGTTCTTATGTATTTTCAACGGTGGAGTTTCTACACACCATAGATTAAGGTGTGGAGCTCTGCTGTACCTCGAGTATTAATGCAATTACTATTGTTCTTCTATTCAATTCAGCTTATTCTTGTTCTAAGATACTCATTCGCACCTAAGAACATGATGAATGTGATGATTATGTGACGCTCATCATCATTCTCACTTATGAACGCGTGCCTGACAACCACTCCCATTCTACAAGAAAACAAGGCTTGAATGTTTATCTCTTGGATTCCTTAATCAGAATCTTCGTGGTATAAGCTAGAATTGATGGCGGCATTCAAGAGAATCCTGAAGGTCTAAACCTTGTCTGTGGTATTCTGAGTAGGATTCAATGATTGAATGACTGTGATGAGCTTCAAACTCCTGAAGGCTAGGCGTTAGTGACAGACGCAAAAGAATCAATGGATTCTATTCCAACCTGATTGAGAACCGATAGATGATTAGCCGTGCTGTGACAGAGCGCGTTGAACATTTTCACTGAGAGGACGGGACTGTAGCCACTGACAACAGTGATGCCCAACATACAGCTTGCCATGGAAAGGAGAAAGAAGGATTGGATGAAGACAGTAGGAAAGCAGAGAGACGGAAGGGATAAAGCATCTCCATACGCTTATCTGAAATTCTCACCAATGAATTACATAAGTATCTCTATCTTTATGTTTTATGCTTTATTCATAAATCATCCATAACCATTTGAATCTGCCTGACTGAGATTTACAAGATGACCATAGCTTGCTTCATACCAACAATCTCCGTGGGATCGACCCTTACTCGCGTAAGGTTTATTACTTGGACGACCCAGTGCACTTGCTGGTTAGTTGTGCAAAGTTGTGATAAAGAGTTGAGATTTCAATTGAGCGTACCATGTTGATGGCGCCATTGATGATCACAATCTCGTGCACCAATCATCATTAAACATTAACAATTTACTTCACATACATATACCATATCTAATCAACTAAATCTACCAATTCATATTATTCAAACCTATCTTAAGGTAATGAGCCTAAGTTTTCACGCAACATTATATGTTAGCTACAAGAAACCGAAACTATACCTTGGCCGATTTCTCCCTAAACTTAGAACACCACAAAAGCTCCTCTTTCACAAGCTTTCAACTACCAAAGTCTCTTTTTCGCAGCTCCCAAGTCTCCAATTTCACTAATTCCGTTAGTCCCAGCCACCAAAGCTCCAATTCAAGTATTATAGTTCACCAATTTGACTTCAATTCACACGTATCCAATCTAATTTTATTCAATTGCATCATAATCAATTCTAGGGTTCACTAATTCAATAATTCACAAGGGATTAGTAGTTTCTAACCTTATTCACTGATTTCATGGACAAATTCCAATGCTAGCTCGTGCTAGATCACCTCTAAATTATCAAAATTACAAAATCTCTCAATATTCAAAAAAAAATTACAGAATTGAAGGGAGGTGAGAACTGGATGAGAAATTTTGATTTTCTTACCACTTTGTTCAAATGGATTTGAAGAGAATTCCGAGATGAACGCGTGGCCACAGATGGCTCATCAATCAGAGTTGCGGATTGAATGTTACGAGTGATTTAAGGTGATGTGTGAATAGTGTTTAAGGATTGACTCACCTCTTCTTCTCTTCTTTGTGGAATATAACCACAAGGGGGGGGGAGTGGCTGAAATTTTCGGTTTTTGTGGGATATATAAGTTGGGTTTGGGCCCGACATGGGCCCAGTTCATCCGGTTTAGCCCGTTGGTCCAACTTTGGGCCAAAATCTTTAAAATTAGTGTTTTAATTAGTATTTTAAATATTTTTACTTCTTTAAATTATAAAATTTAATTTTCTAATTTTCTTTGCTCATAATTAATTTATTAGTTAATTATTTATTAATTAACCAGGGTTTTACATCCTACCCACCTAAAAAAAAATTTTGCCCTCGAAAATATAGATTACCACAAAAGTACATGAGAGTAGTTCTCTTTTAACTCAACGTATAGTTCCCTGACCTTTTGCCAATCTTCACAACGGCTTGTCTCTTGCAACTTTTCCTCATCATTCTATTAGTCCTAATGTCTTCACAATCACCGCGCTTTCACTCCCGCACTCTGATTTATTTGTCTTTAAGAATTTGTATATTCGCCCTACGCCAATCAAAATCTCCTTAAGCTCTACAAGCTCTAACGGCAATATCCTACGCAGCACAATTAAGTTTGGTTCCAAGTTTAATACTAAGCTTGACATTTTCAGTCTTAAACATTAATCCCTGTCATAGGCTATTGGTGCACAAATTTGTGATCCGCACAACTAACCAGCAAGTGCACTGGGTCGTCCAAGTAATACCTTACGTGAGTAAGGGTCGATCCCACGGAGATTATTGGTTTGAAGCAAGCTATATTTATTTTATTAATCTTAGTCAGGAGGCCAATAAGATTATTTGGATTTAATTGTAAGAAGTCAAAGTGTTTAAAATTATTAGAAAAATAAAAGAGAATCAATTTGTTACTTGGTGTGCAGTAATGAGAAACATGTTGGAGTTTTGGAGATGCTTTGTCCTTTGAATTTCTACTTTTCCTTGAAATCCTCTTCCCACACGCAAGATCCCTTCCATGGCAAGCTCTATGTAGGGTGTCACCGTTGTCAATGGCTACTTCCCATCCTCTCAGTGAAAACGTTCCTATGTTCTGTCACAGCACGACTAATCATCTGTCGGTTCTCAATCAGGTTGGAATAGAATCCATTGATTCTTTTGCGTCTGTCACTAACGCCCAGCCTTCAGGAGTTTGAAGCTCGTCACAGTCATTCAATCCCAGAATCTTACTTGGAATACCACGGACAAGGTTTAGACTTTCCGGACTCTCATGAATGCCGCCATCAATCCGGCTTATACCACGAAGATTCTGATTAAGGAATCTAAGAGATACTCATTCAATCTGATGTAGAACGGGGGTGATTGTCAGGCACACGTTCATGGATTGAGGAAGGTGATGAGTGTCACAGATCATCACCTTCTCCATAATTAAGCGCGAATGAACATCTTAGATAAGAACAAGCGTGTTTGAATGGAAAACAAAGTAATTGTATTAATTCATCGAGACGCTGCAGAGCTCCTCACCCCCAACAATGGAGTTTAGAGACTCATGCCATCAAAAAGTATGTAATTCAGATCTGAAAATGTCATGAGGTCCAAAATAATTCTCTAAAAGTTGTTTAAATAGTAAACTAGTAACCTAGGTTTACAGAATATGAGTAAACTAAGATAATTGGCGCAGAAATCCACTTCTGGGGCCCACTTGGTGTGTGCTGGGGCTGAGACTAAAGCTATCCACGAGTAGAGGCTTTTCTTGGAGTTGAACTCCAAGTTATGACGTGTTTTGGGCGTTCAACTCCGGATCATGACGTTTTTCTGGCGTTTAACTCCAGACAGCAGCGTGTACTTGGCGTTCAATGCCAAGTTACGTCGTCTATCTTTGCGCAAAGTATGGACTATTATATATTGCTGGAAAGCCCTGGATGTCTTCTTTCCAACGCCATTGAGAGCGCGCCAATTGGACTCCTGTAGCTCCAAAAAATCCATTTTGAGTGCAGGGAGGTCAGGATCCAACAGCATCAGCAGTCCTTTTTCAGCCTAAGTCAGATTTTTGCTCAGCTCCCTTAATTTCAGCCAGAAAATACCTGAAATCACAGAAAAATATACACACTCATAGTAAAGTCCAGAAATATGATTTTTGCCTAAAAACTAATAATATTTAACTAAAAACTAATTAAAACATGCTAAAATCTACATGAAATTACCCCCAAAAAGCGTATAAAATATCCGCTCATCAGCTATGAATAAATGCGGTGCTCCAAAGTTATATACTGCAATCTAAATTCGGTTGTGAATTTTTCGGAATTACCCCAACCCTGTTGTTGCGATCGACCCACATCCTAAGTCCTCCCTTGCAGACAATTTCTGGACACATGCACTAGTAAACCGCACTTGTAACATATGCCTAATCCAAAACGACACAACCTATCTAGATGGTACCTTCCACATCTCTGACAGCTCAGGTCATCTGAAGCAGCCCTTGTCTGTTTTTTTCTACCATTTTCCTGGTGATCATCATTCCTCCCAGAATTGCTCTGACCTTGGAGAAATCGTTGAGTTATACCTGGGTGCTCCAGTGTATTAATAATGATGAGGAGTGACTTTTCAGGAGATAAGATAGTTATCTTATCTTATCTTACCTTTGAGTGAAGTCATCTTATCTTTAAGGGAACCGCCCTCATCTCTATAGGCTTGGGCTGCCTTGGGATTTGGGTCGTGTTCCTCTGTTTGTGCCCTTTTTGGGCTTTTCTTGGTGATTTGGCCGAGCTCTTTGAGAAGAGGTCGGTCGACTTGTCATCAAGCAACTCGGGTCGGATAGCTGGACCTAGGGTATGAACTGTGCCCCCTGCTTGAGCGTGGTCTTCCTTTTGAGGTCGAGTCCCTAGTTTCAGGACTTCAATCCTTCTCTGTAGAAGCCGAGCTCGAGCATTATCGATTTATTTTTGTAGAGACCCCTTCTGAATACGAAGCGTTTTTTCTTTTTTCTTTGATTTTGAAAACAGGCGTTCCTTGCCTTGGGAACATGCGAGGGTTTTTAATGCCCCATTAACTTCTTAATGTTTCGTTTCCTTCGTCTCCCGCTTTCTCGTTTCATTTTGAATTACATCAAAACTTTCTCTTTTCTGTTTCTCTTTCTCTTGCTCACTGTAACCTCCTCCTTTCTCTTTTATTCTTCCGTTTCATTTGTGCTTCTTCATTCTCTTGGGACTTTTGTTTTCGTGTTTTCACGCTTCTCTTTGTGACGCCATTGATGGTTGCTGGTGCTTCATTTGTTCGAAAGGTGATTCCTGGTTTCGCTTCCCGTCTTCAACCTCTTCAGCGTTCATCGTCTTTGCAGGTTGGTTTTCTTTCTTCTTCATTCCTTCCGCACTATTTTGTACTTGCAAAGTTTTGATCTTGCTTGGCTTTGTGTTTAAAAAAGCTTGGATCTTTTCTGCGTTTTGTCGTGCATGTACTTATCACTGTAATGTGTGCTCTGGGAGTCTCTTTAATGTTGAATGATCCTTTTTGCATTCGGCATTTTTATTGTTTTTGCATGCCTTTATTATTTCTGATTTTGAATCTGCATGTCGTTACTGAGGCTTATGAACTGCTTAATTCTGAAGAAGATTGTGCCTTTGCTGGTTTCTCTTTGTCTTGTTTTGTTTTTGAGAGCTTTCTTTGCTAATAGACTTTTTGACTTGCGACTTTTTTTCTCGAAGTGTTTATTTGTAAAAAGGAGGATTATTTTCTTTGTTGATAGATTTGTTGGGATGTAGCCTCGTAGATTTTTCTGAGTCCTTACTCTGTTACTGCCTCCAAAGGATGCCCCTTGACCTTGGTGTGCATCTTGGGGTTATCCTTTTACTGTTTGTATGCTTGAGTCTTGTTTGTTCGAGCTGATTTCTTTGATTTCACCCGAGCTGCTTTGGTTAGTAATCCACTTTCTTTTTCTTGCTGTAGGACTAGTTGACCATGTCTTCTCGCAAAAATATTGTTGAGACGTCTTCCAAGGTCCCTGAGGGTATGTCCGACTGGCTGGACTCCCTTGTGTTGATGTGTGTCTCTGTGGTAAATGCTGAGTACTGCGTAGAGCTGAAGAAACATCATAGGATTTGTAGTAGTCGAGCCCAGGAGAAAGATTATGAGTTGTAGCACCTGATTCCGATGAGAGGGTTTGTTTCCCGACCTCGATCCAGGGGGAGCATCCCTTCTTTTATGCCTATGACTATTTTTTCAGCCAGTTGAACATTACTTTCCCTTTTACTCCTTTTGAGACCAATTTGATGTGGTCGTGCAATGTATCTCCCTCCCAGCTTCACCCGAATTCGTGGGGCTTTCTTAAGATTTTTTAATTACTGTGTAAAGAGTTTGATGTTAAACCATCTCAAACCCTTTTTCTTTACCTCTTTGTTTTGACCAAGCCCGGGGTGGCTAAGAAGAAGGCTGCTTGGGTATCTTTCTGTGCTGCCCAAGGAAAGAAAGTTTTTTCAATGTACGATGAATCTTTTCACGATTTTAAGAACTATTTCTTTAAAGTCCGAGCTGTTGAAGGAGCCCGACCTTTCTTTTTGGATGAGAATGGCGAGCCCAGTTTTCCTTTAGAGTGGTAACAGAATGTAGTGGTGTCTAGGTATACTTGGGAGATGTTGGATAAGGTTGAGCAAGCCTTTGTGACTGTGCTGGAAGAGAACTGGGGGCAGCCTCCCCATCTTGATACAAAGAAATTCCTAGGAAATCCCTATCTTCTCCGAGCTGAGCGGGTAGTAATCGACTTCTTTGTGCTTTGTTTATTTTGTCGAGTTCCTTCCTTTTCTTTCCGATTTATAACTCGGTTTCTTGCTGTATGTTATTTTAGAGATGATTAAAAACAATGACTCCATGAGGGCCTTTAAGAAGGCGAGAAAGGCTACAGCTGCACAGAACATCTCGGCCAAGGTGGCTGGGGAAGGATCCTCTCATGTTCCTCCAAAACAGCCGATATCGAGCTCTCCTGGACCGAGGAGGATGATTCCTACTCCTCGGGTTCACTTGATTGATCCTCCCCAGGCTTCTGCTGCTACCTCTTCTCCTACTGTTGTTCCTCCTCCAAAAAGACATAGGACTGTTGAGCCCTTCAGCCTGGATGCCCCCAACTTCGATGCTGTCAGGTTTGTTGATCAACAAATTGCTCCTTATGGTGTCATTCCTACTGATGATGTTTCCCTCCTTCATCACTTGGACTTCATTACCTGGAGTAGCATTAAGATGGCACATATGGGGGCGGCTCTGTACCGAACTACTCAGGATCTTCTTATTCATGCAACGAAGGCTTTTATAGAGGATGCCAAATTAGAGTTCGACCGGATCAAGGGTTTGAAGGAGGAGCTGGAAGTAAAGGTGGCGAAGCTAGAAAAAGAGTTAGAGAGTGAGAAGACTCAGGCTACTGCTGCTGTGGCTTCTGCAAAGTTGGCTGAGGATATGGCGCTGAGGCATAAGGAGAGCTGTGTCACAACTTATGGGGAGATGATGGATCTTAGGGAGAGTTTAGAGTCTCTACGAGCTGACTATGCCGAGCTCCAGGGTCATCTTGTAGGCAGTGTAAATACTGCTTATGAAAATTTGAAGGATCAGGTTCGAGTTCTTGCGCTCGAGCTCGACCTCCCCCTTTTTAGCTTGGACAACATTGTAAAAGATGGTAAGATTGTCCCTGATGACCCTGATGATGATGATGATGTTGACCCTCCTCCTGCACCCTCTGCCAAAGCTTCTGTTGCCCCGCCTTCCTTAACTCCAGCAGCTGAAGTCGGTCAGCCCGAGTCCAATCCTGATGTCCAGATCTTGAATTGGGATGATGGGACAGTAGATGCGGTACCCCTTCAGACTCGTCCTCTTTCACCCCGAAATACTGCTACTGGGTAGTCTTTGGATCTTCTATAATTTTTTCTTTGATGTATGATGTACAGCCCAGTCTGTAGGCTTTTAAACTTTTATTTCTGTAATTGGTGGTTTGTTTGACTTCGGATACTTTAGTTACTTTTCTTTTAGCAACCTTATTTTGTCAAAACAAAGTATTTTTTCAAGCCTCTTGGGGTCGATTTCAGGCGGCCTTTTAGGTCTTGTTATTATAGCAACTTTATATTTTTTGTGACATGCTTGTCGGCTATTTGCTTAGCACTTTCTAGGAATCTTCAGGGTGTTGGAATCTTGTTTTCCGACCTCTTTTGATTGCCTTTATATTTTAATACTTGTAGATTGATTCTTTTGAGGTTATGGCTTTCCGGGTCCAATTTGGAGTCCCTTATGGCGCATACCTTCTGTCGATCGATGTCTTTGCGAATTAGTTTTAGTAATCCCTTAGGGTTTACTTTTTATAACTCTGTAGCTTTTGGTCTGATTTCTACATGTCGGTCCCTTCTAAGCTATTTTGGTAATCCATTTGATTTGGACCTTTGTCAGGTCTCTTTTATGGATTACTTTGTATAGCTTTTTGTAGCTTCGTTAGGCCGACTTCGTCATGTCGATCCCTTTTAAGTTATTTCTTAGTAATCCATTTTTTCGGATCTTGTCAGGTCTCTTTTTATGGATTACTTATTTATAACTTTTGGTAGCTTGGTTGGGCCGACTTCATCATGCCGGTCTCTTCTAAGTTATTTCTAGTAATCCATATTATTTGGACCTTGGTCAGGTCTCTTTTATGGATTACTTTTTATAACTTTTGTGATTTTGTTGGGCAGACTTTACCATACCGATCCCTTCTAAGTTATTTCTAGTAATCCATATTATTTGGACCTTGGTCAGGTCTCTTTCATGGATTACTTTTTATAACTTTCGTGATTTTGTTGGGCCGGCTTTACCATGCCGATCCCTTCTAAGTTATTTCTAGTAATCTTCTTTTTTAGGGCTGGGCAGGCCTCTTTCTAGGGATTTACTTTTTATAACTTTTGTTGTTGTGGTCGACTGGTCCGACTTCTTTACGTCGATCCATCTTTAAGTTATTTTTAGCAACCCATTTTTATTAAGACCTCGTCAGGTCCTTTCCTGTGGGTCACTTTCGATAACTTCTTGCATTATTCTGTTTTTGCCGCTTTTCATCTTTGCCGATTTTGTAGAAATTGGGTTTGATCCTCATTTGGTCAACCTTCGATGAATTTGGTTTTCATCTTCGTTGGTCTTTATCGTGATGGAGCAGTGAATTTGATTTTCAATTTTTGCCGATCTGTAGCTTTATAATCGGGCGATGAATTCTTTTGCATTTCAGATTAATGCGTCTTGATAAGAGGATTTGTAGAAAATCTAAAAAACTTTATTCAAAATAGAAAATATGCAAATATATACATGTGGGAGTTTTACCCCTCTAAGTTAGGTATTTCATGGATCTTGGCTTGGTGCCTCGTTAAAAAACCTTATTTAGGAAAAAGAGTGCATCTCTGCTAAGATCTTTATTACGTCCTAACTGTAATACCTTCTTAAGTTGCAGGCGTGCCATGACCTTGGAAGCTCTCGTCCTTCGAGTTCGGACAACCTGTAGTAGCCCTTTCCAAGCACTTCCATGACTCGGTAGGGTCCTTTCCAGTTTGCTGCCAGCTTTCCTTCTCCAGGTCGACTTGTTCCGATATCATTTCGGATTAGGACGAGGTCGTTGTTGGCAAAGCTTTGCTCTACTACCTTCTGATTGTATCTTGAGGCCATCCAACATTTTAATGCCTCTTCCTTAATCTGAGCTCTTTCTTAGATTTCAGGAAGTAGGTCAAGTTCTTCCCTTTGAAGTTGGGAGTTGGCCTCTTCACTGTAGTGGATTACTCTAGGTGATCCTTCTTCGACTTCCACTGGGATCATTGCCTCCATTCCGTAAGCTAATCAGAAGGGTGACTCCCTTGTTATGGTGTGTGGAGTTGTCCGGTATGCCCATAGAACTTGTGGGAGCTCTTCAGCCCAGGCCCCTTTTGCATCCTGTAATCTCCATTTTAGCCCGGCTAATATGACTTTGTTAGCAGCTTCTGCTTGTCCATTAGCCTGGGGATGTTCTACGGAGGTGAATTGGTGTTTTATGTTCAGGTTGGCCACTAACTTTCTAAAGCCTGCGTTTGTGAACTGAGTGCCATTGTCTATGGTAATGGAGTATGGAATCCCAAACCTTGTAACAATGTTCCTATATAGGAATTTTCGACTTCTTTGAGCAGTGGCGTTAGCTAAGGGCTCTGCCTTAATCCATTTTGTGAAATAGTTTACCCCTACGATGAGGAACTTGACTTGTCCCAATCCTTGAGGGAAAGGACCGAGAAGATCGAGTCCCTATTTTGCAAATGGCCAAGGTGAGGTTACGCTGATGAGCTCCTTTGGTGGGGCGATGTGAAAATTGGCATGTTTCTGACATAGTGGACATGTCTTTACGAATTCTGTTGCTTCTTTTTGTAAAGTCGGCCAATAGAATCCGGCCCGGAGCACTTTTTTTGGTGAGAGCTTGCGCTCCAAGATGGTTGCCACAGATGCCATTGTGTATTTCTTCTAAAACTTCCTTGGTGTTGGAAGTCAGCACACATTTTAATAGTGGTGTTGAAATCCCTCTCTTGTATAGAGTGTTGTTTATGATGGTATAGTATTGTGCCTCTCGTTTTAACCTCTTTGCCTCCTTCTTATCTTTGGGGAGTGTTTCTATTTTGAGGTAATTAATTATAGGAGTCATCCATCCTTGATCTAGACCTGTTATGGCCAAGAATTTTTCTTCTTTTGAGATGCACGGGTTCTGCAGTATCTCCTGGATGAGGCTTCTATTGTTGCCCTCTAGTTTGGTGCTGGCTAGTTTTGAGAGTGCATCAGCTCGAGCATTCTGTTCCCGAGGTATGTGGCGGACCTCATATTCCCTGAGTTGTTCGAGCTGTTCCTTGGTTTTGTCCAAGTACTTTTTTCATGGTGGGATCTTTGGCTTGGTAGCTCCCTGCTATTTGAGAGGTGACCACTTTCGAGTCGCTGAAGATAATAAGCTTTTGAGCTCCAACCTCCTTAGCCAGCTTCAAACCAGCTAGTAGTGCCTCATATTTGGCCTGGTTGTTTGAAGCAGGGAACCCGAATTTGAGGGAAAGTTCGATTTGGGTTCCCTGATCGCTTTCTATTATCACGCCTGCGCCACTTCCGGTTTTGTTTGAAGAACCATCTACGTAGAGATTCTATTCTGTAGGGATTTTCGGGATGTCGGTAAACTCTGCAATGAAGTCGGCCAGATACTGTGATGTGATGGCTGTCTGAGCTTTATATTGAAGGTCGAATTTGAAAAACTCGACTGCCCATTGCAAGATTCTTCCTGCTAAGTCTGTTTTCTGCAGAATGCCTTTTATGGGCTGGCTGGTCCGAACCCTGATGATGTGGGCTTGGAAATATGGGCGAAGTCGTCGAGATGTTAGTATGAGAGCATAGGCGAATTTTTCTATTTTTTGATAGTTCAGTTCAGACCCTTGTAGTGCTTTGCTGATGAAGTATATAGGTTGTTGTCCACTGTCGTCTTCTCGGACCAGTACTGAGGCTACTGCCCGATTTCCTACTGCGAGACACAATACAAGTGGTTCTCCTTCCCGTGGCCGAGTTAGAATAGGTGGTTGTCCCAGGAACTTTTTGAAATCCTAGAAGACTTGCTCGCACTTCGTTGTCCATTCAAACCTCTTTCCCTTCCTTAGAGTGGCGTAGAAGGGGAGAGATCTTATTGCCGATCCAGCTAGAAATCTGGACAAGGCTGCCAATCTTCCATTAAGTTGTTGTACCTCTTTGACGTAGGTCGGACTCTTCATGTCGAGTATAGCCTGGCATTTATCCGGATTTGCCTCGATTCCTCTTTGTGTGAGCATAAAACCCAAGAATTTGCCAGCTTCTACTGCGAAGGTGCATTTTGTAGGGTTAAGTCGCATGCCATGCCTTCTTATAGTGTCGAATACTTGGGTGAGGTCGGACAGTAATGACTCTTCACTTTGTGTCTTTATTAACATGTCGTCTACATGGACTTCCATGACTTTCCCGATGTGGTCTGCGAAGACCTTATTCATTAATCTTTGATAAGTGGCTCCTGCGTTTTTGAGTCCAAACGGCATGACGATGTAGCAGTAGTTTGCTTTCGGGGTTAAGAATGAGGTTTTTTCTTGATCAGGTGGGTACATCGGGATTTGATTGTATCCTGAATAGGCGTCCATAAACGAGAGGTATTTGTATTCGGAGGAGGCATCCACCAAAGCGTCGATACTTGGGAGTGGATAAGGATCTTTTGGGCAGGCTTTGTTGAGATCAGTGTAGTCGGTGCATGATGAGCGGATAATTTGTACGCTTTTTGGCATTGTTTTTAGTATGTTTTTGGTATCTTTTAGTTAGTTTTTAGTATATTTTTATTAGTTTTTAGTTAAAATTCACTTTTCTGGACTTTACTATGAGTTTGTGTGTTTTTCTGTGATTTCAGGTATTTTCTGGCTGAAATTGAGGGACCTGAGCAAAAATCTGATCCAGAGACTCAAAAGGACTGCAGATGCTGTTGGATTCTGACCTCCCTGCACTCGAAGTGGATTTTCTGGAGCTACAGAAGCCCAATTGGCGCGCTCTCAACGGCGTTGGAAAGTAGACATCCTGGGCTTTCCAGAAATATATAATAGTCCATACTTTGTCCAAGATTTGATGGCCCAAACCGGCGTTCAAAGTCACCTCAAGAAATTCCAGCGTTAAACGCCGGAACTGGCACCTAATTGGGAGTTAAACGCCCAAACTGGCACTAAAGCTGGCGTTTAACTCCAAGGAGAGTCTCTACACGAAAAAGCTTCATTGCTCAGCCCAAGCACACACCAAGTGGGCCCGGAAGTGGATTTTTATGTCATTTACTCATCTATGTACTAGTTTTCTATAAGTAGGACCTTTTACTATTGTATTAAGAGAGACTTTTGGTAGCTATCTTTGTTTTATGCTATCTTAGGCCTTTGGAGGCTGGCCATTCGGCCATGCCTAGACCTTGTTCTTATGTATTTTCAACGGTGGAGTTTCTACACACCATAGATTAAGGTGTGGAGCTCTGCTGTACCTCGAGTATTAATGCAATTACTATTGTTCTTCCATTCAATTCCACTTGTTCTTTGTCCAAGATATCACTTGTTCTTCAACATGATGAAGGTGATGATTGACGCCCATCACCATTCTCACTCATGAACAAGGTGACTGACAACCATTCTTGTTCTACAAGCATCTGAGGCTTAGTGAATATCTCTTGGATTCTTTAATCGGAATCTTCGTGGTATAGGCAAGAACTGATGGCGGCATTCAAGAGAATCCGGAAGGTCTAACCTTGTCTGTGGTATTCTGAGTAGGATTCAATGATTGAATGACTGTGACGTGCTTCAAACCTGTAACCTACTGGGCGTTAGTGACAGACGCAAAAGAGTGATTCTATTCCGGTAGGGGAGGGAACCAAACCGGTGATTGGCAGCACTGTGACAGAGTGCGTGCATTAGCTTTCACTGCGCGGATGGGAGGTAGCTGCTGACAACAGTGAAACCCTACACGAGCTTGCCATGGAAAGGAGTAAGAAAGGATTGGATGAAGGCAGTAGGAAAGCAGAGAGACGGAAGGGAAGGCATCTTCATACACTTGTCTGAAGCTCTTACACCAATGATATACATAAGTATCACTATCTTTATCTTTTATGTTATTTTCGTTCATCATCATATACATTTGAGTTTGCCTGACTAAGATTTACAAGATGACCATAGCTTGCTTCAATGCTAACAATCTCCGTGGGATCGACCCTTACTCACGTAAGGTATTACTTGGACGACCCAGTGCACTTGCTGGTTAGTTGTGCGAAGTTGTGTAATGCCATGGTATTGAGCTACCAAGTTTTTGGAGCCATTACTGGGGATTATGAGAGTTGTGAAAAAAGTATTGTTCACAATTTCGCGCACCAAGTTTTTGGCGCCGTTGCCGGGGATTGTTCTAGTTTGGACAACTGACGGTTCATCTTGTTGCTTAGATTAGGTATTTATTTTTTTCGAAATTCTTGAGGATGAATTCTAGAGTTTCATGATGATTTGTTGAAATCTGGCTGGCTGAGAAGCCATGTCTAATCTGATTGGACCGAGGTTTCAACTTATCACCACAAGAGCTTGTTGATTTTCATCAATTTTGCTTTTGGAGCAGTGATCTGCTAAGGCTTGGCTGACCTTTGGTCATGTCTAGTGTTTTGGACCGAAGCTTTCTTTGAAAGCTTGGCTAGCTGTGAAGCCATGTCTAATTCCTGGACCGGAGTCTTAGACTAGCATTGCACTGATTCCTGGAAATTCTCATTAAGAATTTTGATACCTTTTTCCACTTAATTTTCGAAAAACACAAAAAAATTTTTTACAAAATCATAAAAACCAAAAAAAAAAATATTTGCTGTTTCTTGCTTAAGTCTAGTGTCTCATCTTAAGTTTGGTGTCAATTGCATGCATTCATTCATGTGTCTTAAGGATCTTCAAGTAATTCTTGATGATTTCTTACTCTGATCTTTGAATTCTTTTGGCTTGAGTATTTATGTGTCTCATATAGTGTCAGTAGTACACAAACTGCTAAGTTTGGTGTCTTGCATGCATTGTTATTTGATTCTTGTTGCATTTTGATTATTAAAAATCCAAAAATATTTTTAATTTGTGTCTTCTCAAGTCAATAATACAAAGAATTGAAGATTCAGAACATGCTGCAGAGGAATTATACAGAAAAAGCTGAGCATTCAAAAATGCCCAGTGAAGAAGGCAGACTGGCGTTTAAACGCCAGCCAGGGTACCTGGTTGGGCGTTTAACGCCCAAAGAGGTAGCATTTTGGGCGTTAAACGCCAGAATGTATACCATTCTGGGCGTTTAACGCCAGGATGGTGCTAGGGGGAAGAATTTTGTTTTCAAATCAATTTTTTTTCAAGTTTTCAAAGTTTTTCAAAATCAAATCTTTTTCAAATCATATCTTTTCAATCAAATGTTTTCAAAATCAATTTCTTTCCTTTTTCAAAGATACTTACTAACAATTAATGATTTGATTGAACATTTTTTGCCTTTTTCTGTTGAGGAAGGTTTTATGTTTAAATCATATCTTTTCTTGTTAGGCAAGTCATCAATTTTTTTTTTAAATCATATCTTTTCAAATTGTTTTCAAATCATATCTTCTCAATCACATCTTTTTAAAACCATAACTTTTCAATCAAATCTTTTTAACCTCATCTTTTTTAAATAGTTTTCAATCAAATCTTTTTAATTTCAATCAAAAATCACTTGATTTCTTTTTCACTTTTAATTTTCGAAAATTATCAATCAAATTTTCAAAATGTTTTCAAAATCTTTTAATTGAATTTTCGAAAATTCTCTTCCCTCCTTCCCACATCCTTCTATTTATGGAGTACTACTCCTTCTTAATGCACAATTCGAACCTTATCTAATTAAAGTTCGAATTCTTCTTCTCCTTCTTCTTACTATTTCTCTTTTCCTCTGACACTTCAAGGAATCTCTATACTGTGACATAGAGGATTCCACATTTTCTTTTTCTCTCCTATTTCATATGAGCAGGAGCAGAGACAAAGGCATTCTTGTTGAAGCTGATCCTGAACCTGAAAGGACCTTGAAGAGAAAGCTAAGAGAAGCTAAAGCACAACTCTCTTTAGAGGACCTGACCGAATTCTTCAAGGAAGAAGAACACATGGCAGCCGAAAACAACAACAATGCCAACAATGCAAGGAAGGTGCTGGGTGACTTTACTGCACCTACTCCTGATTTCTATGGGAGAAGCATCTCTATCCCTGCCATTGGAGCAAACAACTTTGAGCTTAAGCCTCAATTAGTTTCTCTAATGCAACAGAATTGCAAGTTCCATGGACTTCCAATGGAAGATCCTCATCAGTTCTTAGCTTAATTCTTGCAAATCTGTGACACAGTCAAGACTAATGGGGTTAACCCTGAGGTCTACAGACTGATGCTATTCCCTTTTGCTATAAGAGACAGAGCTAGAATATGGTTAGATTCTCAACCTAAAGAAAGCCTGGACTCTTGGGAAAAGCTAGTCAATGCCTTCTTGGCAAAGTTCTTTCCACCACAAAGATGGAGTAAGCTTAGAGTGGAAGTCCAAACCTTCAGACAGAAGGATGGAGAATCCCTCTATGAAGCTTGGAAAAGATACAAACAATTAATCAGAAGATGTCCCTCAGACATGCTTTCTGAATGGAGCATCATAGGTATTTTCTATGATGGTCTTTCTGAACTATCCAAGATGTCCTTGGATAGCTCTGCTGGAGGATCTCTTCATCTGAAGAAGACGCCTGCAGAAGCTCAAGAATTGATTGAAATGGTTGCAAATAACCAATTCATGTACACTTCTGAAAGGAATCCTGTGAACAATGGGACTAGTCAGAAGAAAGGAGTTCTTGAGATTGATACTCTGAATGCCATATTGGCTCAGAACAAGATATTGACTCAACAAGTCAATTTGATTTCTCAAAGTCTGTCTGGAATGCAAAATGCACCAAACAGTACTAAGGATGCTTCATCTGAGGAAGAAGCTTATGATCCTGAGAACCCTTCAATGGAAGAGGTGAATTACCTAGGAGAACCCTATGGAAACACCTATAATTCTTCATGGAGAAATCACCCAAATTTCTCATGGAAGAATCAAGAGAGACCTCAACAAGGTTTCAATAACAATAATGGTGGAAGAAACAGGTTTAGCAATAGCAAGCCTTTTCCATCATCTTCTCAGCAACAGACAGAGAGTTCTAAGCAGAATACTTCTGACTTAGCAACAATGGTCTCTGATCTAATAAAGACCACTCAAAGTTTCATGAATGAAACAAGGTCCTCCATCAGAAATTTGGAAGGACAAGTGGGACAGCTGAGCAAGAAAATTACTGAACTCCCTCCTAGTACTCTTCCAAGTAATACAGAAGAAAATCCAAAAGGAGAGTGCAAAGCCATAGACATGGCCGAACATGGAGAGGAAAGAGAGGAGGAGGACGCCACTGAGGAAGACCTCAGTGGGCGTGTACCAACCTCCTCTGAGTTCCTCAATGAGGAACCATGGGAATCTGAGGCTCAAATTGAGACCATAGAGATTCCATTGGACTTACTTCTGCAATTCATGAGCTCTGATGAGTATTCTTCCTCTGAAGAGGATGAGTATGTCACTGAAGAGCAAGTTGCTAAATACCTTGGAGCAATCATGAAACTGAATGACAAGTTATTTGGAAATGAGACTTGGGAGGATGAACCACCTTTGCTCACCAAAGAACTGGATGACTTGTCTAGGCAGAAACTGCCTCAAAAGAGGCAAGATCCTGGGAAGTTTTCTATACCTTGTACCATAGGCACCATGACCTTCAAGAAGGCCTTGTGTGACTTAGGGTCAAGTGTAAACCTCATGCCCCTCTCTGTAATGGAGAAATTAGGGATCTTTGAGGTGCAAGCTGCAAGAATCTCATTAGAGATGGCAGACAATTCAAGAAAACAAGCTTATGGACTTGTAGAGAATGTTTTGGTGAAGATTGAAGACCATTACATCCCTACTGATTTCATAGTCCTAGAGACTGGGAAGTGCATGGATGAATCCATCATCCTTGGCAGACCCTTCCTAGCCACAGCAAAGGCTGTGATTGATGTTGATAGAGGAGAGTTAATCATTCAAGTGAATGAAAAATCCTTGGTGTTTAAGGCCCAAGGACATCCCTCTATCATCATGGAGAGGAAGCATGAAGAGCTTCTCTCAAAACAGAGCCAAGCAGAGCCCCCACAGTCAAACTCTAAGTTTGGTGTTGGGAGGCCACAACCAAACTCTAAGTTTGGTGTTGAACCCCCACATTCAAACTCTAAGTTTGGTGTTGGGAGGTTCCAACACGGTTCTGAGTATTTCTGAGGCTCCATGAGAGTCCTCTGTCAAGCTAATGACATTAAGGAAGCGCTTGTTGGGAGGCAACCCAATGTTTTATAGCTAACTATTTTCTTTTGTTATTTTATCTTTTTTTGTAGGTTGATGATCATAAGAAGTCACAAAAACAATGAAAAAAGCAAAAACAGAATGAAAAACAGGAAGAAAAACAGCACACCCTGGAGGAGAAGAAGCTGGCGTTCAAACGCCAGTAATGCTAGCTGTTGGGCGTTTAACGCCCAGTCTGGCACCATTCTGGGCGTTTAACGCCAGAAAGGGGCACCAGACTGGCGTTAAACGCCAGTAAAGGGCAACAACCTGGCGTTAAACGCCAGGAATGGGCACCAGCCCGGCGTTTAACGCCAGAAAAGGTTCAAAACGTGATTTTGAGCAACATTTGGTGCAGGGATGACTTTTTCTTGACACCACAGGATATGTGGACCCCACAGGACCCCACCATCACTCTCTCTCTTCTTCCCCCATTCACCAATCACCTCAATACCTCTTCCCCAAAAACCCTTCACCTATCAAATCCCATCTTTCTCTTCACCACTCACATCCATCCTTCATAAATCCCCACCAACCTCACCCTTCAAATTCAAACGACTTTCCCTCCCAAACCCACCCATAATGGCCAAACCCTTACACCCCTCTCTCCTATATATACCCTTCTTCAACCCTTCATTTTCACACAACCTAAACACCCCTTCTTTCCCTTCTTGGCCGAACACACCACCTTCCCCCTCTTCCTCATTTCTTCTTCTTCTACTCTCTTCTTTCTTCTTTTGCTCGAGGACGAGCAAACATTTTAAGTTTGGTGTGGTAAAAGCGTTGCTTTTTCATAACCATTTATGGCATCCAAGGCCGGAGAAACCTCTAAAAAGAGGAAAGGGAAGGCAAAAGCTTCCACCTCCGAGTCATGGGAGATGGATAGATTCCTCTCAAGGGTGCATCAAGTCCACTTCTATGAAGTTGTGGCCTTGAAGAAGGTGATCCCCGAAGTCCCCTTTTCACTCAAAAAGGGTGAATATCCGGAGATCCGCCATGAGATCCGAAGAAGAGGTTGGGAAGTACTTACCAACCCCATTCAACAAGTCGGAATCTTGATGGTTCAAGAGTTCTATGCCAATGCATGGATCACCAAGAACCATGACCAAAGTGTGAACCCGAATCCAAAGAATTATCTCACTATGGTTCGGGGGAAATACTTGGATTTTAGTCCGGAGAGTGTGAGGGTAGCGTTCAACTTGCCTATGATGCAAGGAGATGAGCACCCTTACACTAGAAGGGTCAACTTTGATCAAAGGTTGGACCAAGTCCTCACAACCATATGTGAAGAGGGCGCACAATGGAAGCAAGATTCAAGAGGAAAGCCGGTTCAATTGAGAAGGCATGACCTCAAGCCCGTGGCTAGAGGATGGTTAGAGTTCATACAACGCTCAATCATTCCCACTAGCAACCGGTCCGAAGTTACCATAGACCGGCCATCATGATCCATAGCATCATGATTGGAGAAGAAATAGAAGTTCATGAGGTTATAGCCCAAGAACTCTACAAGGTGGCGGACAAGACCTCCACCTTGGCAAGGTTAGCCTTTCCTCATCTCATCTGTCACCTCTGTTATTCAGTTGGAGTTGACATAGAGGGAGATACTCCCATTGATGAGGACAAGCCCATCACCAAGAAAAGGATGGAGTACACAAGAGACCCCTCTCACCATGAGATCCCTGAGATTCCTCAAGGGATGCACTTTCCTCCACAAAATTATTGGGAGCAATTAAACACCTCCCTAGGAGAGTTGAGTTCCAACATGGGACAACTAAGGGTGGAGCATCAAGAACACTCCATTCTCCTCCATGAAATTAGAGAAGACCAAAGAATCATGAGGGAGGAGCAACAAAGACAAGGAAGAGACATTGAGGAGCTCAAGCACTCCATAGGATCTTCAAGAGCAAGAAAAAGCCGCCATCACTAAGGTGGACCCGTTCCTTGATTTCCTCGTTCTTTATTCTTCTGTTTTTCAATTTTTATGCTTTATGTTTATCCATGTTTGTGTCTTGTGATCATTAGTGTCTTAGTGTCTATGCCTTAAAATTATGAATGTCCTATGAATCCATCACCTTTCTTGAATAAAAACGTGCTTAATTGAAAAAGGAAAGAATTGCATGAATTCTGAATTTTATAGTAGTTTAATTAATTTGATGTGGTGGCAACACTTTTGTTCTCTGAATGTATGCTTGAACAGTGCATATGTCTTTTGAACTTGTGGTTCATGAATGTTGGCTCTTGAAAGAATGATGAAAAAGGAGACATGTTACTGAGGATCTGAAAAATCATTAAAAATGATTCTTGAAGCAAGAAAAAGCAGAAAAAAAAAAGAAAGAAGCAAACGAAAAAAAAAACCGAAAAAAAAAGAAGAAAGAAAAAGAAAGAAAAAAAAAAGTTGTGATCCAAGGCAAATAAGAGTGTGCTTAAGAACCCTGGACACCTCTAATTGGGGGCTTTAGCAAAGCTGAGTCACAATCTGAAAAGGTTCACCCAATTATGTGTCTGTGGCATGTATGTATCCGGTGGTAATACTGGAAGACAGAGTGCTTTGGGCCACGGCCAAGACTCAAGAAATAGCTATGTTCAAGAATCATCATACTTTACTAGGAGAATCATTAACACTATCTGGATTCTGAGTTCCTAAAGAAGCCAATCATTCTGAATTACAAGGGATAGAGTGAGATGCCAAAACTATTCAGAGGCAAAAAGATAAAAGCCCCGCTCATCTAATTAATACTGATCTTCATAGATGTTTTTGGAGTTCATTGCATATTCTCTTCTTTTTATCTTATTTGATTTTCAGTTGCTTGGGGACAAGCAACAATTTAAGTTTGGTGTTGTGATGAGCGGATAATTTGTACGCTTTTTGGCATTGTTTTTAGTATGTTTTTGGTATCTTTTAGTTAGTTTTTAGTATATTTTTATTAGTTTTTAGTTAAAATTCACTTTTCTGGACTTTACTATGAGTTTGTGTGTTTTTCTGTGATTTCAGGTATTTTCTGGCTGAAATTAAGGGACCTGAGCAAAAATCTGATCCAGAGACTCAAAAGGACTGCATATGCTGTTGGATTCTGACCTCCCTGCACTCGAAGTGGATTTTCTGGAGCTACAGAAGCCCAATTGGCGCGCTCTCAACGGCGTTGGAAATTAGACATCCTGGGCTTTCCAGAAATATATAATAGTCCATACTTTGCCCAAGATTTGATGGCCCAAACCGGCGTTCAAAGTCACCTCAAGAAATTCCAGCGTTAAACGCCGGAACTGGCACCTAATTGGGAGTTAAACGCCCAAACTGGCACTAAAGCTGGCGTTTAACTCCAAGGAGAGTCTCTACACGAAAAAGCTTCATTGCTCAGCCCAAGCACACACCAAGTGGGCCCGGAAGTGGATTTTTATGTCATTTACTCATCTATGTACTAGTTTTCTATAAGTAGGACCTTTTACTATTGTATTAAGAGAGACTTTTGGTAGCTATCTTTGTTTTATGCTATCTTAGGCCTTTGGAGGCTGGCCATTCGGCCATGCCTAGACCTTGTTCTTATGTATTTTCAACGGTGGAGTTTCTACACACCATAGATTAAGGTGTGGAGCTCTGCTGTACCTCGAGTATTAATGCAATTACTATTGTTCTTCCATTCAATTCCACTTGTTCTTTGTCCAAGATATCACTTGTTCTTCAACATGATGAAGGTGATGATTGACGCCCATCACCATTCTCACTCATGAACAAGGTGACTGACAACCATTCTTGTTCTACAAGCATCTGAGGCTTAGTGAATATCTCTTGGATTCTTTAATCGGAATCTTCGTGGTATAGGCAAGAACTGATGGCGGCATTCAAGAGAATCCGGAAGGTCTAACCTTGTCTGTGGTATTCTGAGTAGGATTCAATGATTGAATGACTGTGACGTGCTTCAAACCTGTAACCTACTGGGCGTTAGTGACAGACGCAAAAGAGTGATTCTATTCCGGTAGGGGAGGGAACCAAACCGGTGATTGGCAGCACTGTGACAGAGTGCGTGCATTAGCTTTCACTGCGCGGATGGGAGGTAGCTGCTGACAACAGTGAAACCCTACACGAGCTTGCCATGGAAAGGAGTAAGAAAGGATTGGATGAAGGCAGTAGGAAAGCAGAGAGACGGAAGGGAAGGCATCTTCATACACTTGTCTGAAGCTCTTACACCAATGATATACATAAGTATCACTATCTTTATCTTTTATGTTATTTTCGTTCATCATCATATACATTTGAGTTTGCCTGACTAAGATTTACAAGATGACCATAGCTTGCTTCAATGCTAACAATCTCCGTGGGATCGACCCTTACTCACGTAAGGTATTACTTGGACGACCCAGTGCACTTGCTGGTTAGTTGTGCGAAGTTGTGTAATGCCATGGTATTGAGCTACCAAGTTTTTGGAGCCATTACCGGGGATTATGAGAGTTGTGAAAAAAGTATTGTTCACAATTTCGCGCACCAGTGCACATCCGCCACTTTCCATTTGATTTTTTCACCAAGACGATGTTAGCTAGCCATAGTGGGTACTTGACTTCTCTTATGAATCCTGCCTCCAGTAGAGCTTGTACCTGCTCTTCCACAGCTTGGGATCGTTTTGGTCCGAGCTTTCTACGTCTCTGCTGTACTGGCCGAGATCCTGGGTAAACTGCCAACTTGTGGCACATTAACTTAGGGTCTATGCCTGGCATGTCTGCGGCCTTCCATGCAAAGAGGTCGACATTGTCTCTTAAGAATTGTATGAGGGACTCCTTTACGTCTCCTTTTAGGATTGTGCCAATATTAGTTGTTTTTTCTGAAGTGTCTCCAATTTGGACTTTTTCTGTCTCGCCTTCAGGTTGTGGATGAAGTTCTTCCCGCCTTCGAACTCTTCCGAGTTCAATGGTGTGGATTTCCTCTCCTTTACCCCTGAGGTTCAGACTTTGTTGTAACAGCGGCGTGCTGTCTTCTGATCTGCTCTTATTGTAGCGATCCCTTCTGTGGTTGGGAACTTCATGCACAGATGTGGAGTCGATACTACTGCACCGAGTTGATTTAGCGTTGTCCAACCTATCAGGGCATTGTAAGCGGTACTTACGTCGACCACGATGTAGTCTATGTTGAGTGTCCTTGACCGATTTCCTTTTCCAAAGGTTGTGTGCAATGAGATGTATCCAATGGGTTGGATTGGAATGTCTCCCAGCCCGAATAGGCTGTTCGGATATGCTCTGAGCTCTTTTTCCTCTAGGCCGAGTTTGTCGAGGGCGGTTTTAAACAGTATATCAGCTGAGCTTCCCTGGTCTACCAACGTGCGGTGGAGATTAGCATTGACTAATATGATAGTGATGACCATGGGATCGTCATGTCCTGAGATGACGCCAGCTGCGTCCTCTTTGGTGAAGGTGATAGTGGGGAGTTCGGGTGTTCCTTCTCCTCCTTCGACATGATATACTTCCTTCAGATGTCTTTTGCGAGATGATTTGGAGATTCCTCCTCCCGCAAATCCTCTGTGTACCATGTGGACATGTCTCTCCGGGGTACGAGGTGGTCGTTCAGTTCGTCCGACCTCTTCGTCTCTTCTTCTTTTTCTTGGCTCATCTATTTTGCTAGCTAGGTACCGATCTAGTCTTCCTTCTCTTACTAATTTTTCTATGACATTCTTCAAATCGAAGCACTCGTTGGTGGGATGTCCATAGATTCGATAGTATTCACAGTATTCTGTCTGATTTCCTCCTCCTTTCTTGCTTTTGAGTGGGTGAGGTGGCGGTATCTTTTCTGTGTGGCATACTTCTCGATAGACATCTACAAAAGACACCCGAAGAGGGGTGTAATTGTGGTATTTTTTATTTTTTCTCCATGCTGATCTTCTTTTTTCTTGGACTCCTTATCCTTATCTCGGGAGGAGTAGGAGAAGCCGGGCTTTGAGGTCTCTCCTAATCGAGAGTTTTCTTCCATATTGATGTACTTTTCTGATCGTTCTTGTACTTTATTTAGAGATGTGGGATGTTTTTTCGATATGGAGTGACTGAAAGGTTCCTCTCGCAGGCCATTGATGAGACCCATAATGGCTGCTTCTGTTGGTAAACTTTGTATGTCCAAACATGCCCTATTGAATCTTTCCATGTAGCTACGAAGACTTTCCCGATCTCCTTGCTTGATCCCGAGTAGACTTGGAGCGTGTTTAGTTTTGTCCTTCTGGATGGAGAATCTAACTAGAAACTTTTTGGCTAAGTCGTCAAAGCTTGAGATGGACCTGGGGGGCAGATTATCGAACCATTTAATTGCTGTCTTCGTCAAGGTAGTCGGGAAGACTTTGCACCGAATTGCATCTGAGGTGTCGGTGAGGTACATTTTGCTTCAGAAGTTGCTGAGATGGTGGCTGGAATCTAATGTGCCATCGTATTGAGTCATGTCGGGAGGTTTGAAGTCTTTTGGGATTTTGGCCTTCATGATCTCTTTGGTGAATGGGTCTTGGTCCTTACGGGAGCTATCTTCGTGGCTAGATCGAGTATTTTTAGCTTTGAGATTGGCTTCGAGCTTTAGGAGCTTGTCCTCTAATTTGCGACGTCGTCTAGCTTCCCTTCGTAGGTCTCTCGGCTTCCCGCTGATACTCAACCTCTTTTTCGAGTTGTTTTAGGCGATCCTGAAGTGCCTCCATGGCCCCCGTGTTTGGTTGGTTCTTGTCTTTGTTAGGTTGAGAAGCATCGTCTAGTGTGACCTCCACGTTCTTATGTGGCGTTCTGTTCTCCAAATCAGAGTTGTGGTTGCTGTCAAGGTTGTCTGCCATGATGATGGGATAACTTCCAGGTCCCCGACAATGGAGCCAATGTTCCGAGGGTTACCTGAAACTGTAGGTTGATCTCGGATGAGATCTTCTGTACTGGTCGGAGCTGACGTGTCCGGCTCGTGGGTGGTGGCCGGAGCTATCGTGTCTGACTTGTTGGACTGGTAGTGGTGCTGATCCTTCGTCACCAGAGGATAGGGGTGTAAATTACCGAACTGGACCAAAAATTATCGCAGAACCGAACCGAATTTTACAACAACCGATTGAAAAAACCAAAAAAACCGGTTTTTTTTTTGTTTTTTCGAACTAAACCGATCGATTCGGTTCGATTTTCGGTTGCCTTTGCTAAAACCGAACCGAACCAGACTGAACCAAAGAATGAGGGTTCAGTGGAGTGTGAATTTACTAAGTTGCCCCTTAACCTAGGTATAAAAGGTAAACTCAGAAAAATAACCTAGCTTTCTTCTTCCCCTTTCTTCTTCAGCCGCAAACCCTACCCTATACCCACTTACCCAGTCTGCCAGTCACCCACACTTCTCTCCCCCATTCTTTGAAGGTTCCACGGTTCCACCTCCGACCTCCATACTTGAGAGAAGGAGAGGCTGAGGGAGACAGAAAACTCGCCAGTCGTCGCTCGAAGCCTCGAGGTCATTCATCATCGCCGTTGCAGGGTCGCCGTCGCAGGGTTGCCGAGCAACAAAGCCAAAGCCGAGCACTCGAGCAGCACTCCAACGTCCAACCAGTCCAGCCGCCGAGCAAGACTTCAGTGGCCGAGTCGCGGAACAACCAGTCCCTCTCCTGCAAAAACCCAAAACGAAACAGAGCTATGTCTTCGTCGGAGGTAAGATTTTGTGTTTGGTTATTTGTATTGTTATGTGAGTTTCTGATTGTATGTTTAGTGATTTGGAAGACTTATTTAAAAATATGCAGAGTTAATGAACAGAAAAAATGAAGTTCTGGAGTTGTTAGATCTGAGAAAAACTTTGCAACTTTTATTTTTTAGTTAATGTTGTTGTGTTGTTTTTGTTAACTACTAGTGAGTCTCTTTGATTGCTCTTTCTTGTTCTTGTGATACTGAATTACTGATCATTGCTGAGGCCTTAGAAAAATTTATGTTGCTGTGTTATTTTTGTTAACTCCTTGCTGAACAACACGAACAAGAACAATGCCTTTTCTATACTACTTTATTGTAACTACTTAGAAGTTTCTCAAATCACATCTTACATCGTATCTGTGTACAAATCACTACAAATTAATATTAAAGTACTCTTACTTTCTTTTAATTTAGATCTCTCATGTGCTCTTATTGACCAATCGTGAATTCGTGAGGTTCCTAGCTAGTAGCTATAACTATGCACATATATTAAGATAAATTAAAATGTGTACTTATCTATTTATAAATAACTCAGTAACTAACTTTTTATTAGTAAATATTAATCAATCTTTTTAATATTGTAAAATTATTTTTTTAACTCTTATTTGTGATACTGATCATTGCTGAAGCCTTAGAAAAAATTATGTTGCTGTGTTGTTTTTGTTAACTCCTTGCTGAACAATGCCTTATAAATATGCACATATACTTAACAAGCTTTGCACCTTATAAATATGCACATATACTTATAAATATGCACTCCTTGTTTTTGTTAACTTAACTCCTTGCTGTGTTGTTTTTATTGTATGCTTGGACAGGAATTAGGATAGAAAATTCTTGTTCTGGTAGAAGGTATTGGTTTATTTTATATAGAGGTTGTCTGCACCTTTTTCATAGAAGTCTGGTTGCATCTTTGTTTATTAATGAACATGGTTACATTGAAAAAAAAACACTATGCATATACTCTTATAACAAACATCATTTTGACTTCAGTATTGATATCAACCAAATTTATTTATTTGTTAATATATAACTAATTGTTGATTGGCTGCTTATGAGCTGTTGTGGTTTTGTTGATGGAAACAAAACTGTTGGTTCTGTTCATGAGTTAAAAATGCTCCTTTTTCATTGTTTTGTTTATATGTATGCAGCCAACAAGCAATGAGGTGCCCAATGAACGGACGCCTGAAGTTGGGGGTGAAAATGTCGATTCCGTGGTACGTTCCTCAATGGACAGTGGCGCGCTTACCAAACCCCCGCCCCATCCTCGATCAAAGAAGAGGAAGGTTGATTCAACTAATGTGGGTGCAACTTCAGGAGCAACTCCTACAAATCCAGCTCCAAGCAATGTGGACACTGATGAAGAGGATGGCAAGGATGAAGCCAATGAAGGTAACAGAAAACCTTCTAGACCTAGATCCTGGACTTGGGAACACTTTACAAGGGATCCTAAGTCCAAGCCATCACATTCTAGGGCTAAATGTAATTGGTGTGGTGCATCATATGCATGTGACTCTCATAGAAATGGTGCAACTAATATGCGTTATCATTTGTTGAATCAATGTAAAAAATTTCCTAGAGACTCGGGTGACCCTAGTCAAACAATCCTTACCTTCCAATAAATAAAAGAGGGTGAAGGGGTATTTACTGCAGTTACTTTTGATGCTGAAATGTGTAGAAAAGCCCTTGCTAGGATGATAATTGTTGATGAGCTACTGTTCAAGTTTGTTGAGGGAGAGGGATTCAGATTCTATATGAGTATTGTGCAACCTAGATTTCCACTTCTAGGAAGGATTACTGTTGCTAAGGATTGTTGGAATCTTTATATTAGTGAGAAGAATAGGTTGAAAACTGTGTTCAAACAACCGAATCAATCTGTTTGTTTAACTACTGATTATTGGACTTCTGTGCAAAATCTGAATTATATGTGTCTCACTGCTCATTACATTGATCATTGATGAGCGGATATTTTATACGCTTTTTGGGGGTAATTTCATGTAGATTTTAGTATGTTTTAATTAGTTTTTAGTAGAATATTATTAGTTTTTAGGCAAAAATCATATTTCTAGACTTTACTATGAGTTTGTGTGTTTTTCTGTAATTTCAGGTATTTTCTGGCTGAAATTGAGGGAGCTGAGCAAAAATATGCGTTAGGCTGAAAAAGGACTGCTGATGCTGTTGGATCCTGACCTCCCTACACTCGAAATGGATTTTTTGGAGCTACAGGAGTACAATTGACGCTCTCTCAATGGGGTTGAAAAGTAGACATCCAGGGCTTTCCAGCAATATATAATAGTCCATACTTTGCGTGAAGATAGACGACGTAAACTGACGTTCAACGCCAGTTCCATGTTGCAGTCTGGCGTCCAGCGCTAGAAACAGGTTACAAGTTGGAGTTCAACGTCCAAAACACGTTACAACCTGGCGTTCAACTCCAGAAACAGCCCAAGCACGTGAGAGACTTAAGTCTCAGCCCCAGCACATACCAAGTGGGCCCCAGAAGTGGATTTCTGCACCAATTATCTTAGTTTACTCATATTCTGTAAACCTAGGTTACTAGTTTACTATTTAAACAACTTTTAGAGACTTATTTTGTACCTCATGACATTTTAGATCTGAAATTTGTACCTTTTGGCAGCATGAGTCTCTAAACTCCATTGTTGGGGGTGAGGAGCTCTGCAGCGTCTCGATGAATTAATACAATTACCTTTGTTTTCCATTTAAACACGCTTGTTTCTATCTAAGATGTTCATTCGCACTTAAACATGAAGAAGGTGATGATCCGTGACACTCATCACCTTCCTCAGATCCATGAACGTGTGCCTGACAACCACCTCCGTTCTACATCAGACTGAATGAGCTTCTCTTAGATTCCTTAATCAGAATCTTCGTGGTATAAGCTAGAATTGATGGCGGCCACTCTTGAGGATCCGGAAGGTCTAAACCTTGTCTGTGGTATTCCGAGTAGGATTCAAGGATTGAATGGCTGTGACGAGCTTCAAACTCGCGATTGCTGGGCGTGATGACAAACGCAAAAGAATCAATGGATCCTATTCCAACATGATCGAGAACCAACAGCTGATTAGCCGTGCTATGACAGAGCATCTGGACCATTTTCACTGAGAGGATGGGAGGTAGCCACTGACAATGGTGACACCCTACATACAGCTTGCCATGTAAGGAGCCTTGCGTGTGGAAAAGGATTTCAAGGAATAGTTGAAGTTCAGAGGACAAAGCATCTCCAAAACCCCAACATGTTCTTCATTAATAAAGTAACAATTACTTATTCCAAACACTTTTACTTCTTACAATTAAATCCAAATAACCTTATTGGCATCCTGACTAAGATTAATAAAATAAACATAGCTTGCTTCAAACCAATAATCTCTATGGGATCGACCCTTACTCACGTAAGGTATTACTTGGACGACCCAGTGCACTTGCTGGTTAGTTGTGCGGATTGCAAAAGTGTGATTGCAATTTCGTGCACCAAGTTTTTGGCGCCGTTGCCGGGGATTGTTCGAGTTTGAACAACTAAAGGTTTATTTTATTTCTTAGATTAGGAAGATTTTGGCAATTGGGTCAGAGTCTTTTATTTTCTTTTCAAAAAAAAATTATTATTTTTCTTTATTAATTTTTAATTTTTCTTTGAGTTTAGTGTCTTGTTCTAAGTTTGGTGTCAATTGCATATCTTGTATTTTCCTTTAAATTTTCGAATTAGTGTTCTTTGTTGTTCCTTGATCTTCAAATTGTTCTTGTCAATTTTCTTGTTTGATCTTTGGTTTGTCTTGTTATGTGTCTTTTCTTGTTTTTCTTGTGCTTTTTCAAAATATTAGTTTTCAAAAAAAAAATTTATTCTTATCTATAAAGATAATACATCTTTAAAACACGTTACATTTTTAGCTCAGTTGGCTAGAGCGTTGGCGTATGTTCTTGGCAATTGGGTATCTTCTTTTTAAAATCTTTTTCAAAAATAAATTTTCTTGATTTAATCTTGTGCCAAACTTTAAGTTTGGTGTTTTCTTGTTAATCTTTTCATAATTTTCGAAAATTTTATTAAAGTCTTCTAAAAATTTTAAGTTTGGTGTTCTTTCTTTTGTTCTTGGTGTTCTTGTGAATCTTCAAGGTGTTCTTGAGTCTTTCTTGTGTTTTGATCTTAAAGTTTTTAAGTTTGGTGTTCCTTGGTGTTTTCCCTCCAAAATTTTCGAAAATAAGGAGCATTAGATCTAAAAATTTTAAGTCTTGTGTCTTTTATGTGTTTTTCTCTTTCATCATAAAATTCAAAATTCAAAAAAAATATCTTTTCTAACTAATTTTAAACTATATTTTCGAAATTTTTTTATAAAAATTCAGATTTCAATTTCAAAATTTTTCAATTCTTATCTTTTTAAGATTTAAAAAAAAATTATATATATTTTTATCTTTTTTCGAAAATATCCTAACCACTTTTTCTCTCATCACTTTTTCGAAAATCTTCATAAAATATTTTCAAATTCTTAGTAACTTTTTTTTTTAATTTTCTTATTTTATCTTATTTTTATTTTGGTTTTTATTTTATTTTATTTCAAAATTTTTTTTATTTATTTATAAACTAAAAATTTAAATCCACATTACCCCCTTTACTCCAACATGGACATAAGTGGAAATGAACAGTCCAGAAGGACTCTGGGGTCATATGCTAACCCCACTACTGCTTCATATGGGAGTAGTATATGTCCCTCCATTGGAGTTAGTAGCTTTGAGTTGAATCCTCAGCTCATTATCATGGTGCAACAAAGCTACCAGTATTCCGGTCTTCCACATGAAGAACCTACAGAATTTCTGGCACAATTTTTACAAATTGCTGACACAGTACATGATAAGGAAGTAGATCAGGATGTCTACAGATTATTACTGTTTCCATTTGCTGTAAAAGATCAAGCTAAGAGGTGGTTAAATAACCAACCTAGGAACAGCATAAAAACATGGAAATAGCTGTCAGAAAAATTCCTGAATCACTATTTTCCTCCAAAACGGATGACACAGCTAAGGCTAAGCATCCAAGGCTTCAAACAAGGAGATAATGAATCCCTTTATGATGCCTGGGAGAGATACAGAGAGATGCTAAGAAAATGCCCTCTGAAATGTTTTCAGAGTGGGTGCAATTAGACATCTTCTACTATGGGCTTGCAGAAAAAGCTCAGATTTCTCTAGATCACTCAGCTGGTGGATCTATACATATGAGAAAAACAATTGAAGAAGCCCAAGAACTCATTGATACAGTTGCCAGAAATCAGCATATGTACCTAAGCAGTGAATCTTCCATGAAAGAAGAAGCTAAAACAGTAACTACTGAACTCAGTCCTGTAGATCAGGCTAATGAATTCAATCAGCAGTTGGACTTTCTAACTCAGCAGCTAGCCGAATTCAAGGAAATACTACAGGAAACAAGAATGGCTAACAGGAATATGGAAGTACAGTTAAAGCAAACAGAAAAGCAATTGTCAAGACAAATAACAGAAGAATGCCAAGCAGTTCAATTAAGAAGTGGGAAAACATTAAATACCTCACTTCAAAGCAGCAGGAAGCCAAGAAATGAACAAATGGCTACTCAAAATCCCTCTGAGGACAATCAGAACCCAGAGAGGAATAATACTGGCGCTGAACGCCCAGACCATGCTCATTCCTGGCGTTCAATGCCAGAAACAAGCATGAATCCGGCGTTGAACGCCCAAAGGGAGCACAGTTCTGGCGTTCAGATGCCAGTAACAGATAAGGAGTTGGCGTCTAATGCCACTCTAGCTTCCACCCCTGGCATTCAAACGCCAGTGGGAGATCAGTCACATACAAGTGCTGATAACAACCCTTCTAAAAAGACTTCCCAACCCACTTCTGTAGGTAATAAACCTGCAGCAACTAAAGTTGAGGAATATAAAGCCAAAATGCCTTATCCTCAAAAACTCTGCCAACCAGAACAGGATAAGCAATTTGCCTGCTTTGCAGACTATCTCAGGACTCTTGAAATAAAGATTCCGTTTGCAGAAGCACTTAAGCAAATACCCTCTTATGCTAAGTTCATGAAAGATATCTTAAGTCATAAGAAGGATTGGAGAGAAACTGAAAAAGTTTACCTCACTGAAGAATGCAGTGCAGTCATTCTGAAAAGCTTACCAGAGAAGCTTAAAGACCCCGGGAGCTTTATGATACCATGCACATTAGAGGGTAATTGTACCAAGCAAGCTCTATGTGATCTTGGGGCAAGTATCAACCTAATACCTGCATCTATTATCACAAAGCTTGGTTTGACTGAAGAAGTCAAACCAATCCGGATATGTCTTCAACTTGCTGATGGCTCCATTAAATACCCATCAGGCGTGATTGAAGACATGATTGTCAAGGTTGGGCCATTTGCCTTTCCTACTGACTTTGTGGTGCTAGAAATGGAGGAGCACAAGAGTGCAACTCTCATTCTAGGAAGACCTTTCCTAGCAACTGGCCGAACCCTTATTGACGTCCAAAAAGGGGAAGTAACCTTGAGAGTCAATGAGGAGGAGTTCAAGTTGAATGTTGTCAAAGCCATGCAACATCCAGACACCCCAAATGACTGCATGAGTGTTGATATCATTGACTCTCTGGTAAGAGAGGTCAATATGGCTGAGAGTCTCGAATCAGAGTTAGAGGACATCTTTAAAGATGTTCAACCTGATTTGGAGGAATCAGAGAGAATAATAGAACCTCTGAAAATCCCTCAGGAAGAGGAGAAACCTCCCAAACCAGAGCTCAAACCATTACCACCATCCCTGAAATATGCATTTTTGGGAGAAGGTGATACCTTTCCTGTAATCATAAGCTCTGCCCTAGAGCCACAGGAAGAGGAAGCACTAATTCAAGTGCTAAGGACACACAAGACAACTCTTGGGTGGTCATCAGTGATCTTAAGGGCATTAGCCCAGCCAGATGCATGCACAAGATCCTATTGGAGGGTGACGCCAAGCCAGTGGTTCAACCACAAAGGCGGCTGATTCCAGCCATGAAGGAAGTGGTGCAGAAGGAGGTCACTAAATTACTAGAGGCTGGGATTATTTATCCTATTTCTGATAGCCCCTGGGTAAGCCCTGTCCAAGTCGTCCCTAAGAAGGGAGGCATGACAGTGGTTCATAATGAAAAAAATGAACTGGTTCCTACAAGAACAGTTACAGGATGGCGTATGTGTATTGATTATAGAAGGCTCAATACAGCTACCAGAAAGGATCATTTTCCTTTACCATTCATAGACCAAATGCTAGAAAGACGAGCAGGTCATGAATACTACTGCTTCTTGGATGGATATTCAGGTTATAATCAAATTGTAGTAGATCCCCAGGATCAAGAGAAAACGGCATTCACATGCCCATCTGGAGTGTTTGCATACAGAAGGATGCCATTTGGCCTGTGCAATGCACCGACAACCTTTCAAAGGTGCATGCTCTCAATTTTCTCTGATATGGTGAAAAAATTTCTGGAAGTCTTCATGGATGACTTTTCAGTATTTGGAGACTCATTCACCTCCTGTCTTAACCATCTAGCACTTGTTCTAAAAAGATGCCAAGAGACTAACCTGGTTTTAAATTGGGAGAAGTGTCACTTTATGGTGACTGAAGGAATTGTCCTTGGGCACAAAATTTCGAACAAAGGAATAGAGGTGGATCAAGCTAAGGTAGAGATAATTGAAAAATTACCACCACCTGCCAATGTTAAGGCAATCAGAAGCTTTCTAGGGCATGCAAGATTCTATAGGAGGTTTATAAAGGATTTTTCAAAAATCGCCAAACCTCTGAGCAACCTGCTAGCTGCTAACACGCCATTTATCTTTGATAAAGAGTGTCTGCAGGCATTTGAGACTCTAAAAGCTAAATTGGTCACAGCACCAATAATCTCTGCACCAAACTGGACATTGCCATTTGAACTAATGTGTGATGCCAGTGACCATGCCATTGGTGCAGTATTGGGACGAAGGCATGACAAGCTCCTGCACGTTATTTACTATGCCAGTCGTGTTCTAAATAATGCACAGAAGAACTACACAACCACAGAAAAAGAGCTGCTTGCAGTGGTTTACGCCATTGACAAGTTTAGATCCTATTTAGTAGGATCAAAAGTGATTGTGTACACTGATCATACTGCTCTTAAATATCTACTCACAAAGCAGGATTCAAAACCCAGACTTATCAGATGGGTGCTGCTTCTACAAGAGTTCGATATAGAAATAAGAGACAGAAAAGGGACAGAAAACCAAGTAGCAGATCACCTGTCCCGAATAGAACTAGTAGAAGGGGCGTTCCTCCTTCTTACTGAGATCTCTGAAACCTTTCCGGATGAGCAACTCTTTGCCATCCAGGAAGTGCCATGGTTTGCAGATATTGCAAACTACAAGGCAGTGAGGTTCATACCCAAAGAGTACAGTAGGCAGCAATAAAAGAAATTGATCACAGATGCAAAGTACTATCTTTGGGATGAACCATATCTCTTTAAGAGATGTGCAGACGGAGTAATCTGTAGATGTTTGCCTAAAGAAGAAGCGCAGAAGATCATATGGCACTGCCATGGATCACAGTATGAAGGACATTTTGGAAGTGAGCGAACAGCCACAAGAATCCTCCAATGTGGCTTCTACTGGCCTACTCTCTATAAAGATTCCCGAGTGTTTGTACTTAATTGTGACAGTTGCCAAAGATCTGGTAATCTGCCTCACAGTTATGCCATGCCTCAACAAGGGATCTTGGAGATTGAGTTGTTTGATGTATGGGGTATTGACTTCATGGGACCTTTCCCACCATCATACTCAAACACTTATATTCTGGTGGCAGTGGATTATGTATCCAAATGGGTGGAAGCTATTGCAACACCCACTAATGACACTAAAATAGTGTTAAAATTCCTCCAGAAACACATCTTCAGCAGATTTGGTACCCCTAGAGTATTAATCAGTGATGGGGGCACTCATTTCTGCAATAAACAGCTCTATTCTGCTTTGGTTCGTTACGGAGTTAGCCACAGGGTGGCTACTCCATATCACCCACAGACTAATGGGCAAGATGAAGTCTCAAATAGAGAACTCAAAAGAATTCTGGAACGGACTGTAATTAACCGTAGAAGGGATTGGGCAAGAATCTTGGATGATGCTCTGTGGGCATACAGAACAGCATTCAAGACCCCTATAGGGACCTCTCCATACCAGCTTGTGTATGGAAAGGCATGTCACTTGCTAGTGGAACTGGAACACAAGGCCTACTGGGCAACTAGATTTCTGAACCTTGATGCCAAGTTAGCTGGAGAAAAACGATTGCTCCAGTTAAATGAGCTCGAGGAATTTAGACTCAATGCTTTCGAGAATGCAAAAATTTACAAAGAGAAAACAAAAAGATGGCATGATAAGAAGCTGTCATCCAGAGTCTTTGAGCCGGGGCAGAAAGTTCTGCTATTTAATTCTAGGCTCAAATTATTCCCAGGGAAATTAAAATCCCGGTGGAGAGGTCCATATGTGATTACAAGTGTATCACCATATGGATACGTAGAGCTTCAGGATAATGACTCTAACAAAAAGTTCATCGTTAATAGACAAAGAGTTAAACATTATCTTGAAGGTAATTTTGAGCAAGAATGGTCAAAACTGAGACTTGATTAGAGCTTAGTAATAGTCCAGCTAAGGACAATAAAGAAGCGCTTGCTGGGAACCCAGCCATTTACAAAATTTAATTTTATTTGTTTTTGTTAATTAATTGATTTTTACAGGTATAGGTCAAAGTATCTTCAAAAGGTAAAATAGCAATTGATTGAATTCACAGAGTTACAGGGGAATTTGGAAGCTCACTGGCATGAAAAATCCAGTAAGAAATGTTTTGGGCATTGAACGCCCAAAAGAAGCATCCACTGGGCGTTCAACGCCAGTAAGGATAGCCATCTGGGCGTTGAACGCCAGAAAGGAGCATCTTCTGGACGTTAAACGCCAGAAAGAAGCACCTTCTGGGTGTTTAACGCCAGATTGACAGCGTCCTGGGCATTCAGAAAAACGCTAAGTGACAAAGGACTTCCTGGCGTTCAACGCCAGAAAGAAGCAACAGCTGGGCGTTGAACGCCCAGGAGAGGCAGCAATTGGGAGTTAAACGCCCAAAACATGCAGCGTTTGGGCGTTTAACGCCAGAATGGTGGGGAGGAGGTAAAATTCGTTTTTCTCCATAAATTTTCTAATTTTTATGTTTCAATTCATGATTTATTGCATAAACATGTTTCAAAATATCATCCTTCAATTCCAAAAATTTTAATCCTAATTTCTAAAAACCCTAATTTCTAAAATCCCTTTTTCAAAAATATCAAATGTATCTTAATTCATAAACACAAATCTTTTTCCAATCCAAATCTTTTTCAAATCTTTTTCAACTCATCATATCTTTTGGATTTCGAAATTGCGTCTCCCTCTATTCCTCTCCTATCCTTTCTTTTGCGTGAGGACAAGCAAACCTCTAAGTTTGGTGTGATTTGCCATGATCACTGAGCTAAAACTCATCAAGATCATGGCACCTAAGGGAACAGGAAGAGTAAGGATGTGACTTGAAGGATCAAGCATCCCACAGACTAGAGGAACCCCCACTTCCCAAAATAAAGGTTGTTGAGTCCCAATCTTTGCCTTAACTCTGTGATAACTGTTCTTATTAGAAATTTACCTTAGAAGTTATATATTAGTAGTAGTAATTAGTATCTCTACTTTGATTTTAATTCTAATTAAGTTATAATTTATTTTTCTCATCATCATCAAACATGAATAAAATAGTAGATTTTTAGAATAAAAGAGGCAATATTTTTTTTCGAGTTCTTAATAAGAAAAATTCTAATTATTTATATGTGGTGGCAATACTTTTTGTCTTCTGAATGAATGCTTGAACAGTGCATATTTTTGATCTTGTTGTTTATGAATGTTAAAATTGTTGGCTCTTGAAAGAATGATGAAAAAGAGAAATGTTATTGATGATCTGAAAAATCAAAAGAAATTGATTCTTGAAGCAAGAAAAAGCAGTGAAAAAAAAATTTTGCAAAAAAAAAAAAAAAGAGAGAGAGAGAAAGAAAAAGCAAGCAAAAAAAGCCAATAGCCCTTAAAACTAAAAGGCAAGGGTAAAAAGGATCCAAGGCTTTGAGCATTAATGGATAGGAGGGCCCAAGGAAATAAATCCAGGCCTAAGCGGCTAAATCAAGCTGTCCCTAACCATGTGCTTGTGGCATACAGGTCCAAGTGAAAAGCTTGAGACTGAGTGGTTAAAGTCGTGATCCAAAGCAAAAAGAGTGTGCTTAAGAGCTCTGGACACCTCCAATTGGGGACTTTAGCAAAGCTATGTCACAATCTGAAAAGGTTCACCCATTTATGTGTCTGTGGCATTTATGTATCCGGTGGTAATACTGGAAAACAAAGTGCTTAGGGCCACGGCCAAGACTCATAAAGTAACTGTGTTCAAGAATCAACATACTACACTAGGAGAATCAATAATACTATCTGAATTCTGAGTTCCTATGGATGCCAATCATTTTAAATTTCAAAGGATAAAGTGAGATGCCAAAACTGTTCAGAAACAAAAAGCTACTAGCCCCGCTCATCCAAATTAGAATATGAGCTTCACTTAAAACTCGGAGATTTTATTGCTCCTTAAATTCTTTTTATCCTATTTTGTTCATCTAGTTGCTTGGGACAAGCAACAGTTTAAGTTTGGTGTTGTGATGAGCGGATATTTTATACGCTTTTTGGGGGGTAATTTCATGTAGATTTTAGTATGTTTTAATTAGTTTTAGTAGAATATTATTAGTTTTTAGGAAAAAATAATATTTCTGGACTTTACTATGAGTTTGTGTGTTTTTCTGTGATTTCAGGTATTTTCTGGCTGAAATTGAGGGAGCTGAGCAAAAATCTGAGTTAGGCTGAAAAAGGACTGCTGATGCTGTTGGATCCTGACCTCCCTACACTCGAAATGGATTTTTTGGAGCTACAGGAGTCCAATTGACGCGCTCTCAATTGGGTTGAAAAGTAGATATTCAGGGCTTTCCAGCAATATATAATAGTTTATACTTTGCGCGAAGATAGATGACGTAAACTGGCGTTCAACGCCAGTTCCATGTTGCAGTCTGGCGTCCAGCGCCAGAAACAGGTTACAAGTTGGAGTTCAACGCCCAAAACACGTTACAACCTGGCGTTCAACTCCAGAAACAGCCCAAGCACGTGAGAGACTTAAGTCTCAGCCCCAGCACATACCAAGTGGGCCCCATAAGTGGATTTCTGCACCAATTATCTTAGTTTACTCATATTCTGTAAACCTAGGTTACTAGTTTACTATTTAAACAACTTTTAGAGACTTATTTTGTACCTCATGACATTTTAGATCTGAAATTTGTACCTTTTGGCAGCATGAGTCTCTAAACTCCATTGTTGGGGGTGAGGAGCTCTGCAGCGTCTCGATGAATTAATACAATTACCTTTGTTTTCCATTTAAACACGCTTGTTCCTATCTAAGATGTTCATTCGCGCTTAAACATGAAGAAGGTGATGATCCGTGACACTCATCACCTTCCTCAGATCCATGAACGTGTGCCTGACAACCACCTGCGTTCTACATCAGACTGAATGAGCTTCTCTTAGATTCCTTAATCAGAATCTTCGTGGTATAAGCTAGAATTGATGGCGGCCACTCTTGAGGATCCGGAAGGTCTAAACCTTGTCTGTGGTATTCCGAGTAGGATTCAAGGATTGAATGGCTATGACGAGCTTCAAACTCACGATTGCTGGGCGTGATGACAAACGCAAAAGGATCAATGGATCCTATTCCAACATGATCGAGAACCAACAGCTGATTAGTCGTGCTGTGACAGAGCATCTAGACCATTTTCACTGAGAGGATGGGAGGTAGCCACTGACAATGGTGACACCCTACATACAGCTTGCCATATAAGGAGCCTTGTGTGTGGAAAAGGATTTCAAGGAAGAGTTGAAGTTCAGAGGACAAAGCATCTCCAAAACCCCAACATGTTCTTCATTAATAAAGTAACAATTACTTATTCCAAACACTTTTACTTCTTACAATTAAATCCAAATAACCTTATTGGCATCCTGACTAAGATTAATAAAATAAACATAGCTTGCTTCAAACCAATAATCTCTGTGGGATCGACCCTTACTCACGTAAGGTATTACTTGGACGACCCAGTGCACTTGCTGGTTAGTTGTGCGGATTGCAAAAGTGTGATTGCAATTTCATGCACCAATCATGATTGGAAATTGCAAAAGAGGATTATCAATTTTTGTCTTATTAAAAACCACAAGGGAGAAATAATCGGTAGAAAAATTGAGAGATGTCTTTTGGGGTGGGGGATATCTAGAGTGTTCACAATTACTGTTGATAATGCTAGTTCTAATGATACTGCAATATCTTATCTAAGAACTAGAATGGAAGATTGGAATTTACATCCTTTGAAAGGAGAACATTTGCATGTTAGGTGTTGTGCACATATTCTTAATCTTGTTGTTAATGATGGATTGAAAGAGATGCATGAATCTATTAGTAAGATAAGAAATGATATTAGATATGTGCATGCTTCCCCTAGTCGCATGAATAGATTAAAAATTTTCATAAAGGAAGCTAGGATACAAGACAAGTGTACTGTTCAACTCGATGTTCCCACTAGATGGAACTCTACATACACTATGCTTGAAAGTAGTTTGAAGTTTCAAAAGGTGTTCAAGCAGCTAGGGGAGAGAGATACAGAATATGCTCTAATGCAAGGTGGTATTCCGCGGAATATTGATTGGGACAATGCAAAACACTTTATGGAATTCTTGAAAATTTTTCATGATGTTACAAAGAGTGTGTCTGGTAGTTTGCTTGTGACTTCTTCTCAATATTTTCATGAGTTTTGTAAGATTTTGCGAGTGTTCAAGGCTTCTTGTGGTAGTCGAGATCTATTACTTGGGAGTATGGCTGAGAGGATGAAGCTTAAGTATGACAAGTACTGGGGTAACATAAAAAATATCAATATGATGATTTTTGTTGCTGTGGTTCTTGATCCTAGATACAAGTTGAAGTTTGTGAACTTTAGCTTTGAAAAGCTATATGATAAGGATGATGCTGATTTTTTGGGTGCAAAAGTGAAAGAGACCTTCTCCAAGATGTTTGATTGCTATGTGAGTGCAAATAATGGGGGTAGATCTTTTACTTCAGCAATAATGGATGATGCATCAGATGTGGGAGTACTTGATGGCGACATGGCTGGTGATTTTTTCAAGGAGGTACATTTTCATGAGATCATCAACAAGAATGAGGTGGATTTGTATTTGATGGATGGTTTAGAGAAGCATCGTGATCAAAATACTTTTGACATATTGAATTGGTGAAAGGTAAATTCTAGCAAGTATCCTATCTTATCCCAAATAGCTAGAGATGTCTTAGCAATGCCGGTTTCGACTGTTGCTTCAGAATCAGCTTTTAGCACTGGTGGAAGAGTGCTTAACAACTATAGAAGTTCTTTAACTCCAAAGCCAGTTGAGGCATTGATATGCACACAAAATTGGCTTCGTGCTTCTTCAATGACAACTGATTTTGAGGTGCTTATTGAAGGGTTTGAGAAACTTGAATTAGGTATGCAAAAAAGAAATTTGTAGTTCCTTTTATGGTTTATGTTTATAATTTATAATCTATATTGATTTTTTTGTTTTATTTTTGTAGAAATTGCACCAACCAGAGAAGATGAGGATGAGTCTGGTGTGGATTCTGATTAAACATGGTGGCTGTTTGGCTTTTATTTGTTTTAAAGTGAATGTTTCGGTTTAAACTATGTTTATTTTTGTTGTTTTACTAGACATTTTTAATTGTCTTTGTTTTATGTTTAATTAAGTTGACTTTGTATTGGATTCGGATGTGATAAACTCTTGTTATTCTAGTTTATTGAAAGTTTTAAATTTCATTTTATGGCATTTTAAATTGAGATAAGTAGGTGTAAAAAAAACTGAAAAAATTGACCGAACCAAACCGCTGTTGGTTCGGTTCGGTTGCTCAAACAGCAGCCAACCAAACGGTTAGCCTCTTTGAAGAACCGATCAGGTCGGTTCGATTGGTTTTCGGTCCAAAACCGAACCGAACCGAGCCGATTACACCCCTACCGGAGGGTGGTGGTACCTGCAAGGGACTCCGATGCTTAAGTTAACAAGGGTATTAAGTAGGTTTTTAGTAGGATCAGAGTGTGAGTTATACCTGGGTGCTCCAGTGTATTTATAATGATGAGGAGTGACTTTTCTGGAGATAAGATAGTTATCTTATCTTATCTTTGAGTGAAGTCATCTTATCTTTAAGGGAATCGCCCTTATCTCTATAGGCATGGACTGCCTTGGGATTTGGGTCGTGTTCCTCTGTTTGGGCCCTTTTTGGGCTTTTCCTGGTGATTTGGCCGAGCTCTTTGAGAAGAGGTCGAATAGTCCTGACCTGAAGGGGCCGGTCGACCTGTCATCAAGCAACCCGGGTCGGTCAGCTCGACCCAGGGTATGAACAGTTTCCATTCCTCGTAATCCTCTAGAGCACCTTGGGGGCTTTTAGAGAACCGACAAAGCTCCTCAAACTTGTTAGTATATGTTCCGAGGGTTACCTGAAACTGTAGGTCGATCTCGGACGAGATCTTTTGTACTAGTCGGAACCGACGTGTCCGGCTGGTGTATGGCGGCCGGAGATGGTGTATCCGACTTGTTGGACTGGTGCTGCTAATCCTTTGTCACCGAAGGGTGGGGGTACCTACAAGGGACTCCGATACTTAAGTTAGCAAGGGTATTAAGCAGGTTTTATGTATAATCAGAGTATGAGTTATACTTGGGTGCTCTAGTGTATTTTTAATGGTGTGGAGTGACCTTCCTAGATAAGATAAGTTAGTTATCTTATCTTATCTTATCTTTGAGTGAGGTCATCTTATCTCCAAGGGAACCGCCCTTATCTCTATAGGCTTAGGCTGCCTTTGGATTTGGGTTGTGTTCCTCTATTTGGGCCCTTCGTTGGGCTTTCCTGTCGACTTGGCCGAGCTCTTTGAGAAGAGGTTGGTTTGCCTGACCTAAAGAGGTCGGTCGCTTTGTCGCCAATCATCCCGGGTCAGACAGCTCGACCCAGGGAATGAACAGTGCCCCTGCTTTGAGCTCGGTCTTCTTTTTTGAGGTCGAGTCCTTGACTTCGGTCCTTCTCTAGTGAAGCCAAACTCAAGCATTTTGTCGATTCCTTTCTTTGTAGAGCCTTTTTGAATGTGGAACGTTTTCCTTTAAAAGCGCGCGCTTTTATATCAGCGCTTTGGAAACGTGCGAGGGTTTAATACCTTCATTAATTGGCAATAATTGCCCCGTTTTTCCTTTGGCATTTTATTTTGAATTTTGCGATCAGAAAAGGTTTTTCTTCTCCGTCTTTCTTCGTAACTTCTCCCTTTTCTCTCTCGCTTTCTGTTTCTCGCCTAGAGTTCATAGTTTCTTCCTGCGATGCCTACTTTGCTACTGCTTTCTGTGGAAGAGAGGTGATTCTGGATTTCACCTTCCATTTCCTACTTCTGGCGAGTTTGAGGGGTGGCTCTTTCGCCTGTCGCTTCCATTTTTCTGCCTTCCTTTGAGGCTTTCTCCTATTTTCCCAGGTTTGGTTCTTCTTCCTTCCTCTTTCTGCGTCACTTTATATGTTTGTTTTTGAGAAAGTTTTGATTTTGCTTGGAGAAAGTTTGGATCTTTCTGCCTTTTGCTATGCCTGGTCGCTGTGTGTTCTGGAGTTTCTTCGTCTTTTGCATAAAATTTTCCGCCTTTTTGTTTGATGCTTTTAGGGCTTTTGAATGTTATCACCATTTCTGCTTATGCTTCTGATGATGGTTTTTGCTTGATTCTGAAAAAGGTTGTGTCTTTGACTTTTTTCCGCTTGGCATGTTTGACGTTGACAATGCTCTCTGCTGATAGACTGTAGAAAGATAATGGCTTTGATGACTTTTGTGTTTTTACTTTCCTTTTTCGAAACATTTGCAACGTTTGTTTATTTGAAATCTTCTTTTCTTGTTTGAAAGATGCCGGGACGTAAGCTGTAGATTTTTCTTGAAACCTTGCTTTGTTACTGCCTCCAAAGGATGCCCCAAGACTTTGGTTTGAGTTTTGGGATTTTCCTTTTCTGTTTGTTCTTCAGTATCATATTAGTCGAGTTGTCCGAGATGTTTTTAGTAATCCAATTCTTCTTTTCTTATTGTAGGATTAGTTGACCTCATGTCTTCTCGCAATAATATTGTAGAGATGTGTTCCAAAATTCCCGAGGGGATGTCCGATTGGCTGGACTCCCTTGTCTTGATGTGTGTCTCTGTTGTGGACGCTGAGTTTTGTGTAGAGCTGAGGAAACGTTATAGGATTTGTGGTAGCAGTGCCCGGGAGAGGGATTATGAGCTTGTAGCTCCCGACTCTGACGAGAGGGTTTGTTTTCCTACTTCCGTCGAGGGAGAGCGTCCCTTCTTCTATGCCTATGAATATTTCTTCAGCCAGCTGGATGTTACTTTTTCTTTTACTGCTTTCGAGACCGACTTGTTGTGGTTGTGTAACATTGCCCCATCCCAACTTCATCCGAATTCCTGGAGTTTTATCAAGATTTTTCAGCTGCTTTGCCAAAAGTTAGGCGTAACACCTTCTCAGACTCTTTTCCTTTATCTATTTGTCTCTGCCAAGCCTGGTGCCTCTTCCAAAAAGAAAGCTTCCTGGGTTTCTTTCAGGTCTGCCCAGGGTCATAAAGTTTTTGCCATGTATGATGAGTCTTTCAAGGACTTTAAGAATTACTTCTTTAAAGTTTTTTGCCATGTGTTTTTGCCCTTTTTTTTTGATGAAAATGATGAGCCTGCTTTCCCTCTAGAGTGGCAGAAGCATGTGAGGGTGTCTCATTATACATGGGAGATGCTTGACGAGGTTGAGCGGGCTTTTGTTATTGTTCTTGAAGATTTGTGGGGGGAACCACCCCATCTTGATACAAAAAGGTTTTTGAATGACACGTCTCTGGTTCGGATTGTTTTGGGTACTGTCTGGTTTGTTTCTGTACTTGTTTCTTAATTTTGCTTCCTCTTGCTGTGATTGTAACCCTTTACTGTGGCTGATTCTATTTTTGCAGAGATGTCAAAAAACAATGATTCCATGAAGGCCTTCAAAAAGGCAAGGAAGGCGGCTGCTGCTCAAAACATCTCGGCCAAGGCGGCCGGAGAGGGATCTTCTCAAGTTCAAGTGAAGCCGCCCGTGCCAAGTTCCCCTGGGCCGAGGAAGGTGATTCCCACTCCTCGGGTTCGTCTGGCTAAGCCTCCACAGTCTTCTGCCGCTGCTTCTGGTGCTCCTCCCCTCAAGAAGCAAAAAACAATTGAGCCTTTCAACCTTGATGCCCCTGATTTCGATGCAGTTGAGTTCGTAGATCAACAGATCGGTCCTTACGGTGCTCTTGATATGGATGATGTGTCACTCCTTCGCCATTTAGATTTTATAACTCGGAGTAGTGTTAGGATGGCACATATGGGGGCTGCCCTGTACCGGACTACTCAAAACCTTCCTCTCCATGCCACCAAATCTTTTATGAAGGAGGCAAAACGGGAGTTCGATCGGATGAAGGGCTTGAAGGAGGAGCTTGAGGTGAAGGTGGCCAAACTGGAAAAGGAGCTGAAGAATGAGAAGACTAGCTCCCTTGCTTTGGCAGCTTCTGTGAGGTTGGCCGAGGACACAGCATTGACGCACAAAGATAGCTACGTCAACTCCTATCGGGAGGGAATGCGCCTGAAGGAGGAGTTGGAGAACGCCCGAGCTGATTACTCTGAGCTCCAATGTCATCTTGTTGGCAGCGTAAATGCTGCTTATGAGAACCTGAAGGAGCAGGTTCGAATTATTGCTCCCGAGGCCGACCTTACTCTTTTTAGCCTAGACAATGTTGTGAGGGATGGTAAAATTGTCCCTGATGACCAGGATGATGACGATGTCGAGCCTCCCCCTGTGCCTTCTGCCAAAGTGTCAACTTCTTCAGTTCCCCCCGTTGAGGTCGATCATCCCGTGTCTGATCCGGATTGCCAAATTCTGAATAGGGATGATGGTACAGTGGATACAGTGCCTCTTCAGGCTCGCCCTCCTTCGCCCCGTACTGATGCTGTCGAGAAGCCTTCTGGTGTTTGACTGACTTTTCTATCTTTGTTTGTATATTGCCCGACTTGTGGGCTTTTAAACTCTTTATTGATGTTTTGTTAGCTGCTGACACTTCTTAGTTGCTTGTTTAGCAACTTTATTTTGAAAAACAAAAGTAGCTTTGTAGCTTTTGGGGCAGATTTTGGTGGCCTCTGAAGCTTGTTATAACTTTGTAGTTTATATCATGCTTGTTTGTGCTTGTCTTGGCACTTTTCTAAGCTTTGGAAGTGTTAAGGCCTTGCTGTTCAGCCTCTTTGGATCACTTTGTACTTGTAGCTTTTGAGGTCGTGGATGTGTGGGTCCAACTTGTATTTCGGTTTTCTCGCTCTTGTATTTATTTCTAGCAATCCATAACCGATTTCTTCACGTTGGTCCTCTTCCAAGTTATTTTTGTAGTCCTCTTTCTTGGACCCTTGTCAGGCCTCTTTCAGGGACTACTTTTATAACTTGTTTGTAGGAGGCCGACTTCTTTACGTCGCCCTCTTCTAAGTTATTTTTGTAATCCTCTTTCTTGGACCTTTGTCAGGTCTCTTTCAGGGATTACTTTTATAACTTGTTTGTAGGGGGCCGATTTCTTTACGTCGCCCTCTTCTAAGTTATTTTTGTAATCCTCTTTCTTGGACCTTTGTCAGGTCTCTTTCAGGGATTACTTTTATAACTTGTTTGTAGGAGGCTGACTTCTTTACATTGTCCTCTTCTTAGTTATTTTTGTAATCCTCTTTCTTGGACCTTTGTCAGGTCTCTTTCAGGGATTACTTTTATAACTTGTTTGTAGGAGGCTGACTTCTTTACGTCGCCATCTTCTAAGTTATTTTTGTAATCCTCTTTCTTGGACCTTTGTCAGGACTCTTTCAGGGATTACTTTTATAACTTATTTGTAGGGGGCCGATTTCTTTACGTCGCCCTCTTTTAAGTTATTTTTGTAATCCTCTTTCTTGGACCTTTGTCAGGTCTCTTTCAGGGATTACTTTTATAACTTGTTTGTAGGAGGCCAACTTCTTTACGTCGTTCTCTTCTACGTTATTTTTGTGATCCTCTTTCTTGGACCTTTGTCAGGTCTCTTTCAGGGATTACTTTTATAACTTGTTTGTAGGAGGCCGACTTCTTTACATCGTCCTCTTCTAAGTTATTTTTGTAATCCTCTTTCTTGGACCTTTGTCAGGTCTCTTTCAGGGATTACTTTTATAACTTGTTTGTAGGAGGCCGACTTCTTTACGTCGTCCTCTTCTAAGTTATTTTTGTAATCCTCTTTCTTGGACCTTTGTCAGGTCTCTTTCAGGGATTACTTTTATAACTTGTTTGTAGGAGACCGACTTCGTCATGTCGATCTCTTCTAAGTTATTGCAATTCCTCTTTTATAGGGTTGGCCAGACCTCTTTCCAGGGATTTGCTGATAACTTGGGTCGACTTGGTCCGATTTCTTTACATCGGCTAGTCTTTAAGTTATTATTTTAGCAATTCGTTAAGACCTCGTCAGGTCCTTTCTCTGGATCACTTTCGATAACTTCTTGTATTATTCTTTTTTCATCTTTGCCGATTTATAGAAGGTGGATTAAATCCTCGTTTATTCGACCTTTAGATGAATACGGTTTTCATCTGTGTTGGTTTTTATCGTGATTGTGCAGTGAATTTGTTTTTCACTTTCTGCCAATCTGTTGCTTTATAATCGGACGATGAACATTTCAGATTAATGCGTCTTGCAAACTTGTAGAATCGTCTAATATATTTTATTTAAAAGACAATGAAAATATGTACATATAGGTTTATTATCCTTTCGAATCGGATAATTTCTGGATCTCAATGTGGTGCCTCATTAAAAAACCTTTTCAGGAAAAAGAGTGCATCTCACGCTGAGATCCTTTATTTCTAACTATAGTACCTTCTTAAGTTACAGGCGTGCCACAATCTGGGGAACTCTCACCCGTCGAGTTCGGATAGTCTGTAGTAGCCCTTTCCGAGTACTTCTATGACTCGGTAAGGTCCTTTCCAGTTTGCCGCCAGCTTTCCTTCCCCAGGTCGAGTTGTTCCGATATCATTTCGGATTAGTATGAGATCGTTTTCAGCGAAACCTCTTGGCACTACTTTTTTATTATATCTCGAAGCCATTCGACGCTTTAGCGCTTCTTCCCTGATCCGAACTCTTTCTTGGATTTCCGGAAGTAGGTCGAGCTCTTCTATTTGAAATTGAGAGTTGGCTTCTTCATTGTAGTGGACTACTCTAGGCGACCCTTCCTCGACTTCTACTGGGATCATTTCCTCCACTCCGTACGCTAATCGAAATGGTGATTCGTTTATGGTGGAGAGTGGCGTCGTTCGATATGCCCATAGGACTTGTGGAAGTTCTTCGGCCCAAGCTCCCTTTGCATCTTGCAATCTCTGTTTCAGCCCAGCCAATATGACTTTGTTGGCCGCTTCGGCTTGTCCATTGGCTTGGGGATGTTCGACGGAGGTGAACTGGTATTTTATGTTCAAGTTAGCTACTAACTTTCTGAAGCTTGCATCTGTGAATTGGGTGCCATTATCTGTGGTGATGGAGTATGGGACCCCAAACCTTGTGACAATGTTCCTATATAGGAATTTCCGGCTTCTTTGAGCAGTGGCGTTGGCTAGGGATTTTGCTTCGATCCACTTTGTGAAATAGTCTACCCCGACTATGAGGAATTTAACTTGTCCCAATCCCTGGGGAAAGGGTCCGAGAAGATCGAGTCCCCACTTTGTGAATGGCCAAGGTGAAGTTACGCTGATGAGCTCTTCTGGTGGGGCGATGTGAAAGTTGGCATGTTTCTGGCATGGTGGACATGTCTTTACAAATTTTGTAGCTTCTTTTTATAGAGTTGGCCAATAAAATCCCGCCCGAAGTACCTTTTTAGTGAGAGCTTGTGCTCCGAGGTGGTTGCCACAAATGCCACTGTGTACTTCCTCTAAAACTTCCCTTGTGTTGGAGGTCGGTACGCATTTTAATAATGGTATCGACAGACCTCTTTTGTATAGGGTGTTGTTTATGATAGTGTAGTATTGTGCCTCCCGTTTTAACCTCTTTGCCTCCTTTTCATCTGTAGGGAGTATTCCTGTTTTGAGGTAGTTAATTATGGGGGTCATCCATCCTTGATCCTGTCCTATTATGGCTAGGATTTTTTCCTCTTCCGAGATTGAGGGGCTTTGTAGCATTTCTTGGATGAGGCTTTTATTGTTGCCTCCTGGTTTGGTGCTGGCTAGTTTTGAGAGTACATCAGCTCGAGCATTTTGTTCGCGGGGTATGTGGCGGATCTCGTATTCCCCGAGTTGTCTGAGTTGTTCCCTGGTTTTATCCAAATATTTTTTCATGGTGGGATCCTTGGCTTGGTAGCTCCCTGTTATTTGTGAGGTGACTACTTGTGAGTCACTGAGGATGATGAGTTTTTGGGCTCCAACCTCCCTAGCCAGCTTCAAACCAGCTAGTAGTGCTTCATATTCTGCCTGGTTGTTCGAGGCAGGGAACCCGAATTTGAGGGAAAGCTCAAGTTGGGTTCCTTGGTTGCTTTCAATTATCACACAAGTGCCGCTTCCAGTTTTATTTGAGGAACTGTCCACGTATATATTCCACTCTATAGGGGTTTCCGGGGTGTCTGTAAAATGAAGTCAGCTAAGTATTGTGATTTAATGGCTGTCCGAGCCTCGTATTGGAGGTCGAACTCGGACAACTTGATTGCCCATTGTAGGATTCTTTCCGCTAGATCTGTCTTCTGCAATATCCCCTTTATGGGTTGGTTGGTCTGAACCTTAATGGTGTGAGCTTGGAAGTACGGGTGAAGTCATCGAGATGTTAATATGAGAGCATAGGCAAACTTCTCTATTTTTTGGTAGTTCAACTCGGATCCTTGTAGTGCTTTACTGATAAAGTACACGGGTTGTTGCCCACTGTCGTCCTCTTGGACCAGTGCTGAGGCTACTGCCTGATTTCCTACTGCGAAGTACAATACAAGTGGTTCTCCTTCCCGTGGCCGAGTTAGAATAGGTGGTTATCCCAGGAACCTTTTGAAATCCTCGAATGCTTGTTCGCACTCCGTTGTCCATTCGAAGTTCCTTCCTTTCCTTAGAGTAGCATAGAAAGGAAGGAATCTTATCGCTGACCCCGCTAGGAATCTGGACAAGGCTGCCAATCTCCCGTTGAGTTGTTGTACCTCTTTGACACAAGTTGGGCTCTTCATGTTGAGTATGGCTTGGCATTTATCTAGATTTACCTCGATTCCCCTTTGTGTGAGCATAAAACCCAAGAATTTGCCTGCTTCTACTGCAAAAGTGCATTTTGCCGGATTGAGTCGCATGTCATGCTTCCGTATAGTGTTGAATACTTGGACCAAGTCGGACAATAATGTCTCTTCACTTTGTGTTTTTATCAACATGTCATCCACGTAGACCTCCATGATTTTTCCGACGTGGTCTGAGATCAGTGTAGTGGTGCACATTCGCCACTTCCCATTTGATTTTCTCACCAAGACGACGTTGGCTAGCCATAGTGGGTACTTGACTTCTCTTATGAATCCTGCCTCCAGTAGTGCTTGCACCTGCTCTTCCACAGCTTGGGACCACTCTAGCCCAAGTTTTCTTCGTCTTTGCTGTACCGGCCGAGATCCTGGATAGACTGCCAACTTGTGGCTCATCAGTTCGGGAACTATGCCTGGCATGTCGGTGGCTTTCCATGCAAAGAGATCGACATTATCCCGTAGAAACTGTACGAGTGATTCTTTTGCGTCTCCACTTAGAATCGTGCCGATATTAGTTGTTTTGTCCGAGGTGTCTTCGATATGAACTTTCTCTATTTCTCCTTCGGGTTTTGGACGGAGTTCTTCTCGCCTCTGGGCTCCACCAAGTTCAATTGTGTGGAACTCTTCACCTCTGGCGCGCCATCTTTTGATCTTCTTTTATCGTAGCTATCCCTTCCGCAGTTGGGAATTTCATGCATACATGTGGGGTTGAAACTATTGCACCGAGTTGATTTAATGTCGTCCGTCCTATCAAAGCGTTGTAAGCCGAACTCACGTCGACCACGATGTAGTCTATTTTGAGTGTTTTGGATTGGTTTCCTCTCCCAAACATTGTGTGTAATGAGATGTATCCAAGTGGTTGCACTGGGGTATCTCCTAGTCCAAACAGGTTGTTAGGGTATGTTCTTAGTTCTTTTTCTTCTAAGCCGAGCTTGTCGAAGGCAGTTTTGAATAAGATGTCGGCGGAGTTCCCTTGGTCTATTAGTGTGCGATGGAGATTTGCATTTGCCAGTATAATGGTGATGACCATGGGGTCGTCGTGTCCTGAGATGATACCGGATGCGTCTTCTTTGGTGAACGTAATTGCTGGGATGTCTAGTGCTTCCTCCTTTCCTTCGACATGATATACTTCTTTGAGATATCTTTTGCGGGATGATTTGGAGATTCCTCCTCCCGTAAATCCGCCGTGTATCATGTGGACGTGTCTTTCCGGTGTGCGAGGCGATCGCTCAGTTTGTTTGACGTCTTCCTCCCTTCTTTTTTTTCTTTGCTCATCATCCCGAGTGGCCAGAAACCGATCTAGTTTTCCTTCTCTCATTAATTTTTCTATGACATTTTTTAAGTCGAAGCATTCGTTGGTAGAATGTCCTCGGACTCGATGATACTCGCAGTATTCGTTCCGATTTCCTCCTCCTCTTTTGCCTTTGAGTGGTCGAGCTGGGGGTATTTTTTCTGTGTTGCAGACTTCTTTGTAGATATCCACAAGGGACACCCAAAGAGGGGTGTAATTATGATACTTTTTGATTTTTTCCCCTGTTTGCTCTTCCTTCTTCTTGGATTCTTTATCTTTATCTCGGTAGGTGAAACCGAATCTCGAGGCTTCTCCAAGTCGAGAATTTTCTTCCATGTTGATGTACTTCTCTGCCTGCTCTTGCACTTCATCTAGATTTGTGGGGTATTTTTTTGATATAGATTGGCTAAAAGGTCCTTCTCGTAGGCCATTTATGAGGCCCATGATGGCGGCGTCTGTTGGTAGGCTTTGTATGTCTAGGCATGTTTTGTTGAATCTTTCCATGTAGTTACGAAGGCTCTCCCAATCTCCTTGCTTGATTCCTAGTAGACTGGGGGCGTGTTTAGCCCTATCTTTTTGAATGGAGAATCTAGCCAGGAACTTTTTGGCCATGTTGTCGAAGCTTGAGATGGACTTCAGAGGTAAGCTGTCGAACCATCTAATGGTCGTCTTGGTAAGAGTTGTTGGAAAAGATTTGCAACGAACTGCATCTGAGGCATCAGTGAGGTACATTCTACTTCTGAAATTGTTGAGGTGATGGCTGGGGTCTGTAGTGCCGTCGTACAAAGTCATATCCGAAAGTTTGAAGTCTTTTAAGATTTTGGTCTTCATGATCTCCCTAGTGAATGGATCTTGATCCTTGCGAGAGTTATCCTCAAGGGTGGATCGAGTAGTTTTGGCTTTGAGATCGGCTTCGAGTTTTAGAAGTTTATCCTCTAATTCCCAGTGTCGCCTTATCTCCCTTTGTAGATCCCTTCCGGCTTTTCGCTGATGTTGGGCTTCTTCCTCAAGTTGTTTTAAATGATCTTGAAGCGCCTCTATCGGATTTGATGAGTTTTTGTCCCCGTTAGGGTCTGGGGTATCTTTTGGTGTAGTGTCCGCATTTTTGTGCGGCGTTCTATCTTCTAGATCTGAATCGTGGTCATTGTCATGGTCGTCCGCCATGGTGGTAAGTTGAGTTCCAGGTTCCCCGGCAACGGCGCCAATGTTTCGAGGGTTACCTAAAACTGTAGGTTGATCTCGGACGAGATCTTCTGTACTGGTCGGAACCGACGTGTCCGGCTGGTGTATGGCAGCCGGAGATGGTGTATCCGACTTGTTGGACTGGTGCTGCTGATCCTTTGTCACCGAAGGGTGGGGGGTACCTGCAAGAGACTCCGATGCTTATGTTAGCAAGGGTATTAAGCAGGTTTAATGTAGAATCAGAGTATGAGTTATACCTGGGTGCTCCAGTGTATTTATAATGGTGTGGAGTGACCTTCCTAGATAAGATAAGTTAGTTATCTTATCTTATCTCATCTTTGAGTGAGGTCATCTTATCTCCAAGGGAACCGCCCTTATCTCTAGAGGCTTAGGCTACCTTTGGATTTGGGTCGTGTTCCTCTATTTGGGCCCTTCGTTGGGCTTTCCTGTCGACTTGGCCGAGCTCTTTGAGAAGAGGTCGGTTTGCCTGACCTAAAGAGGTCGGTCGCTTTGTCGCCAATCATCCCGGGTCGGACAGCTCGACCCAGGGTATGAACCATATACTCTGCCGCTATCATCGAGCCCTGCTTTAGCTGTAACAACTCTAACTCCTTCACCGCCCTAACTGAGTTGGAAAAATATTTCTTGTAGAATTCAACTTGGAAAGTGTAACACCCTAATTAGCCTAAACTTTACCTCGCGTCGTAAAGCAAAGGTTAATCAGAGAGTACGACAGCCCTAAGCTCATACATAATATATATGTATATATATATAAGGAATAGTATAATCTAGAAGCTTGATGAAGGATATAGCCCAAAATTAGAATTTGAAAGGCGCAAATCGTATAAACGGAGCAACTAACTTAAAGCACAAGAAATAGATACAGTATAACAAAATATCATAGTATAATATCATAAGAATCTAGCCACGGCTCGCAGAGTTTAAGCCAGCTAGCCATATACAAATATACAGAACCAGACAGTAAAAACAGCTTATACAAGTTTTGTTCTCTCAAATACATGCCTCTAGGCAAAACAAAATAGAAAAGTGAAAGATGTATAAACAAAATAAATCAAAAGACTCAAAAGGGTATCCAGATCCTCCACTTCTGTCGCCATCCAGCAACTCACCGAGGTGGGTTGCAACCTTGATGAGCGAATAATTTATACGCTTTTTGGCATTGTTTTTAGATAGTTTTTAGCATATTTTAGTTAATTTTTATTATATTTTTATTAGTTTTTAATTAAAAATCACATTTCTGGACTTTACTATGAGTTTGTGTGTTTTTCTGTGATTTCAGGTATTTTCTGGCTGAGATTGAAGGACTTGAGCAAAAATCTGATTCAGAGGCCGAAGAAGGACTACAGATGCTGTTGGATTCTGACCTCCCTGCACTCGAAATGGATTTTCTCGAGATACAAAAACCCAAATGGCACGCTCTCAATTGCGTTGGAAAGTAGACATCCAGGGCTTTCCAGCAATATATAATAGTCCATACTTTGCCCGAGTTTAGACGACGCAAACTGGCATTTAACGCCAGCTTTCTGCCCTATTCTGGCGTTAAACGCCAAAAACAAGTTGCAAAGCAGAGTTAAACGCCAGAAACAAGTTACAAACTGGTGTTCAACTCCAAGGAAGACCTCTACATGTGAAAGCTTCAATGCTCAGCCCAAGCACACACCAAGTGGACCCCGGAAGTGAATTTCTGCATCATTTACTTATCTCTGTAAACCCTAGTAACTAGTTTAGTATAAGTAGAACTTTTTACTATTGTATTTATATCTTTGGAACATTTAGTCCTTAGACATTGGAAACTGGCCTCACGGCACCATAGATTAAGGTGTGGAGCTCTGCTGTTCCTCATGAATTAATGCAAAGTACTATTGTTTTTCTATTCAACTCAAGCCTATTTCTTCTCTAAGATATACACTCGTTCTTCAACCTGACGAATGTGATGATCCGTGACACTCATCATCATTCTCACCTATGAACGCGTGCCTGACAACCACTTCCGTTCTACTTGCAATAGCTTGAGTGCATATCTCTTAGCCTTCTAGTTCATGACGCATAGTTGCCTCGCCTGACAACCGAGCCTTCCATTCCGTGAGATCAGAGTCTTCGTGGTATAGGCTAGAATTATTGGCGGCCATTCCTGAGATCCGGAAAGTCTAAACCTTGTCTGTGGTATTCCGAGTAGGATCTGGGAAGGGATGACTGTGACGAGCTTCAAACTCGCGAGTGTTGGGCGTAGTGACAGACGCAAAAGGATCAATGGATCCTATTCCAACATGATCGAGAACCAATAGCTGATTAGCCGTGCGGTGACAATGCATTTGGACCATTTTCACTGAGAAGACGGGAGGTAGCCATTGATAACGGTGAAACCCAACGAAAGCTTTCCATGGAAAGGAGTATGAATGATTGGATGAAGACAATAGGAAAGCAGAAGTTCAAGAGGAACAAAGCATCTTCATACGCTTATCTGAAATTCTCACCAATGAATTACATAAGTATCTCTATCTTTATTTTATATTTTATTTATATTTTAATTATCAATTCTCTATGACCATTTGAATCCGCCTGACTGAGATTTACAAGATGACCATAGCTTGCTTCAAACCGACAATCTCCGTGGGATCGACCCTTACTCACGTAAGGTTTATTACTTGGACGACCCAGTGCACTTGCTGGTTAGCTGTGCGAAGTTGTGACAAAGAACTAAGAGTATGAACATGCGTATAAAGTTTTTGGCGCCGTTACGAAAGAATGAATGATCACGATTTCGTGCACCAAGTTTTTGGCGCCGTTGCCGGGGATTGTTCGAGTTTGGACAACTGACGGTTCATCTTGTTGCTCAGATTAGGTAATTTTATTTTATTTTTAAGCTTTTTAACTTTTATTTATTTTCGAAAAAAATTCAAAAAAATTAAAAAAAATTATTCTATGACTTCAGAATTTTTAAGAATGAATTCTAGAGTTTCTTCATGATCTGTTGAAGCCTGGCTGGCTGTCAAGCCATGTCTAAATTTTTGGACTAAGGCTTCCACTTATCATGGCAAGAGCCTTTGGACTATCATCTAATCAACTGTTATATGCCTGATTTGTATCTACTGAAGCTTGGCTGGCCATTGGCCATGTCTAGTGTTTTGGACCGGAGCTTTCACTGAAAGCTTGGCTGGCTAGTAAGCCATGTCTAATTCCTGGACCGGAGCTTTAGATTAACATTGCATGATTCCTGGAATTCTCATTAAAAATTTTAAAATCCTTATTTTTCTTTTTCCAGTTAATTTTTGAAAAATTCAAAAAAATTTAATAAAATCATAAAAACCAAAAATTTGATGTTTCTTGTTTGTGTCTAGTGTCAAATTATAAGTTTGGTGTCAATTGTATGCTTTTAATTTTTCTTTAAAATTTCGAAAACTCATGCATGTGTTCTTCATGATCTTCAAGTTGTTCTTGATGATCTTCTTTGTTTGATCTTTGCAATTTTATGTTTTGTGTCTTTTCTTGTTTCTCATATGCATTTTCAATTTATTAGTGTTTAAGGTTTGAAAATTCCTAAGTTTGGTGTCTTACATGTTTTTCTTTCATTTAAAATTTTCAAAAATAAGTTCTTGATGTTCATCTTGATCTTCAAAGTGTTCTTGGTGTTCATCTTGACATTCAAAGCGTTATTGCATGCATCATGTGTTTTGATCTTGCAATTTTCATGTTTTGAGTCTTTTTATTGTTTTTCTCCTTCTTCATTAAAAAATAAAAAATTAAAAAATTATCTTTCCCTTTTTTATCTCATAAATTTTTGAAAATTTGAGTTGACTTTTCCAAAACTTTTTAAAATTTAGTTGTTTCTTACGAGTCAAATCAAATTTTCAATTTAAAAATCCTATCTTTTCAAAACCTTTTCAAAAATCAAATCTTTTTCAATTTTATTCTTAATATTTTCGAAAATTTCAAATTTATTTTCAAAATCTTTTTCTTAATTTCATTTCATAATTTCAAAATCTTCACTAACAATTAATGTGATTGATTCAAAAATTTTAAAGTTTGTTACTTGCCTATTAAGAAAGGTTCAATATTTAAATTTTAAAATCATATCTTTTTGTTTCTTGTTAGTCAAGTATTCAACTTTAGTTTTCAAAATCAAATCTTTTCAAGTTTTTTTTTTCAAATCTTTTTCAAAATAAATTTCAATCACATTTTTTCAAAATCAATTTCAAAACCTTTTCTAACTTCTTATCTTTTCAAAATTGATTTTCAAATCTTTTTCAATTAATCTTATCTTGCTGTTTAATTCTTATCTTTTTCAAAACTACCTAACTAATTCTCTCTCTCTAATTTTCGAAAACCCCTCCCCTCTTTTTCAAAATTTCTTTTTAATTAACTAATTTGGACCATTTTCACTGAGAGGACGGGAGGTAGCCATTGACAACGGTGAAACCCAACATAAGCTTGCCATGGAAAAGAGTATGAATGATTGGATGAAGACAATAGGAAAGCAGAAGTTCAGGAGGAACAAAGTATCTTCATACACTTATCTAAAATTCTCACCAATGAATTACATAAGTATCTCTATCTTTATTTTACATTTTATTTATATTTTAATTATCAATTCTCCATGACCATTTGAATCCGCCTGACTGAGATTTACAAGATGACCATAGCTTGCTTCAAACCGACAATCTCCGTGGGATCGACCCTTACTCACGTAAGGTTTATTACTTGGACGACCTAGTGTACTTGCTGGTTAGTTGTGCGAAGTTGTGACAAAGAACTAAGAGTATGAATATGCGTATAAAGTTTTTGGTGCCGTTACCAAAGAATGAATGATCACGATTTCGTGCACCAGACCTGCATCTGAAAAATACAACAGAGATATGGTATGAGAACCGGAGGTTCTCAGTATGGTAACAGTACCCAGTGATGTAGGATATAAGACCCCGGGACGCCAAAGGTAATCCTATGCTCCATATCCATCACAAGATTCAATCTTAAGGCATACTAAAACAATGAAGCACAATCATATAAAGCTTAACGTAACTAAATAGGGTACTCTATCTTAAGGGATTTCTATTCTAACCAAACACTGCTGTCCCACAGCCTTCACTAACCTACCCTCCATGCGATTGGTACACGAAATCGTGATCACACACTTTTCACACAACTTCGTGCAGCTGACCAGCAAGTGCACTGGGTCGTCCAAGTAATACCTTACGTGAGTAAGGGTCGATCCCACGGAGATTGTCGACTTGAAGCAAGCTATGGTCATCTTGTAAATCTCAGTCAGGCAGATTCAAATGGTCATGAGTTTTGATAATTGAAATATACTTAAAACAGAAAATAAGATAGAAGTACTTATGTAATTCATTGGTAGGAGTTTCAGATAAGCGTATAGAGATGTTTTGTTCCTTCTGAACCTCTGCTTTCCTATTGTCTTCATCCAATCATTCATACTCCTTTCCATGGCAAGCTGTATGTTGGGGGATCACCGTTGTCAATGGCTACCATCCGTCCTCTCAGTGAAAATGGTCCAAATGCACTGTCACCGCACGGCTAATCATCTGTTGGTTCTCACTCATGTTGGAATAGGATCCATTGATCCTTTTGCGTCTGTCACTATGCCCAACACTCGCGAGTTTGAAGCTCGTCACAGTCATCCCATCCTAGATCCTACTCGGAATACCACAGACAAGGATTAGACTTTTCGGATCTCAAGAATGCTGCCAATTGATTCTAGCTTATACCATGAAGACTCTAATCTCACGGAATGGAGGGCTCTGTTGTCAGGAGAGGCAACCATGCATTGTGAACCAGGAGGCTAAGAGATATACACTCAAGCTATTGCAAATAGAACGGAAGTGGTTGTCAGGCACGCGTTCATAGGTGAGAATGGTGATGAGTGTCACAGATCATCACATTCATCAGGTTGAAGTACAAGTGAATATCTTGGAATAAGAATAAGCTTGAATTGAATAGAAAAACAATAGTATTTTGCATTAATTCATGAGCAATAGCAGAGCTCCACACCTTAATCTATGTGGTGTAGAAACTCCACCGTTGAAAATACATAAGTGATAATGGTTTACATTGGCTTCGGCCCCAGAGGGGGAACCAGAATAACCAATCCTCAAATACAATAGTAAAAGGTCCTATTTATAATGAACTAGTAGCCTATGGTTTACAGAAATGAGTAAATGATGTAGAAATCCACTTCCGGGTCCACTTGGTGTGTGCTTGGGCTGAGCATTGAAGCTTTCATGTGCATATGCTTCTCTTGGAGTTAAACGCCAGTTCTGGTGCCAGTTTGGGCGTTTAACTCTAGCTTTTGTGCTAGTTCTGGCGTTTAACGCCAAAAAAGGGTCTCTGACCGGCGTTTTGACGTCAGTTTGGGCCATCAAATCTCGATTAAAGTATAGACTATTATATATTTTTGGAAAGCCCAAGATGTCTACGTTCCAACTCAATTGAGAGCGCGCCAATTGGGCTTCTGTAGCTCAAGAAAATCCATTTCGAGTGCAGGAGGGTCAGAATCCAACAGCATCTGTAGTCTTTTTTCAGCCTCTGAATCAGATTTTTGCTCAGGTCCCTCAATTTCAGCCAGAAAATACATGAAATCATAAAAAAACACACGAACTCATAGTAAAGTCCAGAAATGTGATTTTTGAATAAAAAATAATAAAAATATAATAAAAATTAACTAAAATGTACTAAAAACTATGTAAAAACAATGCCAAAAAGCGTATAAATTATCCGCTCATCACAACACCAAACTTAAATCGTTGCTTGTCCCCAAGCAACTAAAAACAAAGTAGGATAAAAAGAAGAGAGTATAAAATAAATTCCAAAAACATCTATGAAGATCAGTCTTAATTAGATGAGCGGGGCTATTAGCTTTTTGCTTCTGAACAGTTTTGGCATCTCATTTTATCCTTTGAAGCTCAGAATGATTGGCATCTTTAAGAACTCAGAATTCAGATAGTGTTATTGATTCTCCTAGTTCAGTATGTTGATTCTTGAACACAGTTACTTTATGAGTCTTGGCCATGACCCTAAGCATTTTGTTTTCCAGTATTACCACCGGATACATAAATGCCACAGACACATAACTGGGTGAACCTTTTCAGATTGTGACTCAGCTTTGCTAGAGTCCCCAATTAGAGGTGTCCAGAGCTCTTAAGCACACTCTTTTTGCTTTGGACCACGACTTTAACCGCTCAGTCTCAAGCTTTTCACTTGACACCTTCACGCCACAAGCACATGGTTAGGGACAGCTTGATTTAGCCGCTTAGGCCAGGATTTTATTCCTTTGGGCCCTCCTATCCATTAATGCTCAAAGCCTTGGATCCTTTTCACCCTTGCCTTTTGGTTTAAAGGGCTATTGGCTTTTTCTGCTTGCTTTTTCTTTTCTTTTATTATTATATTTTTTTCGCAAGCTTTGCTTTTCACTGCTTTTTCTTGCTTCAAGAATCAATTTTATGATTTTTCAGATCATCAATAACATTTTTCCTTTTTCATTATTCTTTCAAGAGCCAACAATTTTAACATTCATAAACATCAATATAAAAATATGCACTGTTCAAGCATTCATTCAGAGAACAAAGAGTATTGCCACCACATCAAAATAATTAAACTATTTTAAAATTCGAAATTCATGTACCTCTTTTTCTTTTGCAATTAAGACATTTTTTATTTAAGAAAGGTAAAGGATTCATAGGTCATTCATAGCTTTAAGGCTTAGACACTTAGACACTAGTGATCATGCAATAAGACACAAACATAAATAAAACATAAAGCATAATTTTCGAAAAACAGAAAAATAAGAACAAGAAAATTAAAGAACGGGTCCACCTTAGTGATGACGGCTTGTTCTTCCTCTTGAAGATCTTATGGAGTGCTTGAGCTCTTCAATGTCTCTTCCTTGCCTTTGTTGCTCCTCCCTCATGGCTCTTTGGTCTTCTCTAATTTCATGGAGGAGGATGGAATGCTCTTGGTGCTCCACCTTTAGTTGTCTCATATTGGAACTTAATTCTCCTAGGGAGGTGTTGATTTGCTCCCAATAGTTTTGTGGAGGAAAGTGCATCCCTTGAGGCATCTCAGGGATTTCATGATGAGGAATTTCCTCATGCTCTTGTTGAGGTCCATGAGTGGGCTCTCTTGTTTGCTCCATCCTTTTCTTAGTGATGGGCTTGTCCTCATCAATGAGGATGTCTTCCTCTATGTCAATTCCAGCTGAATTGCAGAGGTGACAAATGAGATGAGGGAAGGCTAACCTTGCCAAAGTAGAGGACTTGTCCGCCACCTTGTAGAGTTCTAGGGATATAACCTCATGAACTTCTACTTCCTCTCCAATCATGATGCTATGGATCATGATAGCCCGGTCTATAGTAACTTCAGACCGGTTGCTAGTAGGAATGATTGAGCGTTGGATGAACTCCAACCATCCCCTAGCCACTGGCTTGAGGTCAAGCCTTCTTAGTTGAACCAGCTTCCCTCTTGAATCTCTCTTCCATTGAGTGCCTTCCACACAAATGTCCATAAGGACTTGGTCCAACCTTTGATCAAAGTTGACCTTTCTAGTGTAGGGGTGTGTGTCTCCTTGCGTCATTGGCAAGTTGAATGCTAACCATACATTTTCTGGACTGAAATCTAAGTATTTTCCCCGGACCATTGTAAGCCAATTCTTTGGGTCTGGGTTCACACTTTGATCATGGTTTTTGGTGATTCATGCATTGGCATAGAACTCTTGAACCATTAAGATCCCAACTTGTTGAATGGGGTTGGTGAGAATTTCCCAACCTCTTCTTCGAATCTCATGTCGAATCTCCGGATATTCACTCTTTTTGAGCTTAAAGGGGACATCAGGGATCACCTTTTTCTTTGCCACAACTTCATAGAAGTGGTCTTGATTCACCCTTGAGATGAATCGCTCCATCTCCCATGACTCAGAGGTGGAAGCAATTGTCTTCCCTTTCCTCTTTCTAGAGGTTTCTCCGGCCTTTGGTGCCATAAATGGTTATGGAAAAATAAAAGCTTTAGCTTTTCCCACACCAAACTTAGAATGGTTGCTCGTCCTGAAGCAAAAGAAGAAAGAAAAGAGTAGAAGAAGAAGAAATGGGGAAGATGGAGGGTGGTGTAGGTTCGGCCAAGTTGGAGAGAAGTGTGTATATTGTGTGAAAATGAAGGTGGTGAGGAGGGGTATTTATAGGGTAAGAGAGAGAGGGTTTCGGCCATGTATGTGTGGGTTTGAGAGGGAAGTGATTTGAATTTGAATGGTGAGGTAGGTGGGATTTTATGATGGATGGATGTGGGTTGGTGAGGAGATTATGGAGAAGAGGGTAGGATTTGATAGGTGAGGGGTTTTTGGGGAAGAGGTATTGAGGTGATTGGTGAAGAGGTGATGGGTAAGAGAAATGGAGGTGATTGGTGAGGGGTATTTGGGGTAGGTGGGGATCCTGTGGGGTCCACAAATCCTAAGGTATCAAGGATTTCTCATCCCTGCACTATTCTGGCGTGTAAACGCCCCTTTGAGTGCCAATCCTGGCGTGAAACACCAGGTTGCTACCCATTTCTGGCATTTAACGCCAGCTTTTCTCCCCTTTCTGGCGTTAAACTCCAGCTTTGTGCCCTTTTCTAGGGTTAAATGCCAGCTTGTTGCCCTTTTCTGGCGTTAAACGCCAGTCTGGTGTCCTTTTCTGGTGTTAAACGCCCAGAATAGTGCCAGACTAGGCGTTTAACGCCCATTCTGCTACCCTTACTGGCGTTTAAACGCCAGTAAGCTCCTCCTCCAGGGTGTGCTATTTTTAATGCTGTTTTTGAATTTGCTTTGATTTTTGCAGTTGTTTTTGTGACTCCACATGATCATCAACCTAAAGAAAACATAAAATAACAATGGAAGATATAAATTTAACATAGATAAATAAAAATTGGGTTGCTTTCCAATAAGCACTTTTTTAATGTCAATAGCTTGACAGTGAGCTCTCATGGAGCCTCACAGATATTCAGAGCATGATTGGGGCCTCCCAACACCAAACTTAAAGTTTGAATGTGGGGGCTCTGTTTGACTCTGTTTTGAGAAAAGCTTTTCATGCTTCCTCTCCATGGTTACAAAGGGAGATCCTTTAGCCTTAAACACAAGGTAGTCCTCATTTACTTGAAGGACCAACTCTCCTCTGTCAACATCAATCACAGCTTTTGCTGTGGCTAGGAAGGGTCTGCCAAGGATGATGGATTCATCCCTATTCTTCCCAGTGTCCAAGATTATGAAGTCAGCAGGGATGTAAAAGCCTTCAACCTTCACCAAAACATCCTCTACAAGTCCATAAGCCTATTTCCTTGAATTGTCTACCATCTCCAGTGAGATTCTTGCAGCTTGTACCTCAAGGATCCCTAGCTTCTCCATTACAGAGAGTGGCATGAGGTTTATACTTGACCCCAGGTCACACAGAGCCTTCTCAAAGGTCACGGTGCCTATGGTACAGGTATTGAGAATTTTTTGGGATCCGGTTTCTTCTGAGGTAATGTCTGCCTAATCAAGTTATTCAGTTTATTAGTGAGAAAGGGGGGTTTATCCTCCCAAGTCTCATTACCAAATAATTTGGCATTCAGCTTCATGATTGCTCCAAGGTACTTAGCAACTTGCTCTTCAGTAACATCTTCATCCTCTTCAGAGGAAGAATACTCATCAGAGCTTATGAATGGCAGAAGTAGATTCATTGGAATCTCTATGGTCTCTGTATGAGCCTCAGATTCTCATGGTTCCTCAAAGGGGAACTCCTTTTCATTCAGAGGACATCCCATGAGATTTGTCTCACTGGGAATCACATCCTCCTCACTCTCTCCAGGTTCGGCCATGTTGGTCTTGGTTATGGCCTTGCATTCTCTCTTTGGATTCTCTTCTGTATTGCTGAGGAGAGTACTAGGAGGGAGTTCAGTAACTTTCTTACTCAGCTGACCCACTTGTGCCTCCAAATTTCTAATGGAGGACCTTGTTTCAATCATGAAACTTTGAGTGGTCTCAGTTAGATCAGAGATTATGGTTGCTAAGTCAGAGTGGCTCTGCTTAGAATTCTCTGTCTGTTGTTGAGAATATGATGGAAAAGGTTTGCTATTGCTAAACCTATTTCTTCCACCATTACTGTTGTTGAAGCCTTGTTGAGGCCTTTGTTGGTCCTTCCATGAGAGATTTGGATGATTTTTCCATGAAAAATTATAGGTGTTTCCATAGGGTTCTCCCATGTAATTCACCTCTTCCATTGCTGGGTTCTCAGGATCATAAGCTTCTTTACTGCTGCCTGATACAGCTTGCATTCCAGACGGACTCTGAGAAATCATATTGACCTGCTGAGTCAATATTTTGTTCTGAGCCAATATGGCATTCAGAGCATCAATTTCAAGAACTCCTTTCTTCTGAGTTGTCCTATTATTCACAGGATTCCTTTCAGAAGTGTACATGAATTGGTTATTTGCAACCATTTCAATAAGTTCCTGTGCTTCTTCAGGCGTCTTCTTCAAATGAATAGATCCTCTAGCAGAGTTGTCCAATGACATCTTGGACAGTTCAGACAGACCATCATAGAATATGCATATGATGCTCCATTCTGAAAGCATGCCAGAAGGACACCTTCTGATCAATTGCTTGGATCTTTTCCAAGCTTCATAGAGGGATTCGGCTTCCTTCTGTCTGAAGGTCTGGGCTTTCACTCTAAGCTTACTCAATTTTTGAGGTGGAAAGAACTTTGCCAAGAAGGCATTGACCAGCTTTTTCCAAGAGTTCAGGCTTTCTTTAGGTTGTGAGTCTAACCATGTCCTAGCTCTGTCTCTTACAGCAAAAGGGAAAAGTATAAGTCTATAGACCTCGGGGTCAATCTGGTGCACGAAATTATGATCATCAATGGCGCCATCAACATGGTACGCTCAATTGTAATCTCAACTTTTTATCACAACTTCGCACAACTAACCAGCAAGTGTACTGGGTCGTCCAAGTAATAAACCTTACGCGAGTAAGGGTCGATCCCACAGAGATTGTTGGTATGAAGCAATCTATGGTCACCTTGTAAATCTTAGTCAGGCAGATTCAAATGGTTATGAGTGATATATGAATAAAGCATAAAGTAAAGATAGAGATACTTATGTAATTCATTGGTGAGAACTTCAGATAAGCGAATGGAGATGCTTTGTCCCTTCCGTCTCTCTGCTTTCCTACTGTCTTCATCCAATCCTTCTTACTCCTTTCCATGGCAAGCTGTATGTTGGGCATCACCGTTGTCAGTGGCTACAATCCCGTCCTCTCAGTGAAAATGTTCAACGCACCCTGTCACGGCACGGCTAATCATCTGTCGGTTCTCAATCAGGTTGGAATAGAATCCATTGATTCTTTTGCGTCTGTCACTAACGCCCAGCCTTCAGGAGTTTGAAGTTCGTCATAGTCATTCAATCATTGAATCCTACTCAGAATACCACAGACAAGGTTTAGACCTTCCGGATTCTCTTGAATGCCGCCATCAATTCTAGCTTATACCACGAAGATTCCGATTAAAGAATCCAAGAGATAAACATTCAAGCCTTGTTTGCTTGTAGAACGGGAGTGGTTGTCAGGCACGCGTTCATAAGTGAGAATGATGATGAGTGTCACATAATCATCACATTCATCAAGTTTTTGAGTGCGAATGAATATCTTGGAATAAGAACAAGCTGAATTGAATAGAAGAACAATAGTAATTGCATTAATACTCGAGGTACAGCAGAGCTCCACACCTTAATCTATGGTGTGTAGAAACTCCATTGTTGAAAATATATAAGAACAAGAGTGATCATTGGCTTCGGCCCCAGAGAGGGAACCAGAAGAACCAAGATGAAAATACAATAGCAAAAGGTCTTATTTATAAAAAACTAGTAGCCTAAGGTTTACAAAGATGAGTAAATGACATAAAAATCCACTTCCAGGCCCACTTGGTGTGTGCTTGAGCTGAGCATTGAAGCATTTTCGTGTAGAGACTTCTCTTGGAGTTAAACGCCAGCTTTTGTGCCAGTTTGGGCGTTTAACTCCCATTCTTGTGCCTGTTCCGGCGTTTAACGCCGGGCAGTTTTGAGCTGATTTGGAACGCCGGTTTGGGCCATCAAATCTCGGGCAAAGTATGGACTATTATATATTGCTGGAAATCCCAGGATGTCTACTTTCCAACGCCGTTGAGAACGCGCCAATTAGGCATCTGTAGCTCCAGAAAATCCACTTCGAGTGCAGGGAGGTTAGAATCCAACAGCATCTGCAGTCCTTTTCAGCCTCTAAATCAGATTTTTGTTCAGGTCCCTCAATTTCAGGCAGAAAATACCTGAAATCACAGAAAAACACACAAACTCATAGTAAAGTCCAGAAAAGTGAATTTTAACTAAAAACTAATAAAAATATAATAAAAACTAACTAAAACATACTAAAAACATACTAAAAACAATGCCAAAAAGCGTATAAATTATCCGCTCATCACAACACCAAACTTAAATTGTTGCTTGTTCCTAAGCAACTGAAAATCAAATAGGATAAAAAGAAGAGAATATACTATAGACTCCAAATTATCAATGAAACTTTGCTCCGATTAGATGAGCGGGACTAGTAGCTTTTTGCCTCTGAACAGTTTTGGCATCTCACTTTATCCTTTGAGGTTCAGAATGATTGGCATCTTTAGGAACTCAGAATTTAGATAGTGTTATTGATTCTCCTAGTTAAGTATGTTGATTCTTGAACACAGCTACTTTATGAGTCTTGGCCGTTGCCCAAAGCACTCTGTTTTCCAGTATTACCACTGGATACATACATGCCACAGACACATAACTGAGTGAACCTTTTCAGATTGTGACTCAGCTTTGCTAGAGTCCCCAATTAGAGGTGTCCAGGGTTCTTAAGCACACTCTTTTTGCCTTGGATCACAACTTTATATATATATATTTTTTTTCACTGCTTTTTCTTGCTTCAAGAATCATTTTTATGATTTTTCAGATCCTCAGTAACATGTCTCCTTTTTCATCATTCTTTCAAGAGCCAATAATTTTAACATTCATGAACAACAAATTCAAAAGACATATGCACTGTTCAAGCATACATTCAGAAAACAAAAAGTATTGTCACCACATCAAAATAATTAAGCTAGTTTTAAGGATGAATTCGAAATCATGTACTTCTTGTTCTTTTGTAATAAAAACATTTTTCATTTAAGAAAGGTGATGGATTCATAGAACATTCATAACTTTAAGGCATAGACATTAAGACACTAATGATCATAAGACACAAACATAGATAAACATAAGCATAATTTTCGAAAAACAGGAAAATAAAAAACAAGGAGATTAAAGAACGGGTCCACCTTAGTGATGGCGGCTTGTTCTTCCTCTTGAAGATCTTATGGAGTGCTTAAGCTCCTCAATGTCTCTTTCTTGTCTTTGTTGCTCCTCTCTCATGATTCTTTGATCTTCTCTAATTTCATGGAGGAGAATGGAATGTTTTTGGTGCTTCACCCTTAGTTGTCCCATGTTGGGACTCAATTCTCCTAGGGAGGTGTTGATTTGCTCCCAATAGTTTTGTGGAGGAAAGTGCATCCCTTGAGGCATCTCAGGGATTTCATGATGAGGAAATTCCTCATGTCCATGAGTGGGATCTCTTGTTTGCTCCATCCTTTTCTTAGTGGTATCCATGAGGACTTGGTCCAACCTTTGATCAAAGTTGACCCCTTTTTTTTTGAGTTTGTAAGGGATCTCAGGGATCACCTTCTTCTTGGCCACAACTTCATAGAAGTGGTCTTGATGCATCCTTGAGATGAATCTCTCCATCTCCCATGACTCGGAGGTGGAAGCTTTTGCCTTTCCTTTCCTCTTTCTAGAGGTTTCTTCGGCCTTAGATGCCATAAATGGTTATGGAAAAACAAAAAGCAATGCTTTTACCACACCAAACTTAAAAGGTTTGCTCGTCCTCGAGCAAAAGAAGAAAGAAGAGAGTAGAAGAAGAAGAAATAGAGGAGATGGAGATGGCTTTGTGGTTTGGCCAAAGGGGGAGAAGTAGTGTTTAGGGTGTGTGAAAATGAAGGAGTGAAAGTGGTTTAAATTTGAATGGTGAGGTAGGTGAGGTTTTATGAAGGATGGATGTGAGTGGTGAAGAGAAAGATGGGATTTGATAGGTGAGGGGTTTTTGGGGAAGAGGTGTTGAGGTGATTGGTGAATGAGTGAAGAAGAGAAAGAGTGGTGGGGTAGGTGGGGATCCTGTGGGGTCCACAGATCCTGAGGTGTCAAGGAAAAGTCATCCTTGCACCAAGTGGCGAGAAAAATTGCTCTTTGTGCCAATTCTGGCGTTAAATGCCAGGCTGGTGCCCATTTCTGGCGTTTAACGCCAACTTCTTGCCCTTTCCTGGCGTTTAACGCCAGTCTGGTGCCCCTTTCTGGCGTTAAACGCCCAGAATAGAGCCAGACTGGGCGTTAAACGCCCATAATAGAGCCAGACTGGGCGTTAAACGCCCATTTGCTGCCCCTTACTGGCATTTAAACGCCAGCAGGATCTTCCTCCAGGGTGTGCTGTTTTTCTTTCTATTTTTCATTCTGTTTTTGCTTTTCCAATTGATTTTGTGACTTCCCATGATCATCAACCTAAAGAAAACATAAAATAACAAAGGAGAATAGATTAAATATAACATTGGGTTGCCTCCCAACAAACACTTCTTTAATGTCAGTAGCTTGACAGTGGGCTCTCATGGAGCCTCACAGATACTCAGAGCCATGTTGGAACCTCCCAACACCAAACTTAGAGTTTGAATGTGGGGGTTCAACACCAAACTTAGAAGTTGGTTGTGGCCTCTCAATACTAAACTTAGAGTTTGAATGTGGGGGCTCTGTTTGGCTCTGTTTTGAGAGAAGCTCTTCATGCTTCCTCTCCATGGTGACAGAGGGATATCCTTGAGCCTTAAACACAAAGGATTCTTCATTCACTTGAATGATCACTTCTCCTCTGTCCACATCAATCATAGCTTTTGCTGTGGCTAGGAAGGGTCTGCCAAGAATGATGGATTCATCCATGCACTTCCCAGTCTCTAGGACTATGAAATCAGCAGGGATGTAATGGTCTTCAATTTTTACTAGAACATCCTCTACAAGTCCATAAGCTTGTTTCTTTGAATTGTCTGCCATCTCTAGTGAGATTCTTGCGGCTTGTACCTCAAAGATTCCTAGCTTCTCCATTACAAAGAGAGGCATGAGGTTTACACTTGACCCTAAGTCACACAGAGCCTTCTTAAAGGTCATGGTGCCTATGGTACAAGGTATTGAAAACTTCCCAGGATCTTGTCTCTTTTGAGGTAATTTCTGTCTAGACAGTTCATCCAGTTCCTTGGTGAGCAAAAGGGGTTCATCCTCCCAAGTCTCATTACCAAATAACTTGTCATTTAGCTTCATGATTGCTCCAAGGTATTTAGCAACTTGCTCTTCAGTGACATATTCATCCTCTTCAGAGGAAGAATACTCATCAAAGCTCATGAATGGCAGAAGTAAGTCTAATAGAATCTCTATGGTCTCAATGTGAGCCTCAGATTCCCATGGTTCCTCATTAGGGAACTCATTGGAGGCCAGTGGACGTCCATTGAGGTCTTCCTCAGTGACGTTCACTGCCTCTTCCTCCTCTCCAAATTCGGCCATGCTGATGGCCTTGCACTCTCCTTTTGGATTTTCTTCTGTATTGCTTGGAGGAGTACTAGGAGGGAGTTCAGTAATTTTCTTGCTCAGCTGTCCCACTTGTGCCTCCAAGTTTCTAATGGAGGACCTTGTTTCAATCATGAAACTTTGAGTGGTTTTGATTAGATCAGAGACCATGGTTGCTAAGTCAGAGTGGCTCTGCTTAGAATTCTCTGTCTGTTGCTGAGAAGATGATGGAAAAGGCTTGCCATTGCTAAACCTGTTTCTTCCACCATTATTGTTGTTGAAACCTTGTTGAGGTTTCTGTTGATCCTTCCATGAGAAATTTGGATGATTTCTCCATGAAGAATTATAGGTGTTTCCATAGGGTTCTTCCATGTAATTCACCTCTTCCATTGAAGGGTTCTCAGGATCATAAGCTTCTTCTACAGATGAAGCATCCTTAGTACTGCCTGGTGCATTTTGCATTCCAGACAGACTTTGAGAAATCAAATTGACTTGCTGAGTCAATATCTTGTTCTGAGCCAATATGGCATTCAGAGTATCAATTTCAAGAACTCCTTTCTTCTGATTCGTCCCATTGTTCACAGGATTCCTTTCAGAAGTGTACATGAATTGGTTATTTGCAACCATTTCAATTAGTTCTTGAGCTTCTGTAGGCGTCTTCTTCAGATGAAGAGATCCTCCAGCAGAGCTATCAAAAGACATCTTGGACAGTTCAGACAGACCATCATAGAAGATACCTATGATGCTCCATTCAGAAAGCATGTCAGAGGGACACTTTCTGATCAATTGTTTGTATCTTTCCTAAGCTTCATAGAGGGATTCTCCTTCCTTCTGTCTGAAGGTTTGGACTTCCACTCTAAGCTTACTCAATTTTTGAGGTGGAAAGAACTTTGCCAAGAAGGCATTGACTAGCTTTTCCCAAGAGTTCAGGCTTTCTTTAGGTTGTGAGTCCAACCATATTCTAGCTCTGTCTCTTACAGCAAAAGGGAATAGCATAAGTCTGTAGACCTCAGGGTCAACCCCATTAGTCTTGACAGTGTCACAGATTTGCAAGAATTCAGCTAAAAACTGATGAGGATCTTCCAATGGAAGTCCATGGAACTTGCAATTCTGTTGCATCAGAGAAACTAATTGAGGCTTAAGCTCAAAGTTGTTTGCTCCAATGGCAGGGATAGAGATGCTTCTCCCATAGAAGTCGGGAGTAGGTGTAGTAAAGTCACCCAGCACCTTCCTTGCATTGTTGGCATTGTTGTTGTTTTCGGCTGCCATGGGTTCTTCTTCTTTGAAGATTTCTGTTAGGTCCTCTACAGAGAGTTGTGCCTTAGCTTCTCTTAGCTTTCGCTTCAAGGTCCTTTCAGGTTCAGGGTCAGCCTCAACAAGAATGCTTTTGTCTTTGCTCCTGCTCATATGAAAGAGAAGAGAACAAGAAAATATGGAATCCTCTATGTCACAGTATAGAGATTCATTGAGGTGTCAGAGGAAAAGAAAAATAGAAGGAAGAAGTAGAGAATTCGAACTTATCAAGAAAGATGGAGTTCGAATTGTGCATTAAGGAATAGTGTTAGTCCATAAATAGAAGGATGTGAGAAGATGGGAAGAAATTTTCGAAAACAAAGTAAAAGATTTTAAAAACATTTTGAAAAATAGTGATTGATTTTCAAAAACTAAGATTGAAAAAAAATCAAGTGATTTTTGAAAAAAGATTTTGAAATTAGAAATCAAAAAGATATGATTGAAAACTATTTTGAAAAAGATGTGATTAAAAAGATATGATTTGAAAAACAATTTAAAAAGATTTGATTTTAAAAATAAATGACTTGGCTAACAAGAAAAAATATAATTCAAACATTAAACCTTTCTCAACAGAAAAGGCAACATACTTGAAATGTTGAATCAAATCATTAATTGATAGCAAGTATTTTTGAAAATGGAAAGAAATTGATTTTGAAAACATATGATTGAAAATATATGATTTGAAAAAGATTTGATTTTGAAAAATTTTGAAAACTTGAAAAAAAATTTGAGTTAAAAACAGAATCTTCCCTCTTGTGCCATCCTGGCGTTAAACGCCCAGAATGGTGCACATTCTGGCGTTTAACGCCCAAAACACTACCCTTTTGGGCGTTAAACGCGCAGCCAGGCACCCTGGCTGGCGTTTAAACGCCAGTTTGCCTTCCTCACTGGGCGTTTTGAACGCCCAGCTTTTTCTGTATAATTCCTCTGCTGTATATTCTAAATCTTCAATTATCTGTATTATTGACTTGAAAAGACACAAATTAAAAATATTTTTGGATTTTTAATAATGAAGAATAATCAAAATGTAACTAAAATCAAATAACAATGCATGCAAGACACCAAACTTAGCAGTTTGTATACTACTGACACTAACAGAATGAGAATGCATATGAAAAACAACAAAACACTCAAGACAAGAGAATTTAAAGATCAGAACAAGGAAATCATCAAGAACAACTTGAAGATTAATGAAGACACATGCATGAATGCAAGAAGAACAGAAACATGCAATTGACACCAAACTTAAAATGAGACTCTAGACTCAACAAGAAACATACAATATTTTTGGTTTTTATGATTTTGTAATTTTTTTTGGATTTTTCGAAAATTAAGTGGAAAAGAAAATAAAGGTATCAAAATTCTTAATGAGAATTCCAGGAATCATGCAATGTTAGTCTAAAGCTTTAGTCTAAAGAAATTAGACATGGCTAGCCAAGCTTCAGCAGGACATTGTATTCAAGAGCTAAATTGATGAGAATCAATCAGCTTTGGCGATGATAAGAACATCACCTTGAAACACTAGAATTCATTCTTAAGAACTCTGTAGAAAAATGCCTAATCTAAGCAACAAGATGAACCGTCAGTTGTCCAAACTCAACAATCCCCGGCAACGGCGCCAAAAACTTGGTGCATGAAATTGTGATCATCAATGGCGCCATCAACATGGTACGCTCAATTGTAATCTCAACTTTTTATCACAACTTCGCACAACTAACCAGCAAGTGTACTGGGTCGTCCAAGTAATAAACCTTACGCGAGTAAGGGTCGATCCCACAGAGATTGTTGGTATGAAGCAAGCTATGGTCACCTTGTAAATCTTAGTCAGGCAGATTCAAATGGTTATGAGTGATATATGAATAAAGCATAAAGTAAAGATAGAGATACTTATGTAATTCATTGGTGAGAACTTCAGATAAGCGAATGGACATGCTTTGTCCCTTCCGTCTCTCTGCTTTCCTACTGTCTTCATCCAATCCTTCTTACTCCTTTCCATGGCAAGTTGTATGTTGGGCATCACCGTTGTCAGTGGCTACAATCCCGTCCTCTCAGTGAAAATGTTCAACGCACCCTGTCACGGCACGGCTAATCATCTGTCGGTTCTCAATCAGGTTGGAATAGAATCCATTGATTCTTTTGCGTCTATCACTAACGCCCAGCCTTCAGGAGTTTGAAGCTCGTCACAAACATTCAATCATTGAATCCTACTCAGAATACCACAGACAAGGTTTAGACCTTCCGGATTCTCTTGAATGCCGCCATCAATTCTAGCTTATACCACGAAGATTCCGATTAAAGAATCCAAGAGATAAACATTCAAGCCTTGTTTGCTTGTAGAACGGGAGTGGTTGTCAGGCACGCGTTCATAAGTGAGAATGATGATGAGCGTCACATAATCATCACATTCATCAAGTTCTTGAGTGCGAATGAATATCTTGGAATAAGAACAAGCTGAATTGAATAGAAGAACAATAGTAATTGCATTAATACTCGAGGTACAGCAGAGCTCCACACCTTAATCTATGGTGTGTAAAAACTCCACCGTTGAAAATACATAAGAACAAGAGTGATCATTGGCTTCGGCCCCAGAGAGGGAACCAGAAGAACCAAGATGAAAATACAATAGCAAAAGGTCTTATTTATAAAGAACTAGTAGCCTAAGGTTTACAAAGATGAGTAAATGACATAAAAATCCACTTTCGGGCCCACTTGGTGTGTGCTTGAGCTGAGCATTGAAGCATTTTCGTGTAGAGACTTCTCTTGGAGTTAAACGCCAGCTTTTGTGCCAGTTTGGGCGTTTAACTCCCATTCTTGTGCCAGTTCCGGCGTTTAACGCCGGGCAGTTTTGAGCTGATTTGAAACGCTGGTTTGGGCCATCAAATCTCGGGTAAAGTATGGACTATTATATATTGCTGAAAAGCCCAGGATGTCTTCTTTCCAAAGCCGTTGAGAACGCGCCAATTGGGCTTCTATAGCTCCAGAAAATCCACTTCGAGTGCAGGGAGGTCAGAATCCAACAGCATCTGCAGTCCTTTTCAGCCTCTGAATCAGATTTTTGCTCAGGTTCCTCAATTTCAGCCAGAAAATACCTGAAATTACAGAAAAACACACAAACTCATAGTAAAGTCCAGAAAAGTGAATTTTAACTAAAAACTAATAAAAATATAATAAAAACTAACTAAAACATACTAAAAATAATGCCAAAAAGCGTATAAATTATCCGCTCATCACAATCCCATGGGTCTTAACAGTGTCACAGATTTGCAAGAATTCAGCTAAAAACTGATGAGGATCTTCCAATGGAAGTCCATAATACTTGTAATTCTGCTGCATTAGAGAAACTAATTGAGGCTTAAGCTCAAAGTTGTTTGCTCCAATGGCAGGAATAGAGATGCTTCTCCCACAGAAGTCAGAAGAAGGTGCAATGAAGTCACTAAGTATCTTCCTTGCATTTTTGGCATTGTTGTCATTTTTGACTGCCATGTCTTCTTCTTTTTCGAAAATTTCTGTTAGGTCCTCTCCAGAGAGTTGTACTTTAGCTTCTCTTAGCTTTCTCTTCAAGGTCATTTCAGGTTCAAGATCAGCTTCAACAAGAATGCCTTTGTCTTTGCTCCTGCTCATATGAAAGAGAAGAGAACAAGAAAGTATGGAATCCTCTATGTCACAGTATAGAGATTGCTTGAGGTGTCAGAGGAAAATAGGAATAGAGGGATGAGGTAGGTAGATAAGAATTCGAACAAATAAAGAAGGAGAGAGAGTCCGAATTGCTAATTGAGGAGGAGTGTTAGTCCTTAAATAGAAGGAGGTGAGAGGGGGGAAATTTTCAAAAATTTGAAATAAAAAATAAAATTTAAATTAATTAGAAAGTTTTTTTTGAAAAAAATGGTTGATGGTTTTCGAAAATTAAAAGTGGGAAAGTGATTAAGTGATTTTGAAAAAGATTTTGAAATTAGTAATAAAAAAGATATGATTGAAAACTATTTTGAAAAAGATGTGATTGAGAATATATGATTGAAAAACAATTAAAAAAATTTGATTTTAAAATTAATGACTTGGCTAACAAGAAATTTAAAGATATGATTCTAAAATTCAAATATTGAACCTTTCTTAACAAAAAAGTAAAAAAAGTTTTTGAATCAAATCATTAATTTTTAGCAAGGATTTTCGAAAATAGTGAGAGGAAAATGGAAAGGATTTGATTTTGAAAAAGATATGATTGAAAAGATATGATTTGAAAAAGATTTGATTTGAAAATTGATGAAAATTTGAAAAAGATTTGAATTAAAAACTAATTTACCTCCCTTGTACTTTCCTGGCGTTAAATGCCCAGAATGGTATCCATTCTGGCGTTTAACGCCCAACTTGCTACCCTTTTGGGCGTTTGATGCCCAGCCCCTGGCTGGCGTTTAAACGCCAGATTTCCTTCCTCACTGGGCGTTTTGAACGCCCAGCTTTTTCTCTGTGATTCCTCTGCTGTATGTTCTGAATCTTCAATTCTCTGTATTATTGACTTGAGAAGACATAATTTTGAAATTTTTTTTTTGAATTTTTAATGATGAGAGAGAACAACAACAAAATGAAACTAATCATGAAACACTAAGATCAAACAAACAATGCATGCAAGACACCAAACTTAGAACTTTTCATATTAGAGACACTAGCAAATTGAGAATGCACATGAAAAACAACAAAAGACACTAAACAAGAGAATTTAAAGATCAGAGCGAGGAAATCATCAAGAACAACTTGAAGATCAATGAAGAATATAATTCATATATTCAAAAAATGCAAGAAAATTAAAAATATGCAAGACACTAAACTTAAAAATAGGCATTAGACTCAAACAAGAAACATAAATTATTTTTTATTTTTATGATTTTATTTTTTTTTGTATTTTTCAAAAATTATTTGGAAAAATAAAATAAAGAATTCAAAATTCTTAATGAGAATTCTAGGAATCATGCAATGTTAGTCTAAAACTCCGGTCCAGGAATTAGACATGGCTTACTAGCCAGCCAAGCTTTCAGTGAAAATTTCGGTCCAAAACACTAGACATGGCCAGTGACCAGCCAAGCTTTAGCATATCATTACATTCAACAGCAAGATTGATAGAAATCAACAAGCTCTTGTGATGATAAGTTGAAACCTCGGTCCAAAAGATTAGACATGGTTTCACAGCAAGCCAGACTTCAACAGATCATCATGAAACTCTAGAATTCATTCTTAAAAATTCTGAAGAGCAAAATAAATTTTATATATTTTGTTTTTTTTCGAAAATAATAGATAAAAGCTTAAAAATAAAATAAAATTACCAAATCTGAGCAACAAGATGAATCGTCAGTTGTCCAAACTCGAATAATCCCCGGCAACGGCGCCAAAAACTTGGTACACGAAATCGTGATCGCACACTTTTCACACAACTCCGTGCAACTGACCAGCAAGTACACTGGGTCGTCCAAGTAATACCTTACGTGAGTAAGGGTCGATCCCACGGAGATTGTCGACTTGAAGCAAGCTATGGTCATCTTGTAAATCTCAGTTAGGCAGATTCAAATGGTCATGAGTTTTGATAATTGAAATATACTTAAAACAGAAAATAAGATAGAAGTACTTATGTAATTCATTGGTAGGAGTTTCAGATAAGCGTATAGAGATGCTTTGTTCCTTCTGAACCTCTGCTTTCTTATTGCCCTCATCTAATCATTCATACTCCTTTCCATGGCAAGCTGTATGTTGGGGGGATCACCGTTGTCAATGGCTACCGTCCGTCCTCTCAGTGAAAATGGTCTAAATGCGCTGTCACCGCACGGCTAATCATCTGTCGGTTCTCACTCATGTTGGAATAGGATCCATTGATCCTTTTGCGTCTGTCACTACGCCCAACACTCGCGAGTTTGAAGCTCGTCACAGTCATCCCATCCCAAATCCTACTCGGAATACCACAGACAAGGTTTAGACTTTCTGGATCTCAAGAATGCTGCCAATTGATTCTAGCTTATACCATGAAGACTCTAATCTCACGGAATGGAGGGCTCTGTTGTCAGGAGAGGCAACCATGCATCGTGAACCAGGAGGCTAAGAGATATACACTCAAGCTATTGCAAATAGAACGGAAGTCGTTGTCAGGCACGCGTTCATAGGTGAGAATGGTGATGAGTGTCACGGATCATCACATTCATCAGGTTGAAGTACGAGTGAATATCTTGGAATAAGAATAAGATTGAATTGAATAGAAAAACAATAGTACTCTACATTATTTCATGAGGAACAACAAAGCTCCACACCTTAATCTATGGGGTGTAGAAACTCCACCGTTGAAAATACATAAGTGATAATGGTGTTCATTGGCTTCGGCCCCAGAGGGAGAACCAGAATAACCAATCCTCAAATACAATAGTAAATGGTCCTGTTTATAATGAACTAGTAGCCTAGGGTTTACAGAAATGAGTAAATGATGTAGAAATCCACTTCCGGGCCCACTTGGTGTGTGCTTGGGCTGAGCATTGAAGCTTTCACGTGCATAGGCTTCTCTTGGAGTTAAACGCCAGTTCTGGTGCCAGTTTGGGCGTTTAACTCCAGCTTTTGTGCCAGTTCTGGTGTTTAACGCCAAAAAGGGGTCTTTGACCGGCGTTTTGACATCAGTTTGGGCCATCAAATCTCGGGCAAAGTATGGACTATTATATATTTCTGGAAAGCCCAAGATGTCTACTTCCAACTCAATTGAGAGCGCGCCAATTGGGCTTCTGTAGCTCGAGAAAATCCATTTCGAGTGCAGGAGGGTCAGAATCCAACAACATCTGCAGTCCTTTTTCAGCCTCTGAATCAGATTTTTGCTCAGGTCCCTCAATTTCAGCCAGAAAATACCTGAAATCACAGAAAAATACACGAACTCATAGTAAAGTCTAGAAATGTGATTTTTGAATAAAAACTAATAAAAACATAATAAAAATTAATTAAAACGTACTAAAAACTATGTAAAAACAATGCCAAAAAGCGTATAAATTATCCGCTCATCAGCGATCCCATCGCCACCGCCTTCCGAACCTCCTCAATCCTAGTAGAAGCACATTTATATAAAATGCAAGAAAATCACAAGTAGAAGCATATAAAGCAAGTAACTCAAGTAGCAATTAGACATATTATACAATTAGGCATACAATTACAAGTCGGCAAAGCAAACAAACAGATAGAAAATGCACATAATGAATGCCTGTCCTACTGGCTGTGATATCACATTGTCGGTTCAACTGCCAACCCGACATATCTCCATGGAGATGTTGCCTTTCAGAATCATCAATGGGAACCCCCGAGATATAGTGCTCGGATCACTGTCCAGGGTTTTGCACCTGCACGCTCTATTGATCCGAAGGGATGCGAGCGGGATACTCTTGCCACAGACCTCACATCTCAACGTAAGTAGGATTAAACCACCGTCCTTATGCCGCTGCCGCTACCTCGACAGGCAGGATCCAACTGCCGTCCCTGCCAGGCGCATAGCGTCTCATAATTTCAATATAAAATGATACATAAGTGGTTTTCAAAAAATATTTTCAGCATAACATGGATCCATCATCTCATTCAGAGTCCTCGACTCATCTCAATCACTGTTAATTCACATTTCCATTTCGAACTCAATAGTTCCTCATTTCTCATCTCATATATCAATCATCCATCACATACCGTCAACCCATCCTCAGTACACCCAAGACCTAATCCTCTGTTTTCTAATTTTTCATAAAAATCATCAAATAAAACCCTTAGATTATTTCCCATGCTCTCATACTCAAAATTAAGCTCAAAAGTCTTAGAATGGTGTTATAGAAGCTTACAACCTTGTTGGGAAGGTGAAATAGTTGAAAACAAAGTTAAATTTGAGAAATAGGGCGTGTGCCTCCGCACAGGGGTGTGCGTGCGCATGCCCAGGAAGATTTTTAAAAGTGTGCGTATGCACAGGTATGAAAATTCACAAGTCTGTTCACTCGCACAAGCTGTGCTAGTGCCCCCAACAGACTGACCTTCCCAATGTGTGTATGCGCACAGGGCTATGCGTGCGCACAAGTTGCAATTCCTCCTTAGGTATGTGTTCGCACAAGCTGTGCTAGCGTTGCAAACAGAACACATTTCCCTGCCTGTGCATGCGCACATACCAAAAATCATAAAATTCTGCAACTTTGCAGAATTTTAGATTTTCAATACCAACTTTGAATGATCATAACTTCCTCTACGAAATTCCAAATATTTCAAACTGTATATTGATTCAAAGAGTTTTCAATAAGCTTTAATTCTAAATAAATTTCAACCAATTTTGAAAACCGAGAAAAAAGTTATGATCAAACAAAGTTCACAGAAAATTCCTTTTTACCAAAACTTACAAAAACATCAATTTATCAACTTTCACAACCCAAACCCAACCAAAACAATACTGTTCATACCCTGGGTCGAGCTATCCAACCCGGGATGATTGGTGACAAAGCGACCGAGCTCTTCAGGTCAGTCTATCCGACCTCTTCCCAAAGAGCTCGGCCAAATCGATAGGAAATCCCAAAAAGGGCCCAACTCAAGGAATACGACCCAGATCCAAAGGCAGCCCAAGCCTATAGAGATAAGGGCGGTTCCCTTGAAGATGAGCTGACCTCGCCAAAAGATAAGATAAGATAAAGATAACTAACTTATCTTATCTAAGAAGGTCACTCCACACCATTATAAATACACTGGAGCACCCAGGTATAACTCATACTCTGATTCTACATAAAACCTGCTTAATACCCTTGTTAACTTAAGCATCGGAGTCCCTTACAGGTACCCCCCACCCTCCGGGGACGAAGGGTCAGCAGCATTGCTAGTCCATCAAGTCGGACGCGACAGCTCCGGCCGCCACGCATAAGCCGGACACGTCATCTCCGACCAGCACAGAAGATCTCGTCCGAGATCGACCTACAGTTTCAGGTAACCCCCGGAACATTGGCGCCGTTGCTGGGGACCCGGAAGTCATCCCATCACCATGGCGGACGACCATGACAACGACCACGATTCAAGTCTGGAAGATAGAACGCCGCACAAAAATGCGGACACTACGCTAAAAGATACTCTGGACCCTAACGGGGACAAAAACTCAGCAAATCCGGGAGCGATAGAGGCGCTTCAAGATTGTTTGAAGCAACTTGAGAAAGAAGCCCAACATCAGCGGGAAGCAGGAAAGGATCTACAAAGGGAGATAAGGCGACGCCGGGAACTAGAGGACAAACTTCTAAAACTCGAAGCCGATCTCAAAGCCAAAACTACTCGATCCACCCCTGAGGACAACTCTCGCAAGGATCAAGATCCATTCACTAGGGAGATCATGAAGACCAAAATCCCTAAAGACTTCAAACTTCCGGATATGACTTTGTACGATGGCACTACAGACCCCAACCATCACCTCAGGAATTTCAGAAGTAGAATGTACCTCACTGACGCTTCAAATGCAGTTCGCTGCAAAGCCTTTCCAACAACTCTCACGAAGATAGCAATCAGATGGTTCGACAACCTACCTCCGAAGTCCATCACAAGCTTTGATGACCAAGCCAAAAGGTTCCTGGCCAGATTCTCCATCCAAAAAGACAAAGCTAAGCACGCCCCCAGCCTACTAAGAATCAAGCAAGGAGATCGGAAAAGCTTTCGCAACTACATGGAAAGATTCAACAAAACATGCCTAGACATACAAAGCCTACCAACAGAGGCCGCCATCATGGGCCTCATCAATGGCCTACGGGAGGGACCTTTTAGCCAATCTATATCAAAGAAATACCCCACATCTCTGGACGAAGTGCAAAAGCGGGCAGAGAAGTACATCAACATGGAAGAAGATTCTCGACTTGGAGAAGCCTCGAGATCCGGTCTCACCTACCGAGATAAAGATAAAGACTCCAAAAAGAAGGATGATCGACCAGGGGAAAAAATTAAAAAGTATCATAATTACACCCCTCTTCGGGTGTCCCTCGTGGATATTTATAAAGAAGTCTGTAACACAAAAAAATACCCCCAGCTCGACTACTTAAAGGCAAAAGAGGAGGAGGAAATCAGAACGAATACTGTGAATATCATCGAGTTCGAGGACAATCCACCAACGAATGCTTCGACTTAAAAAATGTCATAGAGAAATTAGTGAGAGAAGGAAAACTAGATCAGTTTCTGGCCACCCGAGATGACGAGCCTAGAAAAAGGAGGAGGAACGAGGAGATCGGACGAACCGAGCGGTTACCTCGTACGCCAGAAAGACATGTTCATATGATACACGGCGGATTTCCAGGAGGAGGAATCTCCAAATCATCCCGCAAAAGACATCTCAAAGAAGTATATCATGTTGAAGGAAAGGAGGAAACGCCCGACATCCCTGCAATCACGTTCACCAAAGAAGACGCATCTGGTATCATCTCAGGACACGATGATCCCATGGTCATTACCATCATATTGGCAACCGCCAATCTCCACCGCACACTGATAAACCAAGGGAGTTCCGCCGATATCTTATTCAAAACTGCCTTCGACAAGCTCGGCCTAGAAGAAAAAGAGCTTAGAGCATACCCAAACAGCCTGTTTGGACTGGGAGATACCCTAGTACAACCTATTGGATACATCTCACTACACACAATGTTCGGAAAGGGAAACCAATCCAAAACTTTCAAGATAGACTACATCGTGGTCGACGTGAGTTCAGCCTACAACTCCTTAATAGGTCGGACAACATTCAACTAACTCGGCGCAATAGTCTCAACTCTGTATCTATGTATGAAATTCCCAACTGCAGGAGGGATAGCTACAATAAAAGCATATCAGAAGATGGCGCGTCGCTGCTATAACGAAAGTCTAAACCTCAGAGGCAGAGGAGAAGAATTCCACACAATTAAACTTGATGGAGTTCAGAGGCGAGAAGAACTCCGCCCACACCCTGAAGGAGAAGTAGAGAAAGTCCAGATCGGAGACATCCTGGATAAAACAACTAATATCGGCACAATTCTAAGAGGAGACATAAAGGAATCACTCATGCAGTTCTTACGAGATAACGTCGATCTCTTTGCATGGAAAGCCGCAGCATGCCAGGCATAGACCCTGAACTAATGAGCCATAAGTTGGCAGTCTATCCAGGATCTCGTCCCGTACAGCAGAGACGAAAAAAACTTGGGCCAGAACGAGCCCAAGCTGTGGACTGGAGGCAGGATTCATAAGAGAAGTCAAATACCCACTATGGCTGGCTAACGTCGTCTTGGTAAAAAAATCAAATGGGAAGTGGCGAATGTGCACCGATTACACTGATCTTAACAAAGCCTGCCCAAAAGATCCTTATCCACTCCCGAGTATCGGCGCCCTGGTGGATGCCTCATCTGGATACAAATACCTCTCATTTATGGATGCATATTCCGGATATAATCAAATCCCCATGTACCCACCTGATCAAGAAAAAACCTCGTTTCTGACACCAAGAGCGAACTACTGCTACATCGTAATGCCTTTTGGTCTTAAAAACACAGGAGCTACTTATCAAAGGCTAATGAATAAAGTCTTTTCAGATCATATCAGAAAAATAATGGAAGTCTATGTGGACGACATGTTGATAAAGACACAAAATGAAGAGACATTATTGTCCTACCTGGCCCAAGTATTCGACACTATAAGGAAGCATGGCATGCGACTCAATCCTGCAAAATGCACCTTTGCAATAGAAGCCGGCAAGTTCCTGGGTTTCATGCTCACACAAAGAGGAATCGAGGCAAACCCGGACAAATGCCAGGCTATACACAACATGAAGAGCCTAACTTGCGTCAAAGAGGTACAACAATTCAACGGGAGGTTGGCAGCTTTGTCCAGATTTCTAGCAGGGGCAGCAATAAGGTCTCTCCCCTTCTACATCACTTTAAGGAAGGAAAAATTTTGAATGGACAACAGAGGGTGAACAAGCCTTCCAAGATTTCAAAAGTTTCCTGGGTCAACCACCTATTCTAACTCGACCACGAGAGGGAGAACCACTCATATTGTACCTCGCAGTAGGAAGTCGGGCAGTAGCCTCAGCACTAGTCTGAGAGGATGACAAGGGGCAATAGCCTGTTTACTTTGTTAGCAAAGCACTATAGGGTCCGAGCTGAATTACCAAAAAATAGAAAAATTTGCCTATGCGCTCATACTAACATCTCGACGACTTCGCCCGTACTTCCAAGCTCACACCATTAAGATTCGGACCAACCAGCCCATAAAAGGGATATTGCAGAAAACAGATCTAGCAGGCAGAATCTTACAATGGGCAGTCGAGTTGTCCGAGTTTGACCTACAATACGAAGCTCGGACAGCCATTAAATCACAATACTTAGCCGACTTCATCGCAGAATTCACAGACACCTCGGAAACCCCCATAGAATGGAATATTTACATAGACGGTTCCTCAAATAAGACTGGAAGCGGCACAGGGGTGATAATTGAAAGCAACCAAGGAACCCAAATCGAGCTTTCCCTTAAATTTGGGTTCCCTGCCTCAAACAACCAGGCAGAATATGAAGCACTACTAGCTGGTTTGAAGCTGGCTAAAGAGGTTGGAGCTCAAAAAATTATCATCTTCAGTGACTCACAGATGGTCACCTCACAAATAACAGGAAGCTACCAAGCCAAGGATCCCATCATGAAAAAGTATTTGGATAAAACTAGGAAACAGCTCGGACAACTCGGGGAATATGAGATCCGCCACATACCCCGCGAACAAAATGCCCGAGCTGACGCACTCTCAAAACTAGCCAGCACCAAACAAGGGGGCAACAATAGAAGCCTCATCCAGGAAATGCTACAGAATCCATCAATCTCGGAAGAAGAAAAAATCCTAGCCATAACAGGTCAGGATCAAGGATGGATGACCCCCATAATTAACTACCTCAAAACAGAAAGACTCCCCTCAGACGAAAAGGAGGCAAAGAGGTTAAAACGGGAGGCACAATACTACACTATCATAAACAACAACCCTATATAAAAGAGGGATTTCTATACCATTGTTAAAATGTGTGCCAACCTCCAACATAAAGGAAGTTTTAGAAGAAGTACACAGCGGTATTTGTGGCAATCATCTCGGAGCACGAGCTCTCACCAAAAAAGTGCTCCGGGCGGGATTTTATTGGCCAACCTTACAAAAGGAAGCTACAGAATTTGTAAAGACATGTCCACCATGCCAGAAACATGCCAACTTTCACATAGCCCCGCCAGAAGAGCTCATCACCGTAACCTCACCTTGGGCATTTGCAAAATGGGGACTCGACCTTCTCGGACCCTTCCCGCAGGGATCGGGTCAAGTTAAATTTCTCATAGTAGGGCTAGACTAAATCATAAAGTGGATCGAAGCAGTGCCCCTAGCCAACGCCACCGCCCAAAGAAGTCGGAAATTCCTATATAGGAACATTGTCACAAGATTCGGGATCCCATACTCCATTACCACAGACAATAGCACCCAATTCACAGATGTAGGCTTCAGGAGGTTAGTGGCCGACTTGAACATAAAGCACCAGTTCACTTCCGTAGTACATCCCCAAGCTAATGGACAACCCGAAGCTGTCAATAAAGTCATATTAGCTGGGATAAAACGGAGATTACCGGACGCAAAGGGTGCCTGGGCTGAAGAGCTCCCACAAGTTCTATGGGCATATCGAACAACGCCACATTCCACCACAAAGGAATCACCATTTCGAATAGCGTACGGAGTGGAGGCAATGATCCCAGTGGAGGACGAGGAAGGGTCGCCTAGAGTAGTCTACTACAATGAAGAAGCCAACTCTCAACTCCAAAGAGAAGAACTCGACCTACTTCCTGAAATCCAAGAAAGAGCTCGGATCAGGGAAGAAGCGCTAAAGCGTCGGATGGCTTCGAGATATAATAAAAAAGTAGTGCCAAGAGGTTTCGCTGAAAATGACCTCATCCTAATCCGAAATAATATCGGGACAACTCGACCTGGAGAAGGAAAGCTGGCAGCAAACTGGAAAGGACCCTATCGAGTCATCGAAGTTCTTGGGAAAGGCTACTACAGACTGTCCGAACTCGAGAGACGAGAGCTTCCTAGGTCATGGCACGCTTGCAACCTAAGAAGGTATTATAGTTAGGGATGATTTTGGCACAAGGTACACTCTTTTTCTTGAAAAGGTTTTTTAACGAGGCACCAAGCCAAGACCTACGAACTATCCAACTTAAAGGAATGAAAAACTTTTGCATGTATATATTTGCCTTTCATTTTAAATAAAATATGTTTTAGATACTCAACAAATTCTCAAGACGCATTAGTCTGAAATATTCATCGTCCGATTATCAAGCAACAGATCCACAGAAAGTGAAAAACAAATTCACTGCACGATCACGATAAAGGCCAACAGAGATGAAAACACAATTCATCTAAAGGTCAACCAAACAGAAATCGAAACCATCATCTACAAATCGGCAAAGATGAAAACAGATAATGCAAGAAGTTATCGAAAGTGATCCAGAAAAAAGACCTGACGAGGTCTTAGTGGATTGCTAAATAATAACTTAGAGACTGGCCGGCATTGAGAAGTCGGACCAAGTCAACCCAAGTTATCAGTAAATCCCTGGAAAGAGGTCTGGCCAACCCTATAAAAGAGGATTGCTATAACTTAGAAGGGATCGACATAACGATGTCGGTCTCTACAAAAAACAAGTTATAAAAGTAATCCCTGAAAGAGACCTGACAAAGGTCCAAGAAAGAGGATTACAAAAATAACTTAGAAGAGGACGATGTAAATAAGTCGGCCTCCCACAAATAAGTTATAAAAGTAATCCCTCAAAGAGACTTAACAAAGGTCCAAAAAAGAGGATTACAAAAATAACTTAGAAGAGGACGACGTAAAGAAGTCAGCCTCCCAAAAACAAGTTATAAAAGTAATCCCTGAAAGAGACCTGACCAAGGTCCAAGAAAGAGGATTACAAAAATAACTTAGAAGAGGACGATGTAAAGAAGTCGGCCTCCCATAAATAAGTTATAAAAGTAATCCCTCAAAGAGACCTAACAAAGGTTCAAAAAAGAGGATTACAAAAATAACTTGGAAGAAACCAACGAAAAGGAGTCAAAAAGTAATTCCGAAACGGATTACTAGAAATAATCGCCAGAAAGAGCGAGAAAGCCGAAATACAAGTTGGATCCACACATCCACGACCTCAAAGGATCCAAGCTACAAGCAACAACTACAAAGCAATCCAAAGAGGCCGAGCAGCCAGGCTCCAACATTCTCAAAACCCAGATGATGCCAAGTCAAGCACAAATAAGCATGATATAAAAATATAAAACAAGCTTCAGAGGCCACCAAAATCGGCCCCAAAGGCTTGGAAGCTACTTTTGTTTTTCAAAATAAAGTTGCTAAACAAGCAACTAAGAAATGTCAACAGTTAACAAAACATCAAAGAGTTTAAAAGCCCACAAGTCGGGCAATATACACAAACAAGATAGAAAATTCAGTCATGCATCAGAAGGCTTCTTGGCAGCATCAGTACGAGGTGAAGGAGGGCGAGCCTGGAGAGGCACTGCATCCACTGTACCATCGTCCCTATTCAGAATTTGGCAATCCGAATCAGACATGGGATGATCGACCTCAACTGAAGGAACTGTAGAAGTCAACATTTTAACAGCAAACGCAGGGGGAGGTCCGACATCATCATCATCCGGGTCATCAGGGACAATTTTACCATCCCTCACAACGTTGTCCAAGCTGAAGGGAGTAAGGTCGGCCTCGGGAGCAATAATTCGAACCTGCTCCTTCAAGTTCTCATAAGCGGCATTTACACTGCCAACAAGATGACCCTGGAGCTCGGAGTAATCAGCTCGGGCAGACTCCAACTCCTCCCTTAGACGCATTACCTCCCGATAGGATGTAACATAGCTGTCTTTATGCCTCAACGTCGTGTCCTCTGCTAACCTCACAGAAGCTGCCAGAGCAAGGGAACTCTCCTTCTCGTTCTTCATATCCTTCTCCAGTTTAGCCACCTTCACTTCAAGCTCCTCCTTCAAGCCCTTCATCCGATCGAACTCCTGCTTAGCTTCCTCCATGAAAGTCTTGGTGGCATGGAGAGGAAGGTTTTGAGCAGTCCGGTACAGGACAGCCCCCATGTGTGCCATCCTAACACTACTCCGAGTTATAAAATCTAAATGGCGAAGGAGTGATACATCATCCATATCAAGAGCATCGTAAGGACCGATCTGTTGATCTACGAACTCAACTGCGTCGAAATCAGGGGCATCAAGACTGAAAGGCTCAGTTGTTTTTTGTTTCTTGTTGGGAGGAGCACCAGAAGTAGCGGCAGAAGTCTGTGGAGGGTCGACCAAACGAACTCGAGGAGTGGGAATCACTTTCCTCGGCCCAGGAGAACTCGGCACGGGCGGCTTCACCTGAACTTAAGAAGATCCCTCTTCTGCCACCTTGGCCGAGATATTTTGAGCAGTAGCAGCCTTCCTTGCCTTTTTGAAGGCCCTCATGGAATCATTATTTTTAGATATCTCTGAAAATATAGAATCAACCACAGTAATGGGTTACAATCACAAAAGGAGGAAGCAAAACTAAGAAACAAGTATGGAAACAAGTCAGACAGTACCCAAAGCAGTTCGAACCAGGGACGGGTCACTCAAAAACTTTTTTGTATCAAGATGGGGTGGTTCCCCCATAAATCTTCAAGAACAATTACAAAGGCCCGCTCAACCTCGTCAAGCATCTCCCATGTATAACGAGATACTCTCACATCTTTTTGCGATTCTAGAGGGAAAGCAGGCTCGTCATTCTCATCGAGAAAAAAGGGGCGGGCGGGCCCCCTCAACAGCGCGAACTCTAAAGAAATAATTCTTAAAATCCTTAAAGGACTCATCGTACATGGCAAAAACTTTATGCCCCTGGGCAGACCTGAAAGAAACCCAGGAAGCTTACTTTTTGGAAGAGGCTCCAGGCTTGGCAGAAACAAAAAGATAGAGGAAAAGAGTCTGAGAAGGTGTTACGCCTAACTCTTGGCAAAGCAGCTGAAAGATCTTGATAAAACCCCAGTGTTCCGAGAATTACCTGAAACTGTAGGTCGATCTCGGACGAGACCTTCTGTGCTGGTCAGAACCGATGTATCCGGCTGGTGAATAGCGGCCGGAGCTAGCGCGTCTGACTTGTTGGACTGAATGTGCCGCTGATCCTTTGTCACCGAAGGGTGGGGGGTACCTACAAGGGACTCCGATGCTTAAGTTAGCAAGGGTATTAAGCAGGTATTGAGTAAAATCAGAGTATGAGTTATACCTGGGTGCTCCAGTGTATTTATAATGGTGAGATGTGACCTTCTGTGGATAAGATAAGTTAGTTATCTTATCTTATCTTTTAACTTTGAGTTGAGGTCAGCGTATCTTTCAATGGAACCGCCTTTATCTCTATAGCCTTAGGCCACCTTAGGATTTGGGTCGTGCTCCTCTATTTGGGCCCTTTACCGGGCTCTTCTGTTGATTTGGCTGAGCTCTTTAAGAAGAGATCGGATAGTCTGACCTGAAGAGGTCGATCGCTTTATCTTTAATCATCCCGGGTCGGATAGCTCGACCCAGGGTATGAACACCCAGGAATTCGGATGAAGCTGGGATGGGGCAATGTTACACGACCACAACAAGTCGGTCTCGAAAGCAGTAAAGGGAAAAGTAATGTCCAACTAGCTGAAGAAATATTCATAGGCATAGAAGAAGGGACGCTCCCCCTCGACCGAAGTAGGAAAATAAACCCTTTTGTCAGAGTCGGGAGCTACAAGTTCATAATCCCTCTCCCGGGCACTACCACCACAAACCCTATGACGTTTCCTCAGCTCTACATAAAACTCAGCATCCACCACAGAGACACACATTAAGACAAGGGAGTCCAGCCAATCGAACATCCCCTCGGGAACTTTAGAAAACATCTCTACAATATTATTACGAGAAGACATGGCCAAACTAGTCCTACAAACAAGAAAAGAAGATTGGATTACTAAAAAAACATCCTGGACGAAATCAGAATAACTCGGCCAACATAATCCAGTACAGAACAAGCAACAAAAGGAAACCCCAGGACCCATACCAAAAGGATCCAGTTAACAGGACAAGGATTCAGGAAAACAAGCATACGTCTCGACACAAGAAAACAACAAACCCTCTCTGTTCTACAACCAAAACGACTCCTTGAAGGCCATAAGCCACAAATCAAACGCGGCCATCCAAAAGGACTACCTCCCAGACTCACCGTCCCAGTTCAAAATAAAAAACGAAGGCAAATAGCAACAAAATGTTCAGAAGAAGTAGTCATCAAACAAAAAAAATCTTAACAAGTATCGTTATCTACAAAGATCAGCAGAGAGGAAAAGCCACCGAACGGGCAGAAATCAAAGGGCAATCTTTTGAATGGTTAAAGCAAGATATATCCTTTTTTCAAAAAACAGTCAGAAGCAGCAGTAGAACAAAGCCCTAGGAAGCTTCAAGCAGAAATACCAGGAGTACCCATAAAAATGAAAAAGAAAGTCAGACAAAACACATTATAGCGACAAGCAAACACAAGATCATGGAAAGGTTCAAGCTTTTTCGACATGCAGTCAAATATCAAGGATTTATCAGAAAACCAAAAGACAAAGCAAAGTAAAGAAACTGTAAATGGAACCAACCTGGAAAAAGCGTAGGGGTTGACGATGGAAAGACGGAATCATCGGATCACTGAATGAAGCCGCAACACAAGAAAAAGCAAAATGTAGGCGAAAGACAGAAAGCGAGAGAGCGAAGGGAGAAGTTGCCAAGAAGAATGAAGAAGAGAAACCATTTCTAAATTGCAAAATTCAAAATAAAGCCAAAGGAAACGGGGCAATTAATACCAATTAATGAAGGTATTAAACCCTCACACGTTCCCAAGAGCAAAGCGCTGATATAAAAGCGCGCGCTTTTAGAGGAAAACGTTCCACATTCAAAAAGGCTCTACAAAGAAAGGAATCGACAAAATGCTCGAGTTCGACTTCACTAGAGAAGGATCGAAGTCCCAAAACAAAAAGACTTGACCTCAAAAAAAGAAAGACCGAGCTCGAGCAGGGGCATTGTTCATACCCTGGGTCGAGCTATCCGACCCGGGATGATTGGCGACAAAGCGACCGACCTCTTCAGGTTAGACTATCCGACCTCTTCCCAAAGAGCTCGGCCAAATCGACAGGAAAGCCCAAAAAGGGCCCAACTCAAGGAATACGACCCAGATCCAAAGGCAGCCCAAGCCTATAGAGATAAGGGCGGTTCCCTTGAAGATAAGCTGACCTCGCCAAAAGATAAGATAAGATAAAGATAACTAACTTATCTTATCTAAGAAGGTCACTGCACACCATTATAAATACACTGGAGCACCCAGGTATAACTCATACTCTGATTCTACATAAAACCTACTTAATACCCTTGCTAACTTAAGCATCGAAGTCCCTTGCAGGTACCCTCCACCCTCCGGGGATGAAGGGTCAGCAGCATTGCCAGTTCATCAAGTCAGACGCGACAGCTTCGGCCGCCACGCACAAGCCGGACACGTCATCTCCGACCAGCACAGAAGATCTCGTCCGAGATCGACCTACAATTTCAGGTAACCCCCGGAACAAATACTGTTCTGAGGGTTACCTGAAACTGTAGGTCGATCTCGGATGAGATCTTCTGTGTTGGTCGGAGCTGTTGTGTCCGACTTGTTGATGGTGGCTGGAGCCGCCGTGTCTGACTTGTTGGACTTGGTGGTGGTGCTGATCCTTCGTCCCCGGAGGGTGGGGGGTACCTGCAAGAGACTCCGATGCTTAAGTTAGCAAGGGTATTAAGCAGGTATTGAGTAGAATCAGAGTATGAGTTATACCTGGGTGCTCCAGTGTATTTATAATGGTGAGATGTGGCCTCCTGTGGATAAGATAAGTTAGTTATCTTATCTTATCTTTATCTTATCTTTAAGTGAGGTCATCTTATCTTTAGGGGAACCGCCTTTATCTTTCTGGGCTTTGGCTGCCTTTAGATTGGGCTGTGTTCCTTCGTTTTGGGCCAGCTTTGGGCTCCTTTGGCGATTTGGCCGAGCTCTTTGAGAAGAGGTCGGATAGTCTGACCTGAAGAGGTCGGTCGGCTTGTCGCTAAACATCCCGGGTCGGACAGCTTGACCCAGGGTATGAACAGTGCTCCTGCTTGAGTTCGATCTTTCCATGAGATCATGCTTTTCAGAGCTTCGATCTCTTTGGAAGTCGTGCTCAAGCATCTGTCTGGCTTGTTTCTTCATTGCTTTGCAATCTTTGTAGATTTTCTAGAGGTTTGGTACTTCACAGTCCAACCTCTTTTGAGTGGTAGCGTGGGTTTTCTACCCTTGCCTTCTGGATCACGCCTTGCTTTAAGTTTGTGTTGACAACCCTCTGCTTTGGCGAAGTTGTCCTTGCGGCTTGATATCCGGACTTTTAGTGATTTGTCCAATGACTTTTTTAGTGTTCTTTATGTAGAACCTTTTTTAGTCTCGAATGACGTTCGTAGCCCTGTTTGAGATTTGTGCCTTCTTTGAGTGGAGTTGTATCCCTTTTGGCTGAGCACATTTGAGCCTTAGGTTGTTTTCGAACCTTTATGGCTTGTTCTTTTTTTTGAGATCATACTTGCACCTCTTCTTTAGCTGACGTCAACCTGTATGTCTATGCCCCTGCTTGAGTTCGAACTTTTTCGTGAGACTATGCTTTCAGAGTTTCGATCTCTTCGGGGAAGTCGTGCTCAAGCATCCTGACTTTGGTCGATCTTTGAGTAGTTTCTCCTTGTGCGAGTCTGATATTGCCGCTTTTACTTTGTTGAGCGGACTTTTCAGCCTTCTTCCGACTTGTTTGTCTTCGCTGTTTGGGCTTTTTAGTCATAATCCAACAACTTTTTAGGTAGTGTTCCGATGGAGAACCTTTTTATAGTTTGTTTGGATGACTTTTTAGCTCTGTCTTTGAGGCTGTGCTTTTTGCTTTTTAATTAGTGTCTTTTTTCAAGACTTCGTACCTTTTAGCAAAACATTCCTGGCCTTCCTCTGGCCGTTTGCGAGATGTCTTTGTCCGTTTTTGTGGATCTTTGTAGAGTGTCGGTACTTTGTTGTCTGACTTCTTTTGATCACTTCTGATTTTGTCCCCTTTCTGCTTGGTCGAGGTGGTCCTTGGGGCTAACTTGTCTGACGACTTTTTAGTGTTATCGTAGAACACTTTTTAGTCAATCTGAACAATTTTGATAGCCTTGTCGTGGAGCCATGGCTTTTTGGGCGGAGCTATGTCCGTTTTAGCGCACGTTTTTCGTTGGTCCGACTTCTTCTTGTCGGTCCAAGCTGTAGCTTTCATTGGTCCGACTTCTTCTTGTCGGTCCAAGCTGTAGCTTTCATTGGTCTGACTTTTTTTGTCGACCCTTCTTTTAGCTTTTGCTGGTCCGACTTTCTCTTGTCGGTCCAAGCTTTTAGCTTTTGCTGGTCCGACTTTCTCTTGTCGGTCCAAGCTTTTAGCTTTTGCTGGTCCGACTTTCTCTTGTTGGTCCAAGCTATAGCTTTTATTGGTCCGACTTCTTCTTGTCGGTCCAAGCTGTAGCTTTCCAAGTTTTTTCTGTAATCCTCTTTCTTGGACCTTGTTTAGGTCTCTTTCAGGGATTACTTTTATAACTTTTGTGTTGTGGGCCGACTTTCGTCGTGTCGGGGCTCTCCTGAGTTATTTTTGTAATCCTCTTTCTTGGACTTTGTTCAGGTCTCTTTCAAGGATTACTTTTATAACTCTTTTGTCGTTTGGGCCGACTTTGTCATGTCGGGCTCTCCTTAGTTATTTCTGTAATCCTCATTCTTGGACCTTGTTCAGGTCTCTTTCAGGGATTACTTTGATAACTTTTTAGTGGTAGGAGTCCGACTTGGTTATGTCGGTCTCTTTTAAGTTATTTTTTGTAGTCCTCTTTCTTGGATCTTTGTCAGATCTCTTTTAGGGACTACTTGTATCACTTTTTAGTGGAGTCCGACTTGGTTATGTCGATCTCCTTTAAGTTATTTTTTGTAGTCCTCTTTCTTGGATCTTTGTCAGATCTCTTTCAGGGACTACTTGTATAACTTTTTGTTTTGGGCTGACTTTGTTATGTCAGACCCTTCTAAGTTAAAGTAATCCTCTTTAATAGGGTTGGCCAGACCTCTTTCCAAGGTTTACTTATAACTTGGGTTAACTTGGTTTGATTTCTTAACATTCGACCAGTCCTTAAGTTATTATTTTAGCGATCCGTAAGACCTCGTCAGGTTCTTTTTTAGATCACTTTCGATAACTTCTTACATTATTCTGTGTTCATCTTTGCCGATTTGTAGAAAGTGGTTGGCATCTTTAGATCGTCTTTGGGGTGAATCGCGTTTTCACCTTTATCGGACGGTTATCTTTATCGTGACCGTGCGGTGAAATTGTTTTTCACTTTTCTGTCGATCTGTTGCTTTATAATCGGACGATGAATGCTTTAGATTAATGCGTCTTGATTGAGCAGTGAATTTTGATTTTCACTTTGTCGACCTTTGTCGAAATCAAACGATAAATTTGGTTTTCATCATGGTCGGGCGGTGAAGTTGGTTTTCACCTTGCTGACCTGTCGCTTTGTAATCGGACGATGAATTTGGTTTTCATCTTGCCGACTTTTTCATGATCGGGCGGTGAATTTGGTTTTCACCTTGCCGACCTTTGTCGTAATCAAACGATGAATTCAGTTTTCATTGTGGTCGGGCGGTGAAGTTGGTTTTCACCTTGCCGACCTGTCGCTTTGTAATCGGACGATGAATTTGGTTTTCATCTTGCCGACTTTTTCGTGATCAGGCGGTGAATTTGTTTTTCACCTTGCCGACCTGTCATAATCGGACGACTTGGTAGGAAACTTTTTAGGGAATCTGCGAACTTTTAAACAATAAAATGAAGATATGAATAAGAGTGTGTGCATGTTAGTGCTTACCCTTCTAGGTCGGGAAATCTTTTAGATCTCGGCCTGGCGCCTTTTGCAGGCATGCCATGACCTTGGTAGCTCTCACCCCTCGAGGTCGGACACTTTGTGGTGGCCTTTCCCCAGTACTTTCGTGACTTGGCAGGGTCCTTTCCATTTAGCTGCTAGCTTTCCTTCTTCTGGTCGACTTGTTCTGATATTATTTTGGATTGGGATGAGGTCATTATTGGTGAAGCTTCTCTGTACTACCTTTCATTTGTACCTTAAGGCCATGCGTCGTTTTAACGCTTCTTCCCTGATATGAGCTCTTTCTCGGACTTCTGGGAGTAGGTCGAGCTCTTTCCTTTGGATTTGGGAGTTGACCACTTTATTGTAGAGGATCATTCTGGGGGATCTTTCTTCGATCTCTACTGGGATCATTGCCTCCACTCCGCGAGTCAATCGGAAGGGTGATTTCCCCGTGGTGAAGTATGGAGTTGTCCGATATGCCCAGAGGACTTGTGGGAGCTCTTCAGCCCAAGCTCCCTTTTGATCTGAAGAACTTTGGTTCTTTCTGCAAAAAGTTTGTGTATTCTCCTTTGAGGAGAATGTGTGCTTTGCTTAGGATTTGGTTGCTGTTCCTGTTTCTTTTCATTGTTGCCTGACTCCCTTTGTACAAAAAATTCTAGCTTTTGTTTTGACCTTTTGTTTGAGAGGTGTTTGGACTGTTTGGGCATAGATTGTCGGCTTCTCTTCTCTGTGTTCTTGCCCTGTTGTTGCCTCCAAAGGGTGCCCCTGGACTTTCGTGTGAGTCCTGGGGTTTCCCTTTTACTGCTGTATCTGACACTTGATGTTTTGCTGTTATTGTCCGAGTTGTTTCCATTATTTGTCCGAGTTGTTTGGTAATAACCTCATGGTTGACCTATGTCTTCTTGAAAAAATATTGCTGAGATGTCTACTAAGATCCCGGTCGGCATGTCTGATTGACTGGATTCCATAGTTGTAATGCGTGTTACTGTGGCTGACCCTGAGTACTATGTGCGACTTAGGAGGTTCCTCTGAATTTGTAGGGATAGGGATGAGGAAAAGAATTATGAGCTGGTGTCGCCGGACTCTCAGGAGAGGGTTTGTTTTCCTTCCTTGTTGTGGTCTTGTAATGTGGTATGGATGAGGCTTCTGTTATTGCCCCCTGGTTTGGTGTTGGCTAGTTTTGAAAATGCATCAGCTCGGGCATTCTGCTCCCGAGGTATGTGTCAGACTTCATATTCCCCGAAATGTCCGAGCTGTTTTCTATTTTTGTCCAGGGTCCCCTGAATTGTCCGAGCTGTTCTCTGGTTTTGTCCAGGGTCCCCCAAATTACCCGAGGTATTTTTTGTGGTGGGATCCTCAGCTTGGTTGCTCCCTTCTATTTGTGAGGTGACTACTTGTGAGTCATTGGACATGGTAAGCTCCTACCTTCTTAGCTAGCCTTAAACCAGCCAGTAGTGCCTCGTATTCAGCTTGGTCATTTGGCTTGATTTGGCTTCCCTGATCACTTTTCTATAATTACACCTGCACCACTCCCAGTTTTGTTTGAAGAGTCATCCATGTAGAGTTTCCATTTTGTAGGAGTTCCCGGGGTGTCAGTGTACTCTGTAATGAAGTCGGCCAAATACTATGATTTGATGGCTGTCTGAGCTTTATGTCGAAGATCGATTTTGACTGCCCACTGTAGAATTCTTCCTGCTAAGTCTATTTTCTTGTAGGATGCCTTCGATGGGCTGGTTGGTCCGAACTCTGATAGTGTGAGCTTGAAAGTATGGGTGGAGTCATCGAGAGGTGAGTATGGGGGCGTAGGCGAACTGCTCTATCTCTTGATACTTTAGTTCGGCCCCTTGTAGGGCCTTGATGATGAAGTAGACGGATTGTTGCCCACTTTTGTCTTCTTTAACTAGTGATGAGGCTATTGCCAGACTTCCCACTACGAGGTATAATATGAGCTTTTCACTTTCCCTTGGTTGGGTAAGAATGGGTGGTTGCCCCAAGAATTTTCAAAATCCCGGAAGGCTTGTTTGCACCCTGTAGTCCTATTCAAACATCTCTCCCTTCCTTAATATTCCTCTTTGAGGTGTCCTTTGCGGGATGATTTAGAGATCCTTCCTCTTGCAAATCCTCCATGAACATGTCTCTCAGGGGTGTGAGGTGGGCATTCAACTCGTTCGACCTCTTTGGTGTGAGACGTTCGACTTGTTCGACCTCTTTGGTGTGAGGTTAACCTTCGACTTGTCCGACCTCTTTGGTGTGAGGTAGACCTTCGACTTGTTCGACCTCTTTGGTGTGAGGTTGACCTTCAACTTGTCCGACCTCTTTGGTGTGAGGTGGACCTTCAACTTGTCCGACCTCTTTGGTGTGAGGTGGACCTTCAACGCGTCCGACCTCTTTGGTGTGAGGTGGACCTTCAACATGTCCGACCTCTTTGGTGTGAGGTGGACCTCTAACTCGTCCGACCTCTTTGGTGTGAGGTGGACCTTCAACTTTGTCCGACCTCTTTGGTGTGAGGTGGACCTCCAACTTGTCCGACCACTTTGGTGTGAGGTGGACCTTCAACTTTGTCCGACCTCTTTGGTGTGAGGTGGACCTTCAACGCGTCCGACCTCTTTGGTGTGAGGTGAACCTTCAATGCGTCCGACCTCTTTTGTTTTTGATTGGGCGAGTTGATGGGATCTTCTCAGTGTTGCATATTTCTCGGTAGATATCCACAACAGACACCCGAAAGGGGGTGTAATTGTGGTATTTTCTAGGCTTCTCTCCATGTTGATCTTCTTTTTTCTTGGACTCTTTATCCTCGTCCCTTGAGGAGTAGGAATGTTCAGTTTTGTGATGACTATGGGGTCGTCGTGTCCTGAGATGATTCCAGATGCATCTTCTTTGGTAAATGTGATTGCTGGGATGTCTGGTGTCTCCTTCTTTCCTTCAACATGGTATACTTCTTTGAGGTGTCACTTGCAGGATGATTTGGAGATTCCTCCTCCAGCAAATCCGCCGTGTATCACGTGGACGTGTCTCTCCGGTGTGCGGGGTGATCGTTCAGACCATCCGACATCTTCATCCCATCTTCTTTTTCTTGGTTCTTCGTCCCGATTGGCCAAGAACCGATCTAGTTTTCCTTCCCTTACTAATTTCTCTATGACGTTTTTCAAGTCAAAGCATTCGTTGGTGGAATGTCCTCGGACTCGGTGATACTCGCAGTATTCGTTCCGATTACCTCCTCCTTTTTTGCCATTGAGTGGCCGAGCTAGGGGTATTTTTTCTGTATGGCAGACCTCTTTGTAAACATCTACCAAGGATACCCTAAGAGGGGTGTAGTTATGATATTTTTTGATTTTCTCCCCGGAGCGATCTTCCTTTTTTCTTGGATTCTTTATCTCGGTAGGCAGAACCGAACCTCGAGGCTTCGCCAAGTCGAGAATTTTCCTCCATGTTGATGTACTTCTGCGCCCTTTCTTGTACTTCGTCTAGGGATGTCGGATACCTCTTTGATATAGATTGGCTAAATAGTCCTTCTCGTAGGCCATTTATGAGGCCCATGATGGCAACTTCTGTTGGTAGACTTTGTGTGTCCATGCATGTTTTGTTGAATCTTTCCATGTAGCTGCGAAGACTCTCTCGATCTCCTTGCTTGATCCCTAGTAGGCTGGGTGCGTGTTTGGCTTTGTCCTTTTGTATGGAAAATCGGACCAGGAATTTTTTGGCCAGGTCGTCGAAACTCGAGATGGATTTTGGAGGTAGGTTGTCAAACCATCTAATGGCTGTCTTGGTAAGAGTTGTTGGAAAGGCTTTGCAGCGAACTGCATCTGAGGCATCAGTGAGGTACATTCTACTTCTAAAGTTGCTGAGATGGTGGTTGGGGTCCGAGGTGCCGTCATATAGAGTCATGTTGGGAGCTTTGAAGTCATTTGGGACCTTTAGCTTTCATGATCTCTTTGGTGAATGGGTCTTGATCTTTGTGGGGGCTATCTTTGTGACTGGATCGAGCCGTCTCGATTTTGAGATCAGCTTCGAGTTTTAAGAGCTTATCTTTTAACTCTCGGCGTCGCCTAGTTTCCCTTCGGAGGTCCTTCTTGGCTTCCCGTTGATGCTCGTCTTCTTTTTCGAGTTGTTGGAGGCGGTTTTGTTGAGCTTGTAGTGCTTCCATGATTTATGTGTTTGCAGGTTACTTATCTCCCCCGTTTTGGGGTGTGCTTTTGGGGGTGGCGTCTGCATTTTTATGCAGCGTTCTATCCTCTAGATCTGAATCGTGGTCGTTGTCATGGTTGTCCGCCATGGTGGTGGGATGACTTCCAGGTTCCCCGGCAACGGCGCCAATGTTCCGAGGGTTACCTGAAACTGTAGGTCGATCTCGGATGAGATCTTCTGTGTTGGTCGGAGCTGTTGTGTCCGACTTGTTGATGGTGACTGGAGCCGCCATGTCCGACTTGTTGGACTTGGTGGTGGTGCTGATCCTTCGTCCCCGGAGGGTGGGGGGTACCTGCAAGGGACTCCGATGCTTAAGTTAGCAAGGGTATTAAGCAGGTATTGAGTAGAATCAGAGTATGAGTTATACCTGGGTGCTCCAGTGTATTTATAATGGTGAGATGTGGCCTCCTGTGGATAAGATAAGTTAGTTATCTTATCTTATCTTTATCTTATCTTTAAGTGAGGTCATCTTATCTTTAGGGGAACCGCCTTTATCTTTCTGGGCTTCGGCTGCCTTTAGATTGGACTGTGTTCCTTCGTTTTGGGCCAGCTTTGGACTCCTTTGGCGATTTGGCCGAGCTCTTTGAGAAGAGGTCGGATAGTCTGACCTGAAGAGGTCGGTCGGCTTGTCGCTAAACATCCCGGGTCGGACAACTTGACCCAGGGTATGAACAAATACCAATTCCCATTTTCAGCACAATTTACCCTCTTGGGTTACAATTTACCATTCCTATCAAAACTTCCACCACACTTCATCATTCTCAACCTTAATTATCAAATATACCCCATATCAAACAATTTCCCACTAACACATTCACAAATCCTCATTTCATCAACATCAAACATCATCATCAACTCAATCATGCTCCATATTAAAAATTGTTCCGAGGGTTACCTGAAACTGAAGGTCGATCTCGGATGAGATCTACTGTGGTGGCCGGAGCTGTCGTGTCCGACTTGTTGGATCTGGTGGAGCTGGAGATGCAGCTGATCCTTCGTCACCGGAGGGTGGTGGTACCTGCAAGAGACTCCGATGCTTAAGTTAGCATGGGCTTTAAGCAAGTTTTTTAGTAGAATTAGAGTATGAGCTATACGTGGGTGCTCCAGTTTATTTATAGTGGTGTGGGCTAACCTTCTTAGATAAGATAAGTTAGTTATCTTATCTTGTCTTTTAGTGAAGTCATCTTATCTTTGAGGGGAACTGCCTTTATCTTTCTAGGCTTAGGCTGCCTTTAGATTGGGCTGTGTCCCTCTGTTTGGGCCTGCTTGGGCTTCGTATGTCGATTTTGTCAAACTCTTTTAAAGAAGAGGTTGGGGGACCTGACCTAAAGAGGTCGGTCGCTTTGTCTTTGAACAATCCGGGTCGGATAGCTCGACCCAGGGTATGAACAGTGCCCCTGCTTGAGCTTCGACTTTCCCCTTTGTGGTCATGTCCCTTAGACTTTTTTAACCCTTTTTGAGGAAGTCAAGCTCGAGCATTTCGCCTTGGGTCGATCTCCAGTACGACTCCTGGTAGTTTTATCCTTGAAATGTGAAGCGTTTTTCCTCTTCTTTTTAATTGTAGTGCGCATTGCACTCTTCTTGGGAATGTGCGAGAATTAAATGCTCATTAACCCACTTTGCCGTTTCCCTCTGTTTCATTTTGAATTCTTTAAGCCCCTTTTCAGTTTCTCTTCCCCTTTCTTTTTGCTCTTCTCTTACTCACGACGTTTTCACTCCCTTTGCACCCTTCTGTTTTCATATCCTTCTTTCGAAAAAGTTTGTTTGGCGTGGGTGTGTTCGTCGTCTTTTCTGATCTTCTTCGACCATTTTAATACGTTTGTTGCTTTCAGGTTGGTATTTTCTTTCTCCATTTTTCATTTTGATGGCTTGTTTTGGCATTTTATGTCTGCGAAGAATCCATTTCGAAAGGTTGAGTCCTTTTTGGTAAAGGTTGCATTTTTTCATTAATGTTGTGCTTTCCTTGATTTGAAGCGACTGTTTGGTGTGGACCTTACGCCGTTCTTTCATTAGTACTTTCTTCCCTGCAGGTTAGCTTCTTCCATCTTTTCTCTTTTTCGCTTTTGACAACTGTGCATGCTTTTGATGTGGGGCTTTGACTTTGTATCTCGCTTATGTTCTTTGAATGATTTTGATTCTTCTGAAAAAAGATTGTCTCTTTTTTGTCTCGATCCACGACTTTGTGATTTTTCCTTGTTGCTTGCTTTTGCGAAGAGTGTATGTTTTCTGATGATCTTGTTTAGGGTTGTTGCTGCTGTTCTTGTATCGTTGTCTTTGGCTTTTGTTTCTAGCTTAACGTTCTTTTGATGATGAACTATTAGTAGGAGAAATCGTGACTTTTGGTACTTTTTGTTGGTGATGATGATTTTTGCTTCGAAATGTTTAGGGCGTAGGTTATCGATTTCCTTTTTCCTGGTTCTTGCCTTGTTATTGCCTCCAAAGGGTGCCCCTGGGCTTCTAGTGTGAGTCCTGGGGTTTTCCTTTTACTGACTTCTTGATTTTCATATGTTTTTGTCCGAGTTATTTCCCTATTTGTCCGAGTTGTCTGGTAGTAACCCATTTTATTTTTCTTACTGTAGGAATAGTTGACCCATGTCACATCGCAAAAACATTATTGCAATGTCTTCTAAGATCCTGGATGGCATGTCAGATTGGCTGGATTCCATTGTTCTGATGTGTGTTACAGTTGCTGACTCTGAGTATTGCGTGCAGCTTAGGAGACACCATATGATTTGTAGTGATAGGGATCAAGAGAAAAACTATGAGTTAGTGTCCCCTGATCCGGAGGAAAGAGTTAGCTTTCCCACTTTAACTCAAGGAGAACACCCTTTTTTCTATGCTTATGACTATTTCTTTAGTCAGTTGAATATTACCATTCCCTTTACCCCTTTTAAGACCGAGTTGATGTGGTCTTGTAATATAGCTCCTTCTCAGCTCCACCCGAACTCTTGGGGCTTTATAAAAATATTTCAGTTGTTGTGTCAAGAACTAGATATCCGACCTACCCAAACTCTTTTTCTTTATCTCTTTGTATTGACAAAGCCTGGGGCAGCGAAAAAGAAAGCCTCCTGGGTTTCTTTCCGATCTACTCAAGGAAAGAAGGTTTTTTCTATGTACGACGAGTTCTTTAAGGACTTTAAGAACTATTATTTCAAGGTCTGAGCTGTTGAGGGAGCTCGACCCTTCTTTTTGGATGAAAATGATGAGCCTACTTTCCCTTTGTGCTGGCAGAAGAATGTAATAGTAGCTAGGTATTCCTGGGAGAGTCTTGATGAGGTCGAACAAGCCTTTGTGAATGTGTTGGAGGAAGTTTGGGGAGAGCCTCCCCATCTTGACACAAAGAAGTTCTTAGGAGACCCTTCTCTTATTCAGGTTGAATTGGGTAGTTGTTGACTTTATTTGCAGTTTTTCCTTGTTTGTTTGTTTATTTGGCAATCTTATCCTTTCTTAATTAGGATTTGTTTTCCTATTTCAGAGATGGTGAAGTCCGTAGATTCCATGAAGGCCTATCGTCGAGCTAAAAAGGCGACAGCTGCCTCCAACATCTCGGCCAAAACTGCGGAGGGCGAGTCTTCTCAGGTTCTTCCCAATAAATTGGTGTCGAGTGCTTCTGGGCCGAGGAAGGTTATTCCAACCCCTCAGGTCCGGATTATTCCTTCTGACCCAGCTCGACCATCTACTGGTGCTACCTCTTCTCCTGCTGCTGGCCCCCTCCTAAAAAACAGAAGAATATGGATAAACAAAAAACTGTGGATCCCTTTGACTTGGATGCCCCTGATTTTGATGCTGTGGGATTTGTTGACAATCAAATCGCTCCCTTTGGTCGACTTTCAATGGACGATGTGTCGCTCCTTCAGCATCTAAATTTCATTACTAGTAACAGCATCCGAATGGCCCATATGGGTGCGGCCTTATACCGTACTATCCAGGGTTCCCCAGTTCATGCGACAAAAGCTTTTCTTGAGGATGCCAAGTTGGAATTTAATAGAGTTAAGGGGTTGAAGGATGAGCTTGATGCTAAGGTGGCCAAACTAGAGCTCAATTTGGAGAAGGAGAAGACACGGGCTGTCGAGGCTGAGGCGACTGCAAAATTGGCGGAGGAGATGACGAAGAAACATAAAGAAAGTTACACTCGCACTTACGCTGGGGTATTCGATCTAAGGAAGAGACTTGAATCTGCTCTTGGGAACTATGCCAATCTTCAGGGCCATCTGGTGGATTCTGTGACTGGTGCTTATGAGAATCTAAAGGCTCAGGTTTGAGTTCTTGCTCCTGAACTCGACCTGACGCTCTTTAGTTTGGACAATGTAGTGGAAGATGGTAAAATAGTACCTTCTCTGGACGATGAAGATGAGAGCCTCTTCCTGCCCCGTCGGCCAAAGATTCTGCTGCCACGACTTCTCTAAATCCTCCTGCTGAGGTTGTTCCTTCCCATCCTGATCCGGATTGTGAGATTTTCAACCGTGAGGATGGAACCATGGACGCCGTTCCTGTGAACATCATTCCTCCTCCTTCTACTGATGCTGCAACTGGGGAAACTTTGCACCCTTTATAATTGATGTGTTTTCTCTCCATAGCCTGACTTTGTGGGCTTTTGAACTCTACTTTTGTATTTTTGATTATAACTTGGATCCTTTGACTGTTGGTTGCTTTTATGCAACTTTGTAGATAAACAAAATATTTTGAACTCGTGAGGTTTTCTTTCTAGGTTGCCTCCTGAGTGTTTTTTATGAATGCTGTGTTTCTTTTGGTATGTTGTTTGTTCTTCTGCGATCTTTGCAAAAATAGATCTTTACGAAGTGTTGGTATTCTTTTTCCCGAGCTCTTTTTATATTATCATTTTGTCTGTCCTTTGGTTGGGCGAGATAACCCCTAGGGGCTGACATGTGCAATAACCTTTTGATGCTCTGGTAAGACCTTTTTGATTGGTCTTTGAACAATCTTAATAGTCTTGTTGCGGAGCCATGGCTTTTTTTAGTAAAGCGGCTTTCTTTTAGTGAAGGCTTTGGGTGGTCGACTTTGTTGGCTTCAGATACCGCTTTCATTGGTCGACTTCTCTTAAGTTATTTTTAGTAATACATTTTTAGTAAGACCTTGTCAGGCTACTTTTTATGGATTACTTTTTATAACTTTGTGCATTTGATGGATTGGACCCGACTTCTTCATGTCGGCTCCTTTTGAGTTATTTTTAGTAATCCATTTTTGCTCGGGCTTGGCCAGACCTCTTTCTATGGATTTACCTTTTGAAACTTTGTTGAGTTGATGGGTTGAGTCCGACTTTCTTCTTGTCGAATCCTCGTAAGTTATTTTTAGTAATCCATTTTTACTCAGACCTCGTCAGGCCTCTTTCTATGGATTACTTTTTATAACTTTGTCGCTTTAATCAGTTGGGTCCGACTTCTTCTTTGTCGGTACCTCTTAAGTTATTTTTAGTAATCCATTTTTAGTAATACCTCGTCAGGCCACTTTTTATGGATTGCTTTTTATAACTTTTGTTGATTGCCTTGTCCGACCTCTGCGTCGGTACTTCTTAAGTTATTTTTAGCAGTCCATTTTTAGCCAGGCCTCGTCAGGCGACTTTTTATGGATTACTTTTTATAACTTTCTGTATTAATATGTTTTTGTTATTTTCACCTTGCCGACTTCCTTGTAATCGGGCGATGAGTTTGGTTCTCATCTTGCCAATTTTGTCGTGATCGGACGATGAATTTAGTTTTCATCTTGCCGACCTTATCGTGTTCGGACGGTGAATTCTTACACTCAGATTAATACGTCTTGGTAAATAACCTTTTTATGGAATCTGAAAAGCTTTATTCGAGTAGAAATATAAAATAAACAACAATATATACATATAAGTACTTACCCTTCTAAGTCAGGTAATTTTGTAGATCTTGGCTTAGCGCCTCATTAAAAAACCCTTTCAGGAAAAAGAATGCACCTTGACCTAAGATCTTTATCATTTTCTAACTATAGTACCTTCTTAGGTTAGAGGCATGCCATGACTGTGGTAGCTCTCGCCCTTCAAGATCGGACACGTTGTAGTAACCTTTTCCCAGTACCTCTACAACTCGGTATGGTCTTTTCCAGTTTGTTGCTAGCTTCCCTTCATCCGATCGACCTGCTCCGATGTCGTTTTGGATTAAGATGAGGTCATTGTTGGTGAAGCTTCGCAGGACTACTCTCTGATTATACCTTGAGGTCATTCGACGCTTTAGCGCTTCCTCTTTAATCCGAGATCTTTCTCGGACTTCCGGAAGTAGGTCGAGTTCTTCCCTCTGAGTTTGGGAATTGGTATTTTCATTGTAGAGGATTACTCTGGGGGATCCTTCCTCCATCTCTACTGGAATCATTGCCTCCATTCCGTAAGCAAGTCGGAAGGGTGATTCTCCTGTGGTAGAGTACGGAGTTGTCCGATATGCCCATAAGACTTTTGGGAGCTCTTCTGTCCAAGCTCCCTTTGCGTCCTGTAGTCTCCGTTTTAACCCGGCTAGTATGACTTTGTTGGCGGCTTCTGCCTGTCCATTAGCTTATGGGTGTTCTACGGATGTGAATTGGTGCTTTATTTTCAAGTTGGCTACCAAGTTCCTAAAGCCTGTATCAGTAAATTGCGTACCATTATCTGTGGTAATGGAGTAAGGGACTCTAAACCTCGTAATGATGTTCCTGTAAAGAAATTTCTGACTTCTTTGAGCAGTGGCATTGGCTAGGGGCTCTGCCTCAATCCATTTTGTGAAATAGTCCACCCCTACAATGAGGAATTTTACTTTTTCCGATCCTTGAGGAAAGGGTCCGAGGAGGTCTAGCCCCCATTTTGCAAACGGCCAGGGTGATATTACACTGATGAGTTCTTCTGGTGGGGCGATGTGGAAGTTGGCATGCTTTCGACATGGTGGATATGTCTTGACGAACTTTGTCATTTCCTTCTGCAAGGTCGGCTAGAAGAATCCAGCTCGAAGTACCTTTTTGGAAAGAGCTCGTGCCCCCAAGTGGTTACCACATATGCCACTATGTACTTCTTCCAGGACCTCTTTTGTATTGGAGGATGGTACCATTTCAGGAGGGGTGTTGAGAACCCTCTCCTGTATAAGATGTCGCCCACCATGGTGTAGTATTGTGCTTCTCGTATTAGACGCTTTGCCTCTTTCTTGTCTGTGGGGAGTGTTTCTATTTTGAGGTATCTGATTATGGGGGTCATCCACCCCTGATCCTGACCTGATATGGTTAGGACCTTTTCTTCCTCTAAGATTGATGGGCTTTGTAATGTTTCCTGGATGAGGCTCCTATTATTGCCCCCTGGTTTGGTGCTGGCTAGTTTTGAGAGTGCATCCACTCGAGCATTCTGTTCCCAAGGTATATGTCGGATCTCGTATTCCCCGAGTTGTCTGAGCTGTTCTTTTGTCTTGTCTAGATATTTCTTCATGGTGGGATCTTTAGCTTGGTACTTCCCTTCTATTTTTGAGGTAACTATTTGAGAATCACTAAAGATGGTGAGTTTTTGAACTCCTACCTCCTTAGCCAGCCTCAAACCAGCCAGTAATGCTTCGTATTCGGCCTGATTATTTGAAGTAGGGAATTCGAACTTCAGTGAGAGTTCGATTTGAGTTCCCTAATCACTTTCTATTATCACGCCTGCCCCACTCCCGGTTTTGTTTGAGGATCCGTCCACATATAGATTCCACGTTATGGGAGTTCCCGGGGTATCAGTATACTCGGCAATGAAGTCGGCCAGATATTGTGACTTGATTGCTGTCCTAGCTTCATATTGCAAATCAAAGTCGGATAACTCAATTGCTCACTGTAGTATTCTTCCAGCTAAGTCTGTCTTCTGTAGAATGCTTTTTATGGGTTGGCTAGTCCGAACTTTGATAGTGTGTGCTTGAAAGTATGGGCGAAGCTGTCGGGAAGCGAGTATGAAGGCGTAGGCAAACTTCTCTATCTTTTGACAGTTTAACTCATCCCCTTGTAGGGCTTTGGTGATGAAGTAGATGGGTTGTTGTCCCCTTTTGTCCTCTCTAACTAGTGCTGAGCCTATTGCCCGATTTCCCACTGCCAAGTACAGTACGAGTGCTTCTCCCTCCCGTGGCCGGGCAAGAATGGGCGGTTGCCCCAAGAAATTTTTGAAATCTTGAAAGGCTTTTTTGCATTCTTCCGTCCATTCAAACTTCTTTCCCTTCCTTAATGTGGCGTAAAAACAGAGGGATCTTATGGCCGAACCGGCTAAGAACCTGGACAGAGCCGCCAATCTTCCGTTGAGCTATTGTACTTCTTTAACACAGGTCGGACTTTTCATGTTGAGTATAGCCCGGCATTTGTCTGGGTTCGCCTTAATTCCTCTTTGTGTGAGCATGAAACCCAGGAATTTACCAGCTTCTATCGCAAAGGTACATTTTGCAGGATTAAGCCGCATACCATGCTTTCTGATGGTGTCGAACACTTTTGCGAGATCGGTTAACAAGGATTCCTCACTTTGTGCTTTTACCAGCATATCATCTACATAGACCTCCATCAGTTTCCCGATGTGTTCTGTGAAGACTTTATTCATTAATCTTTGGTAGGTAGCTCCTGCGTTCTTGAGTCCGAACGGCATGACGATATAACAGTAATTTGCTTTGGGGGTTATGAACGAAGTCTTTTCCTAGTCGGGTGGATACATCAGGATTTGGTTGTATCCTGAATAAGCATCCATGAAGGAGAGGTACTTGTATCCCAAGGAGGCATCCACGAGAGCGTCTATACTTGGTAGTGGGTAGGGATCTTTTTGGCAAGCTTTATTGAGGTCGGTGTAGTCAGTGCACATTCTCCAATTCCCATTTGACTTTTTTACCAAGACAACATTGGCTAGCCATAGTGGATAATTAACTTCTCTTATGAATCCCGCCTCCAGTAAGGCTTGCACCTGCTCTTCCACAGCTTGGGACTTTTCTGGCCCGAGCTTCGTACGCTTCTGTTGCACTGGCCAAAATCCTGGGTATACCGCCAGTTTATGGCACATAAGTTTGGGATCTATGCCGGGCATGTCTGCAACCTTCCATGCAAAGAGATCAACATTCTCCTTTAGGAATTGTATCAGAGACTTCTTTAGGTCTCTTTTTAAGGTTCCTCCAATATTTGTTGTTTTGTCCTGTTCATCACCGATTTGGACCTCTTCCATCTCTCCTTCAGGTTGTGGGCGGAATTCTTTGCGATCTCGAATTCCCCCGAGTTCAATGGTGTTGATTTCCTCTCCTTTGGGGTTGCCTTTGAAGTTCAAACTTTCATTGTAACAGCGTCGCGCAATTTTTCGGTCTCCTTTTATTGTTGCGATCCCTTCTGAAGTTGGGAACTTCATACACAGGTGTGGAGTTGAAACTACTACAGCGAGCTGATTCAATGTTGTCCGACCTATTAGGGCGTTGTAGGCTGAACTCATGTCGACTACTATGTAGTCTATGTTGAGTGTCCTTGACCGGGTTCTCTTTCCGAAGGTGGTATGTATCGAGATGTATCCAAGTGGTTGGATTGAGGTATCTCCTAGCCCGAATAAGCTATTCGGATATGCTCTGCGCTCTTTTTCTTGCAAGCCAAGTTCGTCGAAGGCAGATTTGAACAAGATATCTGCGGAGCTTCCTTGATCTACTAATGTTCTGTGAAGATTAGCATTGGCCAATATGATAGTAATGACCATGGGATCATCATGTCCCGAGATGACGCCTATTGCATCTTCTTTAGTAAAGGTAATTGCAGGGAGGTTGATTGACCTCTCTCCTTCCCCAACATGATATACTTCTTTAAGGTGTCTTTTCCAAGATGACTTAGAGATTCCTCCTCCTGCGAATCCTCCGTTTATCATGTGAACATATCTCTCGGGAGTGTGAGGTGGTCGTTCAGTGCGTCCGACCTCTTCTTCCCGTCTTCGTTTTCTTGGTTCGTCGGTCTTGTTAGCTAAGTACCGATCTAGTTGACCCTCTCTTGCCAACTTCTCCATAACATTCTTCAGGTCGAAGCATTCATTAATGGGATATCCATAAATTCGATGGTACTCATAGTACTCTGTCCGATTTCCTCCTCCTTTTTTGCTTTTGATTGGGCGAGGTGGAGGGATCTTCTCAGTGTTGCATATTTCGCGGTAAACGTCTACGAGGGACACCTGAAGAGGTGTGTAATTGTGGTATTTTCTCGACTTCCCACTGGGTTGATCTTTTTTCTTCTTGGACTCTTTGTCCTTGTCCCTAGATGGGTAGGAGAATCCAGATTTAGAGGTCTCTCCTAGTCGTGAGTTTTCCTCCATGTTAATGTATTTTTCTGCTCGTTCTTGTACCTCGTTCAAGGATGTTGGATGCTTTTTTGATATGGAGTGGCTAAAGGGTCCTTCTCTTAGGCCATTGATGAGACCCATGATAGCTGCTTCTGTTGGCAGACTTTCTATGTCCAGACATGCTTTATTGAATCTTTCCATGTAGTTGCGAAGACTTTCCCGTTCTCCCTGCTTGATCCCTAACAGGCTCGGGGCGTGTTTGGCTTTGTTCTTTTGAATGGAGAATCTGGCAAGAAACTTTTTGGCTAGGTCGTCAAAACTTGTGATGGACCTCGGGGGCAAACTGTCGAACTATTTTATGGTTGTTTTTGTCAGGGTTGTTGGGAAGGCTTTTGGTGCACGAAATCGTGATCGTTCAATTCCTTGATAACGGTGCTAAAAACTTAATACGCACGTTCATAATCTTAGTTTCTTTGTCATAACTTCGCACAACTAACCAGCAAGTGCACTGGGTCGTCCAAGTAATAAACCTTACATGAGTAAGGGTCGATCCCACGGAGATTGTCGGCTTGAAGCAAGCTATGGTCATCTTGTAAATCTCAGTCAGGCGGATTCAAATGGTAATGGATATTTGATGATTAAAATAGAAATAAAATATAAAATAAAGATAGAGGTACTTATGTAATTCATTGGTGAGAATTTCAGATAAGCGTATGGAGATACTTTGTCCCTTCTGTTTCTCTGCTTTCCTACTGTCTTCATCCAATCCTTCTTACTCCTTTCCATGGCAAGCTATATGTTGGGCATCACCGTTGTCAGTGGCTACATCCCGTCTTCTCAGTGAAAATGGTCCAAATGCTCTGCCACAGCACGGCTAATCATCTGTCGGTTCTCGATCATGTTATAATAGAATCCAGTGATTCTTTTGCGTCTGTCACTACGCCAAACACTCGCGAGTTTGAAGCTCGTCACAGTCATTCAATCCCTGAATCCTACTCAGAATACCACAGACAAGGTTTCGACTTTCCGGATTCTCAAGAATGGCCGCCAATGATGCTAGCTTATACAATGAAGATTCTGGTTAAGGAATCCAAGAGATACACATTCAAGCCTTGTTCGCATGTAGAACGGAGGTGGTTGTCAGGCACGCGTTCATAAGTGAGAATGATGATGAGCGTCACATAATCATCACATTCATCAGGTTCTTGTGTGCGAATGAATATCTTAGAACAAGAATAAGCTTAATTGAATGGAAAATAGTAGTAATTGCATTAATACTCGAGGTACAGCAGAGCTCCACACCTTAATCTATGGTGTGTAGAAACTCTACCGTTGAAAATACATAAGTGATAATGGTCCAAGCATGGCCGAATGGCCAGCCCCCATGAAGGTCAAAGACAACACAAAACTGATCAAAGATCAAAATATTCGCCTCCTGGACCCCCTAACATGATAGTAAAAAGTTCTATTTATACTAAACTAGTTACTAGGGTTACAGAAATAAGTAAATGATGCAGAAATCCACTTCCGGGGCCCACTTGGTATGTGCTTGGGTTGAGATTTGAGCTTTAAATATGTAGAGACTTTTCTTGGAGTTAAACGCCAGCTTTGGTGCCAGTTTGGGCGTTTAACTATGCTTTGCAACCTGTTTCTGGCGTTTGACTCCAGAATTGGGCAGAGAGCTGGCGTTGAACGCCAGTTTGCGTTGTCTAAACTTGGACAAATTATGGACTATTATATATTGCTAGAAAGCGCTGGATGTCTACTTTTCAACGCAATTGAGAGCGCGCTATTTGGAGTTCTGTAGCTCCAGAAAATCCATTTCGAGTGCAGGGAGGTCAGAATCCAACAGCATCAGCAGTCCTTTGTCAGCCTCTGAATCAGATTTTTGCTCATGTCCCTCAATTTCAGCCATAAATTACCTGAAATCACAGAAAAACACACAAACTCATAGTAAAGTCCAGAAATGTGATTTTTAATTAAAAACTAATAAAAATATAATAAAAACTAACTAAATCATACTAAAAACATACTAAAAACAATGCCAAAAGCGTATAAATTATCCGCTCATCACAACACCAAACTTAAATTGTTGCTTGTCCCCAAGCAACTGAAAATCAAAAAGGATAAAAAGAAGAGAATATACTATAAACTCCAAACTATCAATGAAACTTAGCTCCAATCAGATGAGCGGGACTAGTAGCTTTTTGCCTCTTGAATAGTTTTGGCATCTCAATTTATCCTTTGAAGTTCAAAATGATTAGCATCTATAGGAACTTAGAATTCAGATAGTGTTATTGATTCTCTTAGTTCATTATGTTGATTCTTGAACACAGCTACTTTATGAGTCTTGGCCGTGGCCCAAAGCACTCTGTTTTCCAGTATTACCACCGAATACATACATGCCACAGACACATAACTGGGTGAACCTTTTCAGATTGTGACTCAGCTTTGCTAGAGTCCCCAATTAGAGGTGTCCAGGGTTCTTAAGCACACTCTTTTTGCTTTGGATCACGATTTTAACCGCTCAGTCTCAAGCTTTTCACTTGACACTTTCACGCCACAAGCACATGGTTAGGGACAGCTTGGTTTAGCCGCTTAGGCCAGGATTTTATTCCTTTAGGCCCTCCTATCCACTGATGCTCAAATCCTTGGATCCTTTTTATTACCCTTGCCTTTTGGTTTTAAGGGCTACTTGCTTTTTGCTCTTGCCTTTTGGTTTAAAGAGCTTTTGGCTTTTTCTACTTGCTTTTTCTTTTTCTTTCTCTTTTTTTTCGCCATTTTTTTCTTTTTTTTCGCAAGCTTTTGTATTCACTGCTTTTTCTTACTTCATGAATCAATTTTATGATTTTTTAGATTATCAAATAACATTTCTCATTTTTCATCATTCTTCAAGAGCCAACATATTTAACATTCATAAACAACAAATTCAAAAGACATATGCACAGTTCAAGCATTCATTCAGAAAACAAAAAGTATTGTCACCACAACAAATAATTAAGCTAATTTCAAGGATGAATTCGAAATCATGTACTTCTTGTTCTTTTGTAATTAAAACATTTTTTCATTTAAAAAAGGTGATGGATTCATAGGACATTCATAACTTTAAGGCATAGACACTTAAATACTAATGATCATATAGTAAAGACATAAACATAAACATAAAGCATAGAGAATAAAAACAAAAAAATAAATAGACAAGGAGATTAAGGAACGGGTCCACCTTAGTGAGGGTGGCGTCTTCTTCCTCTTGAAGAACCAATGGTGTTCATGAGCTCCTCTATGTCTCTTCCTTGTCTTTGTTGTTCCTTCCTCATAGCTCTTTAATCTTCTATAATCTCATGGAGGATGATGGAATGCTCTTGGTGCTCCATCGTTAGTTGTCCCATGTTGGAACTTAATTCTCCTAGGGAGGTGTTGATTTGCTCCCAATAGTTTTGTGGAGAAAAGTGCATTCCTTGAGGTATCTCATGGATTTCATGGTGAGGAATCTCCTCATGTTCTTGTTGAGGCCCATGATCTCTTGTTTGCTCCATCATCTTCTTAGTGATGGGCTTGTCTTCATCAATGAAGATGTTTCCCTCTATGTCAATCCCAGCCGAATTGCATAGGTGGCAAATGAGGTGAGGAAAGGCTAACCTTGCCAAAGTGGAAGGCTTGTCAGCCACCTTGTAGAGTTCTTGAGGTATAATCTCATGAACTTCTACTTCCTCCCCAATCATGATACTATGGATCATGATGGCCCAGTCTACAGTAACTTTAGACCGGTTGCTAGTAGGAATGATTGACCGTTGGATGAACTCCAACATCCTCTAGCCACAGGCTTAAGGTCCGGTCTTCTCAATTGAACCGGCTTGCCTCTTGAGTCAACTTTCCATTGAGCTCCTTCCACACATATGTCTATAAGGACTTGGTCCAACCTTTGATCAAAGTTGACCCTTCTAGTGTAGGGGCGTGCGTTTTCTTGCATCCTTGGCAAGTTGAACGCCAACCTTACATTTTTGGGCTGAAATCTAAGTATTTCTCCCGAACCATGGTAAGCCAATTCTTTGGATTCGGGTTCATACTTTGATCATGGTTTCTAGTGATCCATGCATTTGCATAGAACTCTTAAACCATTAAGATCCCGACTTGTTGAATAGGATTAGAGAGAACTTCCCATCCTCTTCTTCTAATCTCATGTCGGATCTCCGGATACTCATTCTTTTTTAGCTTGAAAGGAACCTCAGGGATCACTTTCTTCTTGGCCACAACTTCATAAAAGTGGTCTTGATGGACCTTTGAGATGAATCTCTCCATCTCCCATGACTCAGAGGTGGAAGCAATTGCCTTCCCTTTCCTCTTTCTTGAGGTTTCTCTAGCCTTAGGTGCCATTAATGGTTATGGAAAAACAAAAAAGCTATGCTTTTACCACACCAACCTTAAAATCTTTGCTCGTTCGTCCCCGAGCAAAAGAAGAAGAGAAATAGTAGAAGAAGAAGAAAACAGAGGAGATGGAGGGAGAGAGGTGTGTTTTCGGCCAAGGGGGAGAAGACAGGTTTGTGTTGTGTGAAAATGAAGAGGGGATGAGAGGTTTATATAGGAGTGGGGTGGGTGTAGGGTTCGGCCATTTAGGGTTGGGTATGGGAGGGAAAAGAATTTGAATTTTGGAGGTAGGTGGGGTTTATGGGGAAGAGTGGATGGATGTGAGTGGTCAAGGGCTTTTTGGGGAAGAGGTATGGAGGTGATTGGTGAAGGGTATTTGGGGAAGAGGTTTATGAAAAGGTGTGAAGAGGAAAAAAAAAGAGGTGAGGTAGGTGGGGATCCTGTGGGGTCCACAGATCCAGTGGGGCCAAGGACTTGACATCCCTGCTCCAATTAGGCGTGTAAAACGCCATTAGCATGCATGTCTGGCGTTAAACGCCAGCTTGCTACTTGGTTTTGGCGTTAAACACCCAGAGGTAGCTTGTTTCTGGCGTTTAACGCCAGTTTGCTGCCTATTCTGGCGTTAAACGCTCAGAGGTAGCCTGTTTCTAGCGTTTAACGCCAGTTTGCTGCGTATTCTTGGAGTTAAACGCCACTTCCATGTTCTATTCTGGCGTTAAACGCTAGTTTGCTGCCCATTCTTGGCGTTAAACGCCCAGAATGGTGCCAGACTGGGCGTTTAACGCCTATTCTGCTAGCCTTACTGGCGTTTAAATGCCAGTAAGCTCTTCCTCCAGGGTGAGCTATTTTTCATTCTGTTTTTCATTCTTTTTTTATTTTTCAGTAATTTTTGTGACTTCACATGATCATCAACCTACAGAAAACATAAAATAACAATGGAAAATAAATAGATATCATTAAATAACATTGGGTTGCCTCCCAACAAGTGCTTCTTTAATGTCAATAGCTTGACAGTGAGCTCTCATGGAGCCTCACAGATGTTCAGAGCATTGTTGGGCCCTCCCAACACCAAACTTAGAGTTTGGATGTGGGGGCTTTGGTTGACTCTGCAGTGAGAGAAGCTTTTCATGCTTCCTCTCCATGGTTACAGAAGGAGATCCTTGAGTTTTAAACACAAGGTTGTCTTTATTCAGTTGAAGGATCAACTCTCCTCTGTCCACATCAATCACAGCTTTTGCTGTGGCTAGGAAGGGTCTTCCAAGGATGATGGATTCATCCTCATCCTTCCCAGTGTCTAGGATTATGAAATCTGCAGGGATGTAAAGGCCTTTAACCTTTACCAACACGTCCTCTACTTGTCCATAAGCCCTTTTTATGGATTTGTCTGCCATCTCTAATGAGAATTTGGCAGCCTGTACCTCAAAGATTCCCAGTTTCTCCATTACAGAGAGTGGCATTAAGTTTACCCCTGACCCAAGGTCACACAGAGCCTTCTCAAAGGTCATGGTGCCTATAGTGTAGGGTATTAAGAATTTATCAGGATCCTGTTTCTTTTGAGGTAGAGTTTGTTGAACCAAGGCATTTAGTTCCTTGATGAGCAATGGAGGTTCATCCTCCCAAGTCTCATTACCAAATAATTTGGCATTCAGCTTCATGATTGCTCCTGAATATTGAGCAACTTACTCTTCAACAATGTCTTCATCTTCTTCAGAAGATGAATAGTTATTAGAGCTCATGAATGGTAAAAGGAGGTTCAATGGAATCTCTATGGTCTCCATATGAGCCTCAGATTCCTCTAGTTCCTCAAGGGGAGACTCCTTATTGGTCATTGAACGTCCCAGGAGGTCTTCCTCACTAGGATTCATGTCCTCCTCCTCCTCTATGGGTTCGGCCACACCAAGCAAGGTAATGGCCTTGCACTCTCTCTTTGGATTCTCTTCTGTATTGCTTGGAAGAGTACTAGGAGGAGCTTCAATGAATCTCTTACTCAGCTGGCCCACTTGTGCCTCCAAATTTCTAATGAAGACCTTATTTCATTCATGAAACTCAAAGTGGCCTGGTGCGCGAAATCGTGATCACTACAACTTCGCACAACTAACCAGCAAGTGCACTGGGTCGTCCAAGTAATAAACCTTACGCGAGTAAGGGTCGATCCCACGGAGATTGTTGGTATGAAGCAAGCTATGGTCACCTTGTAAATCTTAGTCAGGCAGACTCAAATGGGTATAGATGATGAATAAAACATAAAGATAAAGATAGAGATACTTATGTATATCATTGGTGAGAGCTTCAGATAAGCGTATGAAGATGCTTTCCCTTCCGTCTCTCTGCTTTCCTACTGTCTTCATCCAATCCTTCTTACTCCTTTCCATGGCAAGCTTATGCAAGGGTTTCACCGTTGTCAGTGGCTACCTCCCATCCTCTCAGTGGAAATGTTCAACGCACCCTGTCACGGCACGGCTATCCATCTGTTGGTTCTCGGTCAGGCCGGAATAGAATCCATTGATTCTTTTGCGTCTGTCACTAACGCCCCGCCTGCTAGGAGTTTGAAGCACGTCACAGTCATTCAATCATTGAATCCTACTCAGAATACCACAGACAAGGTTAGACCTTCCGGATTCTCTTGAATGCCGCCATCAGTTCTTGCCTATACCACGAAGACTCTGATCTCACGGAATGGCTGGCTCGGTTGTCAGGCGAGCACTCGGTTGTTAGGCGATCAACCATGCATCGTGCATCAGGAATCTAAGAGATAAACACTAGAGCCTTGTTTGCTTGTAGAACAAAAGTGGTTGTCAGTCACTTTGTTCATAGGTGAGAATGATGATGAGTGTCACGGATCATCACATTCATCAAGTTGAAGAGCAAGTGATATCTTGGACAAAGAACAAGCGGAATTGAATAGAAGAACAATAGTAATTGCATTAATACTCGAGGTACAGCAGAGCTCCACACCTTAATCTATGGTGTGTAGAAACTCCACCGTTGAAAATACATAAGAACAAGGTCTAGGCATGGCCGTGAGGCCAGCCTCCCAAAGTGATCAAAAGATCTAAAGAACAAAACATTCCCAAGATCAGAAGATTTTTTTTACAATAGTAAAAGGTCCTATATATAGAGAACTAGTAGCCTAGGGTGTACAGAGATGAGTAAATGACATAAAAATCCACTTCCGGGCCCACTTGGTGTGTGCTTGGGCTGAGCAATGAAGCATTTTTCGTGTAGAGACTCTTCTTGGAGTTAAACGCCAGCTTTTGTGCCAGTTTGGGCGTTTAACTCCCATTTTGGTGCCAGTTCCGGCGTTTAACGCTGGGAATTCTGAGGGTGACTTTGAACGCCGGTTTGGGCCATCAAATCTTGGGCAAAGTATAGACTATCATATATTGCTGGAAATCCCAGGATGTCTACTTTCCAACGCCGTTGAGAGCGCGCCAATTGGGCTTCTGTAGCTCCAGAAAATCCACTTCGAGTGCAGGGAGGTCAGAATCCAACAGCATCTGCAGTCCTTTTCAGTCTCTGGATCAGATTTTTGCTCAGGTCCCTCAATTTCAGCCAGAAAATACCTGAAATCACAGAAAAACACACAAACTCATAGTAAAATCTAGAAAAGTGAATTTTAACTAAAAACTAATAAAAATATACTAAAAACTAACTAGATCATACTAAAAACATACTAAAAACAATGCCAAAAAGCGTACAAATTATCCGCTCATCACAACACCAAACTTAAATTGTTGCTTGTCCCCAAGCAACTGAAAATCAAATAAGATAAAAAGAAGAGAATATGCAATGAATTCCAAAAACATCTATGAAGATCAGTATTAATTAGATGAGCGGGGCTTTAGCTTTTTGCCTCTGAACAGTTTTGGCATCTCACTCTATCCTTTGAAATTCAGAATGATTGGCTTCTTTAGGAACTCAGAATCCAGATAGTGTTATTGATTCTCCTAGTTAAGTATGATGATTCTTGAACACAGCTACTTTATGAGTCTTGGCCGTGGCCCAAAGCACTCTGTCTTCCAGTATTACCACCGGATACATACATGCCACAGACACATAATTGGGTGAACCCTTTCAGATTGTGACTCAGCTTTGCTAGAGTCCCCAATTAGAGGTGTCCAAGGTTCTTAAGCACACTCTTTTTGCCTTGGATCACAACTTTATTTCTTTCTTTTTCTTTCTTTTTCTCTTTCTCCTTTTTTTTCGTTTTTTTTTCGTTTTTCTCCTTTTTTTTTGTATTCACTGCTTTTTATTGCTTCAAGAATCATTTTTATGATTTTTCAGATCCTCAGTAACATGTCTCCTTTTTCATCATTCTTTCAAGAGCCAACATTCATGAACCACAAATTCAAAAGACATATGCACTGTTTAAGCATACATTCAGAAAACAAAAGTGTTGCCACCACATCAAAATAATTAAACTGTTATAAAATTCAAAATTCATGCAATTCTTATCTTTTTTTCAATTAAGAACATTGTTTATTTAAGAAAGGTGATGGATTCATAGGACATTCATAACTTTAAGGCATAGACACTAAGACACTAATGATCATAAGACACAAACATAGATAAACATAAGCACTAAAATTCGAAAAACAAGAAAATAAAGAACAAGGAGATTAAAGAACGGGTCCACCTTAGTGATGGCGGCTTGTTCTTCCTCTTGAAGGTCTTATGGAGTGCTTGAGCTCCTCAATGTCTCTTCCTTGTCTTTGTTGCTCCTCTCTCATGATTCTTTGATCTTCTCTAATTTCATGGAGGAGGATGGAATGTTCTTGGTGCTCCACCCTTAGTTGTCCCATGTTGGAACTCAATTCTCCTAGGGAGGTGTTCAGTTGCTCCCAATAATCTTGTGGAGGAAAGTGCATCCCTTGAGGCATCTCAGGGATTTCATGATGAGAGGGGTCTCTTGTTTGCTCCATCCTCTTCTTAGTGATGGGCTTGTCCTCATCAATGGGGATGTCTCCCTCTATGTCAACTCCAACTGAATAACAGAGGTGACAAATGAGGTGAGGAAAGGCTAACCTTGCTAAGGTAGAGGACTTGTCTGCCACCTTATAAAGTTCTTGGGCTATAACCTCATGAACTTCCACTTCTTCTCCAATCATGATGCTATGAATCATGATGGCCCGGTCTAGAGTAACTTCAGACCGGTTGCTAGTGGGAATGATTGAGCGTTGGATAAACTCCAACCATCCTCTAGCCACGGGTTTGAGGTCATGCCTTCTCAATTGAACCGGCTTCCCTCTTGAATCTCTCTTCCATTGAGCGCCCTCTTCACAAATGTCTGTGAGGACTTGGTCCAACCTTTGATCCAAGTTGACCCTTTTTGAGTTTGAAAGGGATCTCGGGGATCACCTTCTTCAAGGCCACAACTTCATAGAAATGGTCTTGATGCACCCTTGAGATGAATCTCTCCATCTCCCATGACTCGGAGGTGAAAGCTTTTGCCTTCCCTTTCCTCTTTCTAGAGATTTCTCCGGCCTTGGATGCCATAAATGGTTATGGAAAAACAAAAAGCAATGCTTTTACCACACCAAACTTAAAAGGTTTGCTCGTCCTCGAGCAAAAGAAGAAAGAAGAGAGTAGAAGAAGAAGAAATGAGGAAGAAGGGAATGGCTTTGTGTTCGGCCAAAGAGGGGGAGACGTGGTGTTTAGGTTGTGTGAAAATGAAGAGGTGAAGAAGGGTATATATAGGGGAGGGGGGTTCATGATTCGGTCATGTATGGGTGGGTTTGGGAGGGAAAGTGGTTTGAATTTGAAGGGTGAGGTAGGTGGGGTTTTATGAAGGATGGATGTGAGTGGTGAAGAGAAAGATGGGATTTGATAGGTGAAGGGTTTTTGGGGAAGAAGTGTTGAGGTGATTGGTGAATGGGTGAAGAAGAGAGAGAGTGGTGGGGTTGGTGGGGATCCTGTGGGGTCCACAGATCCTGAGGTGTCAAGGAAAAGTCATCCCTGCACCAAATGGCATGCAAAATCACGTTTTGAGCCAATTCTGGCGTTAAACGCCGGGCTGGTGCCCATTTCTGGCGTTTAACGCCAGGTTCTTGCCCTTTTCTGGCGTTTAACGCCAGTCTGGTGCCCTTTTCTGGCGTTAAACGCCCAGAATGGTGCCAGACTGGGCGTTAAACGCCCACCTGCTAGCCTTACTGGCGTTTAAACGCCAGTAAGTTCCTCCTCCAGGGTGTGCTGTTTTTCTTCCTTTTTTCATTCTGTTTTTGCTTTTTCAATTGTTTTTGTGACTTCTCATGATCATTGGTGCACGAAATTGTGATCAATACTTTTCAAAACATAAACAATCCCTAGTAATGGCTCCAAAGACTTGGTGCTCAATACCATGGCATAAACACAACTTCGCACAACTAACCAGCAAGTGCACTGGGTCGTCCAAGTAATAAACCTTACGCGAGTAAGGGTCGATCCCACGGAGATTGGTGGTATGAAGCAAGCTATGGTCATCTTGTAGATCTCAGTCAGGCAGACTCAAATGGGTATAGTGATGAACGAATAAAGCATAAAGATAAAGATAGAGATACTTATGTATATCATTGGTGTAAGAGCTTCAGACAAGCGTATGAAGATGCCTTCCCTTCCGTCTCTCTGCTTTCCTACTGCCTTCATCCAATCCTTCTTACTCCTTTCCATGGCAAGCTCGTGTAGGGTTTCACTGTTGTCAGCAGCTACCTCCCATCCTCTCAGTGAAAATACGTCCCTGATGCTCTGTCACAGCATAGGCTAATCATCTGTCGGTTCTCGTTCAGGCCGGAATAGAATCCATTGATTCTTTTGCGTCTGTCACTAACGCCCTAGCCTGCTAGGAGTTTGAAGCACGTCACAGTCATTCTATCATTGAATCCTACTCAGAATACCACAGACAAGGTTTAGATCTTCCGGATTCTCTTGAATGCCGCCATCAGTTCTTGCCTATACCACGAAGATTCCGGTTAAAGAATCCAAGAGATAAACATTAGAGCCTCGTTTGCTTGTAGAACAAGAGTGGTTGTCAGTCACTTTGTTCATGAGTGAGAATGATGATGAGCGTCACATAATCATCACATTCATCATGTTCTTGGGTGCAAATGAATATCTTGGACAAAGAACAAGCGGAATTGAATAGAAGAACAATAGTAATTGCATTAATACTCGAGGTACAGCAGAGCTCCACACCTTAATCTATGGTGTGTAGAAACTCCACCGTTGAAAATACATAAGAACAAAAGTGATCATTGGTTTCGGCCCCAGAGAGGGAACCAGAAGAACCAAGATGAAAATACAATAGTAAAAGGTCCTACTTATAGAAAACTAGTAGCCTAGGGTGTACAGAGATGGGTAAATGACATAAAAATCCACTTCCGGGCCCACTTGGTGTGTGCTTGGGCTGAGCAATGAAGCATTTTCGTGTAGAGACTCTTCTTGGAGTTAAACGCCAGCTTTTATGCCAGTTTGGGCGTTTAACTCCCATTTGGGTGCCAGTTCCAGCGTTTAACGCTGGGATTTCTTGAGGTGACTTTGAACGCCGGTTTGGGCCATCAAATCTTGGGTAAAGTATGGACTATCATATATTTCTGGAAAGCCCAGAATGTCTATTTTCCAACGCCGTTGAGAGCGCGCCAATTGGGCTTCTGTAGCTCCAGAAAATCCACTTCGAGTGCAGGGAGGTCAGAATCCAACAGCATCTGCAGTCCTTTTCAGTCTCTGAATCAGATTTTTGCTCAGATCCCTCAATTTCAGCCAGAAAATACCTGAAATCACAGAAAAACACACAAACTCATAGTAAAGTCCAGAAAAGTGAATTTAACTAAAAACTAATAAAATATACTAAAAACTAACTAGATCATACTAAAAACATACTAAAAACAATGCCAAAAAGTGTATAAATTATCCGCTCATCACAACACCAAACTTAAATTGTTGCTTGTCCCCAAGCAACTGAAGATCAAATAAGATAAAAAGAAGAGAATATGCAATGAACTCCAAAAACATCTATGAAGATCAGTATTAATTAGATGAGCGGGGCTTTTAGCTTTTTGCCTCTGAATAGTTTTGGCATCTCACTCTATCCTTTGGAATTCAGAATGATTGGCTTCTTTAGGAACTCAGAATCCAGATAGTGTTATTGATTCTCCTAGTTAAGTATGATGACTCTTGAACACAGCTACTTATTGAGTCTTGGCCGTGGCCCAAAGCACTCTGTCTTCCAGTATTACCACCGGATACATACATGCCACAGACACATAATTGGGTGAACCTTTTCAGATTGTGACTCAGCTTTGCTAAAGTCCCCAATTAGAGGTGTCCAGGGTTCTTAAGCACACTCTTATTGCCTTGGATCACAACTTTATTTCTTTCTTTTTCTTTCTTTTTTTTTCGGTTTTTCTCTTTTTTTTTTCGCTTGCTTCCTCTCTTTTTTTTTTGTATTCACTGCTTTTTCTTGCTTCAAGAATCATTTTTATGATTTTTCAGATCCTCAGTAACATGTCTCCTTTTTCATCATTCTTTCAAGAGCCAACATTCATGAACCACAAATTCAAAAGACATATGCACTGTTCAAGCATACATTCAGAGAACAAAAGTGTTGCCACCACATCAAAATAATTAAACTGCTATAAAATTCAGAATTCATGCAATTCTTTCCTTTTCAATTAGGCACGTTTTTATTCAAGAAAGGTGATGGATTCATAGGACATTCATAACTTTAAGGCATAGACACTAAGACACTAATGATCACAAGACACAAACATGGATAAACATAAGCATAGAATTCGAAAAACAGAAGAATAAAGAGCAAGGAAATCAAAGAACGGGTCCACCTTAGTGATGGCGGCTCTTTCTTCCTCTTGAAGATCCTATGGAGTGCTTGAGCTCCTCAATGTCTCTTCCTTGCCTTTGTTGCTCCTCTCTCATGATTCTTTGATCTTCTCTAATTTCATGGAGGAGAATGGAGTGTTCTTGATGCTCCACCCTTAGTTGTCCCATGTTGGAACTCAATTCTCCTAGGGAGGTGTTTACTTGCTCCCAATAGTTTTGTGGAGGGAAGTGCATCCCTTGAGGCATCTCAGGGATCTCTTGATGAGAGGGGTCTCTTGTGTGCTCCATCCTTTTCTTGGTGATGGGCTTGTCCTCATCAATGGGGGTATCTCCTTCTATGTCAACTCCAACTGAATAACAGAGGTAACAAATGAGATGAGGAAAGGCTAGCCTTGCCAAGGTGGAAGACTTGTCCGCCACTTTATAGAGTTCTTGGGCTATAACCTCATGAACTTCCACTTCTTCTCCAATCATGATGCTATGAATCATGATGGCCCGGTCTAGAGTAACTTCGGACCGGTTGCTAGTGGGAATGATTGAGCGTTGAATGAACTCCATCCATCCTCTAGCCATGGGCTTGAGGTCATGCCTTCTTAATTGAACCGGCTTGCCTCTTGAATCTCTCTTCCATTGTGCGCCCTCTTCACATATGACTGTGAGGACTTGGTCCAACCTTTGATCAAAGTTGACCCTTCTAGTGTAAGGATGTTCATCTCCTTGCATCATAGGCAAATTGAATGCCAACCTTACACTTTCCGGACTAAAATCCAAGTATTTCCCCCGAACCATAGTAAGATAATTCTTTGGATCCGGGTTCATACTTTGATCATGGTTCTTTGTGATCCATGCATTGGCATAGAACTCTTGAACCATCAAGATTCCGACTTGTTGAATGGGGTTGGTAAGTACTTCCCAACCTCTTCTTCGGATCTCATGGCGGATCTCCGGATATTCACCCTTTTGAGTGAAAAGGGGACCTCGGGGATCACCTTCTTCAAGGCCACAACTTCATAGAAGTGGTCTTGATGCACCCTTGAGATGAATCTATCCATCTCCCATGACTCGGATGTGGAAGCTTTTGCCTTCCCTTTCCTCTTTCTAGAGGTTTCTCCGGCCTTGGATGCCATAATGGTTATGGAAAACGAAAAAGCAACGCTTTTACCACACCAAACTTAAAATGGTTGCTCGTCCTCGAGCAAAAGAAGAAAGAAGAGAGTAGAAGAAGAAGAAATGAGGAAGAGGGAGATGGTGGTGTATTCGGCCAAAGAGGGGGAGAAGTGTTGTTTAGGTTGTGTGAAATGAAGGGGTGAAGAAGGGTTTATATAGGAGAGAGGGGAGATGAGGTTCGGCCATTATGGGTGGGTTTGGGAGGGAAAGTGGTTTGAATTTGAAGGGTGAGGTTGGTGGGGTTTTATGAAGGATGGATGTGAGTGGTGAAGAGAAAGATGGGATTTGATAGGTGAAGGGTTTTTGGGGAAGAGATGTTGAGGTGATTGGTGAATGGGGGAAGAAGAGAGAGAGTGGTGGTGGGGTCCTGTGGGGTCCACAGATCCTGTGGTGTCAAGGAAAAGTCATCCCTGCACCAAATGTTGCTCAAAATCACGTTTTGAGCTATTTCTGGCGTTAAACGCCGGGCTGGTGCCCATTCTTGGCGTTTAACGCCAGGTTCTAGCCCTTTTCTGGCGTTTAACGCCAGTCTGGTGCCCCTTTCTGGCGTTAAACGCCCAGAATGGTGCCAGACTGGGCGTTAAACGCCCAAATGCTAGCTTCACTGGCGTTTAAACGCCAGTGAATTCTTCCTCCAGGGTGTGCTGTTTTTCTCCTGTTTTTTCATTCTGTTTTTGCTTTTTCAATGGATTTTGTGACTTCTTATGATCATCAACCTACAAAAAACATAAAATAACAAAGAGAAATATATAAAATATAATCATTGGGTTGCCTCCCAACAAGCGCTTCTTTAATGTCAGTAGCTTGACAGAGGGCTCTCATGGAGCCTCACAGATACTCAGAGCAATGTTGGAACCTTCCAACACCAAACTTAGAGCTTGAATGTGGGGGTTCAACACCAACTTAGAGTTTGCTTGTGGCCTCCCAACACCAAACTTAAAGTTTGACCGTGGGGGCTCTGTTTGTCTCTGATTTGAGAGAAGCTCTTCATGCTTCCTCTCCATGGTGACAGAGGGATATCCTTGAGCCTTAAACACAAAGGATTCTTTATTCACTTGAATGATTAGTTCACCTCTATCAACATCAATCACAGCCTTTGCTGTGGCTAGGAAGGGTCTGCCAAGGATGATGGATTCATCCATGCACTTCCCAGTCTCTAGGACTATGAAATCAGTAGGGATGTAATGGTCCTCAATCTTAACCAAAACATTCTCTACAAGTCCATAAGCTTGTTTTCTTGAGTTGTCTGCCATCTCTAGTGAGATTTTTGCAGCTTGTACCTCAAAGATCCCTAGCTTCTCCATTACAGAGAGGCATGAGGTTCACACTTGACCCTAAGTCACACAGGGCCTTCTTGAAGGTCATGGTGCCTATGGTACAAGGTATGGAAAACTTCCCAGGATCTTGTCTCTTTTGAGGTAATTTTTGCCTAGACAAGTCATCCAGTTCTTTGGTGAGCAAGGGAGGTTCATCTTCCCAAGTCTCATTTCCGAATAACTTGTCATTTAGCTCATGATTGCTCCAAGGTATTTAGCAACTTGCTCTTCAGTGACATACTCATCCTCTTCAGAGGAAGAATACTCATCAGAGCTCATGAAAGGCAAAAGTAAGTCCAATGGGATCTCTATGGTCTCATTTTGAGCCTCAGATTCCCTGGTTCCTCATTGGGGAACACAGAGGAGGTTGGTGCACGCCCATTGAGGTCTTCCTCAGTGGCGTCCACCTCCTCTCTTTCCTCTCCATATTCGGCCATGGTTATGGCTTTGCACTCTCCTTTTGGATTTTCTTCTGTATTACTTGGGAGAGTACTAGGAGGGAGTTCAGTAATTTTCTTGCTCAGCTGTCCCACTTGTCCTTCCAAATTCTGATGGAGGACCTTGTTTCATTCATGAAACTTTGAGTGATTTTGATTAGATCAGAGACCATTGTTGCTAAGTCAGAGGTATTCTGCTTAGACTCTCTGTCTGTTGCTGAGAAGATGATGGAAAAGGCTTGTTATTGCCAAGCCTGTTTCTTCCACCATTATTGTTATTGAAACCTTGTTGAGGTCTCTCTTGATTCTTCCATGAGAAATTTGGGTGATTTCTCCATGAAGAATTATAGGTGTTTCCATAGGGTTCTCCTAGGTAATTCACCTCTTCCATTGAAGGGTTTCAGGATCATAAGCTTCTTCCTCAGATGAAGCTTCCTTAGTACTGCCAGGTGCATTTTGCATTCCAGACAGACTTTGAGAAATCAAATTGACTTGCTGAGTCAATATCTTGTTCTGAGCCAGTATGGCATTCAGAGTGTCAATCTCAAGAACTCCTCTCTTCTGACTAGTCCCATTGTTCACAGGATTCCTTTCAGAAGTGTACATGATTTGGTTATTTGCAACCATTTCAATTAGCTCTTGAGCCTCTGTAGGCGTCTTCTTCAGATGAAGAGATCCTCCAGCAGAGCTATCCAAGGACATCTTAGATAGTTCAGAGAGACCATCATAGAAAATACCTATGATGCTCCATTCAGAAAGCATGTCAGAGGGACATTTTCTGATTAATTGTTTGTATCTTTCCCAAGCTTCATAGAGGGATTCTCCATCCTTCTGCTTGAAGGTTTGGACCTCCACTCTAAGCTTACTCCATCTTTGTGGTGGAAAGAACTTTGCCAAGAAGGCATTGACTAGCTTTTCCCAAGAGTCCAGACTTTCTTTAGGTTGAGAGTCCAACCATATTCTAGCTCTGTCTCTTACAGCAAAAGGGAATAGCATCAGTCTATAGACCTCAGGGTCTACCCCATTAGTCTTGACTGTGTCACAGATTTGCAAGAACTCAGCTAAGAACTGATGAGGATCTTCCATTGGAAGTCCATGGAATTTGCAATTCTGTTGCATTAGAGAAACTAATTGAGGCTTAAGCTCAAAGTTGTTTGCTCCAATGGCAGGGATAGAGATGTTTCTCCCATAGAAGTCGGGAGTAGGTGCAGTAAAGTCACCCAGCACCTTCCTTGCATTGTTTGCATTGTTGTTGTTTTCGGCTGCCATGTCTTCTTCTTCTTTGAAGAATTCGGTCAGGTCCTCTACAGAGAGTTGTGCTTTGGCTTCTCTTAGCTTTCTCTTCAAGGTCCTTTCGGGTTCAGGGTCAGCTTCAACAAGAATGCCTTTGTCTTTGTTCCTGCTCATATGAAAGAGAAGAGAACAAGAAACAGTGGAATCCTCTATGTCACAGTATAGAGATTCCTTGAGGTGTCAGAGGAAAAAGAAAAATAGAAAGAAGAAGGAGAAGAAGAATTCGAACTTTAATTAGATAAGGTTCGAATTGTGCATTGAGAAGGAGTGGTACTCCATAAATAGAAGGATGTGAGAAGGAGAGGAGTAATTTTCGAAAATTAATTAGAAGATTTTGAAAACATTTTTGAAAAACACTTAATTGATTTTCAAAAATAGGAGTGGAAAAGAAATCCAGTGATTTTTGAAAAAGATTTGAAATTAGAAGTCAAAAGGATTTGATTGAAACTTAATTTGAAAAAGATGTGATTAAAAAGATGTGATTGAGAAGATATGATTTGAAAACAATTTGAAAAGATATGATTTGAAAACAATTTAAAAAAAAAAGATTTGATTTTGAAAATTAATGACTTGCCTAACAAGAAAAGATATGATTCAAACATTAAACCTTTCTCAACAGAAAAGGCAACAAATTTGAGATGTTCAATCAAATCATTAATTGTTAGTAAGTATCTTTAAAAAAAGGAAAGAAATTGATTTTGAAAACATTTGATTGAAAGGATATGATTTGAAAAAGATTTGATTTTGAAAAACTTTGAAAACTTGAAAAAAATTGATTTTGAAAACAAAATCTTCCTCCTAGCACCATCCTGGCGTTAAACGCCCAGAATGGTATACATTCTGGCGTTTAACGCCCAAAATGCACCCTTTTGGGCGTTAAACGCCCAACCAGGTACCCTGGCTGGCGTTTAAACGCCAGTCTGTCTTCTTCACTGGGCATTTTGAATGCCCAGCTTTTTCTGTATAATTCCTCTGCAGTATGTTCTGAATCTTCAATTCTTTGTATTATTGACTTGAAAAGACACAAATTAAAAATATTTTTGGATTTTTAATAATCAAAATGCAACAAGAATCAAATAGCAATGCATGCAAGACACCAAACTTAGCAGTTTGTATACTACTGACACTATATGAAACACAAAGATACTCAAGTCAATAGAATTCAAAGACACAAAGATGAGACTCTAGACTCAAACAAGAAATATTTTTGGATTTTATGATTTTATAAATTTTTTGTGTTTTTTTTTTTCGAAAATTAAGTGGAAAAAGATATCAAAATTCTTAATGAGAATTCCAGGAATCAGTGCAATGCTAGTCTAAGACTCCGGTCCAGGAATTACATGGCTTCACAGCCAGCCAAGCTTTCAAGAAAGCTTCGGTCCAAAACACTAGACATGGCCAAAGGCCAGCCAGCTTAGCAAATCACTGCTCCGAAAGCAAGATTGATAAAGATCATCAAGCTCTTGTGATGATAAGTTGAAACCTCGTCCAATGGAATTAGACATGGCTTCTCAGCAAGCCAGATTTCAACAAATCATCATGAAACTCTAGAATTCACCTTCAAGAATTTCGAAAAAAAATAATGCCTAATCTAAGCAACAAGATGAACCGTCAGTTGTCCATACACAAGAACAATCCCAGCAACGGCGCCAAAAACTTGGTGCACGAAATTGTGATCAATACTTTTCAAAACATAACAATCCCTAGTAATGGCTCCAAAGACTTGGTGCTCATACCATGGCATAAACACAACTTCGCACAACTAACCAGCAAGTGCACTGGGTCGTCCAGTAATAAACCTTATGCGGTAAGGTCGATCCCACGGAGATTGGTGGTATGAAGCAAGCTATGGTCATCTTGTAGATCTCAGTCAGGCAGACTCAAATGGGTATAGTGATGACGAATAAAGCATAAAGATAAAGATAGAGATACTTATGTATATCATGGGTGTAAGAGCTTCAGACAAGCGTATGAAGATGCCTTCCCTTCCGTCTCTCTGCTTTCCTACTGCCATCAATCCTTACTCCTTTCCATGGCAAGCTCGTGTAGGGTTTCACTGTTGTCAGCAGCTACCTCCCATCCTCTCAGTGAAAATACGTCCCTGATGCTCTGTCACAGCATAGGCTAATCATCTGTCGGTTCTCGTTCAGGCCGGAATAGAATCCATTGATTCTTTGCGTCGTCACTAACGCCCTAGCCTGCTAGGAGTTTGAAGCCGTCACAGTCATTCAATCATTGAATCCTACTCAGAATACCACAGACAAGGTTTAGACC